>NC_088343.1:1898571-2224285 GCF_036884655.1 Musa acuminata AAA Group | reverse complement strand
AAGATCTTGGTAACTGCAAACAGAAGTTATGATCAGCTCTAATATATATATATCTTCACAAGGAAGATAGCGTGAGGTAATGGCGACATGATCCTGAAAGCAAGATTCAAGTCCAAATATTCAGAAGAAACAAAGTGCAAAGAAAAGGGAACCCTTTCCCATCAACTGTTAGGCCAAGAGAAAACACAGCTGTTGAAAAGCATTTTTGTTCTTGGGATGGACCTAGATGCAAGTAATATAACACAAACCAACACAAGGGAGGCTACCAACCTTCTTATTCGACGGGGATCATGCCGAAATGCTGAAGGTATAGGAAGAATTGGAGCTGGACCACTCACTTGTGGACCAAGCCTTCCCTTCCTACCACGAGATCCACCATTAGACTCAAATGATGATGACCCACCAGTCTCCCTCAACATGTGCATGGCAATCTCCGGTGGGGCAGGGATAAAAGGTCCTAGTGGCCTATGTATGATACAAAATGCTTTCACAGAAGATCAAATAGAAATAAAAGTTTGATGGAGGAATATCCAAAGGGAATGTTGACTCACCCAGCACCAGGAACAGGCAACAACAATGGAGGAGGAATATCCGAAGGAAATGCCCCATGCAAGCCTTGTCCACCATAAGCATCATATAGAAGTTTCTCATGATTCTCCCCCTCCAAGCTACCATTGCCATCGCGAGGGGAGTTGTCAGACCTATCATGCCTGTCATCATCTCTATCATTCCTGTCAAGATCTCTGCGATTGCCACGTTCATCTCTAAGGCGGTTATCTAACAGTGGCCTCCGTCTTTGCATTTTCACCTTCCGCAGATAAGTGCAGTGTTAAATTTATACAAAATTACAAGAATACAAAATCACAATTATAAAAATCCACATGCAAGTGACTTTCAACATATAGGCATGCAATCCTTCCCCTGGTGTAAATAAGTAGCAAAATAGCTTTACAAGAACACATAGGGCAAGCAATGAATAAAAGAATAAATTCACAAATTATAAATGGATATGTTAAACTGTTAAAATTCAAATTTTAAAGTCCAAAAAAAAAGGAAAACAGAGATTTATCATTTTTTAACTTAAGCTTGGCTTTTTTATTTTTAAAATTCCAGTTTTCTTCATTAGTGATATTTCATTTCAATAGATTTAGTTATCTTTTTGAATGAAGCCTGTTCCCCTTTGCAATCTTTTGAATGAAATCCTGATTTTTTTACCTTAAAAAAAAAACAAAATAGCAGTAGATGTGGTCCAAGTTTAGAAGATCAATGAAAACATATGCATGAAAGAAACATCCTTTTGAGTGAAGCCTGTTCCCCTTTGCAATCCTTTTAATGAAATCCTGATATTTTGACCCCAAAAAAAAACAAAATAGTAGTAGATGTGTTCCAAGTCTAGAAGATCAACAAAAACATATGCTTGAATGAAACATGTTAGCATGATCATGCACAAAAGAAGTATGCTTAACCAAAAAAACAAAAAAAGACCCACCAATGCAGACTGCTGCATGACAGGTGTCCCGCCTGGTGCATTGGGATCACTGCATTGGAGACAGAAGAAAAGTGATTTAAGGTCTCTCCATTATAGCCCCAAATTTTCAGGTATGATATAAGCTAATTGCTTACTTCATATAATTTTGAAAATACAGATCCTCTCGAACTTTCGAGGTGAGCTCGATCACAAGGTCTGGGTGTTTCAGTCTAAGATGCTTATGAACATATTCGGGAGCATGGAAAAGTTTCGTGCAGCCCTTAGCTCCACATCCATACTTCCAGCCATATTTTTCATCTCGTATTTTCCTTACAAAAGGATCTAGGGCCTCGGTAGCTGCTGCATCAATCTTATCTTTGGCTGTCAATGTTTCCAAGGGATCCTGACCTTGCAATCTTGCCAGCCAAAATGAATCAAGTTTCTTCTCCCAGTCAGATCCACTAGCATTAGTTCCATCATGAGTCTTATTGTCAACCCTAACATGTCGAAGACCCTTTAATTCAGATGTCTCCGACATGCCATAGTAATCCAATCCATGGATGCGCCACAGAAATGTGATCAAAGTATCTAACAATTCGACACCTTCAAGGCCCTTGACAGTAGTCAGGCCACGTATAATGATAATTCGCCCCATGGATCCCCCACGAGATTTCTCTGCATCCAACTTATCATGACCACTACTAGAGAGGACATTATCCTGTATACCCTTCTCCATGTCAAGTTTACGGACCAAGGCCTGAGCTTGTTCAATGTCAGCTTGAATTCTCCGAGGCTCAGAACTGACTGGGTGTGCCTTAAGGGCAGCAGAGTGCAGATCATTTTCTTTTGCTGGCCCCTTATTGTGCCTTCTTCGTTTTCCATTAGTGTCTGCCTCATCTTCAGAGTTTGGTTCACTACCATTCCCAGATTTGCTTGTTGATGAAACTGTTACTCCAGGACCACTGATGACATAAGCAAGGGGGAAAAAATCATAGCACTATCTTTTAGAGAGCACAAATAGGACAGCGAAGAAAATCTTACAGGTCAAGTGTCCCGCTCTGCAAATCAAGCAAGAACTCCTTTGCAACAGATCTGGCCTGTTCTTTCCTCCTGTAATAGCATGCAACAAGCATTAATAACGAGTGTGAAGATAACAATAAATAGGCAGAAGCATGGAAACGTTGAAACCAAGCTAGCAATAACAACTTGATGAAGAGACATGCACAAAAAAGTCATCTGTTTGAAGCATAATAAAATTGCAAGAAAGAAATCCTTCAGGTAGAACACCTCAAAAGGCATTCCAGATAAAGTAGCAACAATCTCTAATTACAGGTCAATGTAGTTTGCATATATCAAAACTCACCTTTCAATGACTGCTACCAAGTTAGTTGGATGATACTTGTCTTTCAGCCTACACCAATCAGAAGGTAAAAAACATTATATAATGTATGAGGACTTCAAATATATCACATGCATCGTCTAAACGTAATATTTAGATAAATGTAGGCATCATGTACCATTGCTCTTCTTTATGAGCTTCAAAATAAGCTCGCTTCTGCGTGGAGATGTACTCTGACCTGTACTCCTCATATCTACATGACCAGAACTACAGTTGAGTGTTCATACTAGCTAAACTAAGAAAAATCAGAAAATCAATCAATTCATTGAACTGGCCAAAAGAACAAGCTCAGTGACATCATTAACAATGCTTATAAGAAATTCCCAATTTAAGGTGACAACTATTTTCCTTTTGATATGTACCTGCGTTCAGCTTCAGCAGGAAAAATATCATCTTCAAGTTCTTGAATGAACTGCTTATATGACATCAAACCTCCCCTGTAACAAAAACTGAATAAGGTTATAACAATAAAAACATTAGAATTGGCCAATTATACATGAAGATTTGGAAGGTACCAAAAATTCCAGTAGAGATAAAAAAATTGCAAGAAACAAATGATCATAATTTAAATACAGGTTGAACTGATACATACTGATTGGTATTTACTGGTCTGACCAAGCACCAATCATGGATCATACATCTTGAGACCACTTGGTTACCCATTTTTTATCATCTTTTTCCATAACACTGGATGGCACAGGTCAGTATACCAGTTCGTTCTTTGGAACAGTAACGGTTCAAAAGGTTGTCAACACTGATACTGGACAGATATCTAATAGCTTGCATATCATACAAAATACTGACTGACAAGATCAGAAGTTCATCAACATGGGGAACAGAGGCGGTTGGAGATATATTAGAGAGGGAGAAAGATAGAAAGGGAAAGAGAGAGGTGGGGCAATAGATGGATGACAATTAGGCAACAAAAAAATTTCAGTACCTTGGTCAAAGTGTTGTAGCAATAGATAGATGATTTTTTTTTCTTTTGATCATAGCATACCATTACAGAACGATTCTTTCTCATGATCTAAACAATTAGGTTAGAGGAAAAATAAAGAAAGTTGCAGCTTGCAACACCAAAATATTTATCAAGACACGATTATAAACAACTAATTTGTGTGGCTATAGCATCACTTATCAGGAAGTTCCCAGCTTCTTGGTCAGCTCCTTAAATAACAAAACAATGTCAGCAAAAAGGAACCACTAAGGAACCAAGAAGAATGGAACAATAGGTACAGATATCAGCATATAATACTAAATGATACCAACAGATAAACATCACTATGTAGGTTTACTATCTTTTTAGGTTGCAAAACACTTGTATTCTAAGATAATTGCAAGTCAAAATGAATGTGTCTATGCCTAAAGAATATCAACAAGAAAAATCTATCTATTACACAACAAAAAAGAGACTTTTATTGGAACAACATGACAATAAAAAAAAATAAACCTTAGTTAAATTAGTAATAGGGACCACAACAAAGCAATTAAACTGCACTAAAAGAAGGAAAACTACAAACCTTTGAATAACCTCAGGGCCATCACCATAATCACCATATCCTATATCAGGCCAATCTGACAAATATCACAAGAAGAATCCTAGAATTTCAGAAACTAATCAGCACAAAAAGGATCAGACAGAATGAATAAGCTCTACTGTAAGGTATCTTCATATAATTACTAAATCAATTTAATTTATTTCAAGATACCGTGAACTAGCAAATACAACTTATTTTACATAAATGCTTGTAACAAGAGGCGCATGCATGAGCACTCAGGACAAGAGAACCTTCAATATGGTAACTATTTCACATGAAATCTAAAGCAGATGCGGAAACCACTGAGTTTGATGAAGCTTGCAGCTTTGACAAGTTTGGTTCACATTTGAAAACTAAATCCAATCTACCAAACACCAATGTTAACCTATAATGATGAGCATATCCAAGAGTGGAAAAATTAGCAATTGGTAAGAATGCCATGTCCTAAATCCAAGATATGAATTTACAGATCAAACTTTGAACCAACAAACCAAGACAAGATAAGCTTACATTTAACAAAGCTGTCTTTAAATTGATCCGCCTAAATTCTGGGATTGAGCTAGCCTTCTAAAAAATAAGTTCTCCTTGATAAATATTAAATCAAGCTACACATGGCTTGCAGTTAAAATGTAATGAATGCTTGATGCAATTTACAATTGAGACTGAGTTCACCAGAGGTTGAATTGGACCTAAAATTTGCCATTTGAGTCCAAATGAGTCATAATCAGTTTAAGTTCAATCAAGTCAGTTGAGAGTCTTGAATAATATGTGATAACAAAATGTAGGTAGTTGATTTTTCTTTCGTCAAACAGTATGATGAAATCTCCATGATCAAATTACTTGTCAAACTAATTAATTTTCAATTTTAAGCTTTGGCCACCTCGATACCTTGTCACCATAACATTATAGATCTTAAAAGTCCTATCTAACAACAAATTTGACAAGGATTTAATGTATACCATTATTATTTAATTGCCTCTTTCTTCTAACAGATGAAACCTGGTTTATATTTATTGCCTATAGTTGACCAAAAAACAAAAAAACTAAGATCCAGTGTTCTTACATCTCCATCTACATAACTGCTTCGGATCAGCTAACCTCTCATTTGATTGTTGTAATTTGACTCTTCGAATAAGCATTGCTCCTTAAGTTCCAAGTCACTATAAGCTAAAATTTACATGTTACAAGAAAATAATTTTGTCACAGCCTATAACAATGTTGATAGCAGTGATTGCAAATTGATAACAGCTGCTTCTATACAGCTATGTTGCAGGAGCATTAGCAGAAGCAATTGCAGCAATAACAACTACACCTTATGTCCCATAGTCCTAATACCTATACAGCAAGCAATCCACAACCCATGAATGACCCAAATCCAGCACAATTGTTCTAGTCATGAAACTTAGTAACAATATCATACTATACTTTCCAGAAGAAATAGAATTAAAAACTTTCACCATTTTTCCTCCTAATACAGCAGTACACATCTTATCAAACTTAAATAGCTTAAATTCATAAAGTTTGCACCAAAACCTTGTTAAATAAGCCTATAAAATGTAAGAATTACATTATGTATGGATAACTTCTTTAGACCTGTAAAATGCCAATCCTTCATGGATGAACACCTATAAGGAACTTCTCAATATGAATTCCTCAAAAGCTTGTCCTTATATAGAAGGGAGTCCTAAAGTATAGTACATTATTAGCATATCTTCAATTCCATAACCAGAAACCAAGAAATGCTGCATGAACAATTACCAGATGGGCGATTTGTATAGCGACCATGAGACCTCTCGTCTCTGTACCAACCTCTACGATTGTATCCACCACCATAATCATAGCCATATCTATAATTATGAGCAAATCATAGCATCTTAATAGAGCCCCACACAGGTAATCTGACCACCGGAGCTTGCGAATTGACACTAAAGGAAAAAAGAATCTGTCGCTCACCTTCTGTCATCCGGTCCATAACCACCTCTCGGGCTACCTCGACGCCGGTCATATCCACCGTCATCCCTCCTAGCTCGCTTAAATGGCCCAGGCGGAGGGGACCGGCGGGGAGGCGAATGTCGGCGTTCACGGTACGTCGGTGGGCTCGGGCTGCTCCGCCTACGGTACTCCCGATCCTTGTCGTCCCTCGGCGGCCCCAGAGGCGGAGGCGGGGGAAGCGGCGGTGAGCGGTTCCTCGGATCGTGGGGATCATCCCGCCGGCTCGGGGGCCAATCGTCCCTCCGCTCCCTCGAATCCCTGTCCCTCCTCCTCGGAGGCGGTGGCGGCGGGGAGGAGGACCCGTCGCCAGGGCTCTCGCGCGGCTCCGGCTGGCAATCCCGCCCTCGATCTAGCGCTTCGGCGGGCGCGTCGACGACCTCCGCCATGAAGGGGGAGGGGCCGATCGATCTGGTATCCGAAAACCTAGAAAAATTGGAGGGGAAGCGCAGCGGGAGACGAAAGAAGATATGGGATCAAGTGGGCGATTCGTAATTAAATGCAAATTGGTTCCTTTAGTGGCTAACGTGGAGCCTCGTTGGTGACGGGCGGACCCCCAATCCGCGAATCGGGTCCATGTAAGCTCCGAACCCGAGACATTTATGAACCCGAAACAAGTAATTCATAAAATTTAAGTCGCGTTCAGGTCGAACACAAGATTTATGCACATCAGCTGAAAGATTACATGATTTGCTCTCTCATAAAACCTATAGATCATATAATTTCATCAAAATAGATTACTATGTTTGTCTAGGGAGATATAATGGGAAGACAACTACCCAATGCCTGAAGTTAGAGTTATTGAGTACCTTTATTGAAAATGGAAGGCCTAAGAAATTAAAAATATAAATACAACGATAGTTGACAGGCACCTCGGAGTCGATGCCACACACGGACATGGTACGATCTCAAGAGAGATGCAACTGGCTCGACAACGACACGTGGCCATGCTTATGCCGCCCAAAATCGTACAAGGTGGCATCGCGCTACGTGAAATAATACGGAGCGACTCGCGCCGTCCGAAGCATACGGACTAGCCGCCCGAAGTATCGACGATCATTAACGACCTACATACAATCGACCTCCTGCGACAAGTATAATGTCGACGCCCTGGTCGGTGCTAGGGGATCAGACCTTAAACACTCAACAATACTTAAAAAACTAACTTAAGCTTTGGAGGAGTCGAGTCAGGAATCCCCCTCCCTACATCGACATATTGTGCAGAAAGGTAATGCCGAAGAGGTAATTCGAGCTCCACCTTGGGTCGGCCCAGGAGACACTGGCCCTCGACCTAACGTGCAGCCTCGTTCCAAATCCAACTACAGCTGGTAGATCAGCACTTAGACGAGGTCCAAAGGGAATTCCACAAGTCCAAGGAAAAACTTAGGGAAAGCACCTCAGCAAGGTCCCCCCCTTCGTCCAGAAAATTCAAAACAAGCCCATCCCTCTCAACTTCGACCTCCCGATATTGGAGGCCTATGATAGTGGCTCTGATCCAATAAAGCATGGCATCGCCTTCAGGGCCCATATGGCCCTGTATGGCACCTTCGACGCCTTGATGTGTCGAGTGTTTCCTACCACCCTCGGAAGCTCGACTCGAGTGTGGTACAATCGACTGAGGCCGTCTTCGATCTCGTCTTTTGACCAACTTGCAAGGGAATTCAAGCTCTTAGCCAACGTGTAGCCCAAGCCATCCACGATGATCCTCCTTGGGTTAAGCCAGAAGGAGGATGAGTCCCTTTCCCTCTTTATCATGTACTTCGCTAGGGAAATTCAAGGGGCTCCTAACGCCTACCCCTCATTAGTCATACAAGTATTCATGATGGGCCTGCAGTCCACAACATTCTTTTGGTCATTGGTCAAGAGGTCGCCAACGACCATCCCCGAGATGCTCCAACAGACTAATCAGTACGTTGTTGCTGAGGCGCTAATGGCAAGAAGGTATAAGGAGTCATGCAAAAGGCCCCGCACGGAGCAGCCCCGAGGCTCATCCTCGGGACCATCTAGGAGGAAGCTCGACAAACCCGATTCGTCACTCCCAAGGCCCCTCTACCACCCTTAAACACATCTAGAATGTAGATTTTTCTCCAAATCAGGGAGAAAGGGCTCTTAAAGGAGCCCAACCCATTGGAAGACTAACAACGCTCAACTAATTTTTGTCTCGGTCAAGCGACAAATGCCTCCCTTTCTTCCAAGTTCTAAAGTGCTCCAAGGACTTCATGTGGACCCCTAAATGTGAGGAAGCCTTCAAAAAGTTGAAGGCGCACCTCACCCAACTACCTCAACTCACCTTTGTCGTCCCGGGTGAATCGTTCAGTTTGTACCTCATGGTCTCCAACCATACAATTAGTTCAGTGCTAGTACGATAGGACACGAGAACACAGTGGCTCATCTATTATGCCAGTCACGTCCTGAGCGGACCCAAGGAGTAATACCCCCACCCCATCGAGATACTGGCACTAGCCCTAATGCAAGCAGTAAGGAAGCTATGCTTGTACTTCCAAGCCCACATGATAAAGGTGGTCACTGACCAACCACTCAGCAAATCTTCTCCAAGTTCAACATTTCTAGCCGGATGCTCAAGTGGTCGGTCGAACTCAAAGAATTCGACAACCAATACCTCCCGAGGACTGCCATCAAACCCCAAGCATTGGACGACTTCATTTCTGAGCTGCCCCCCATAAAGGAAGCCGATGGTCAAGGACACACCAATGAGAGATGGACCTTCTATGTCAATGGGTCAGCCATCATAGAAAAAGGAGCAGGGCTCATCCTATAGGGATTGAACAACCAATTGTACGAGCACGCCTTCCGCTACGAGTTCAAAGCCACCAACAACGAAGCTGAGTATGAGACACTATTGTCGGGGCTCTGACTCTAGAGTTACATGTGAAAGAGCTAGAAGTCTTCAACGACTCACAGTTGGTAGTAAGCCACATCAATGTACTTGGCTGTCAAAGTACTTGGCTGAAGTACGCCGACTCACAAGTTGCTTCCTCTGTCTCTCCGTGACAAGAGTCCCTCGGACGAAGAACACAAAGGACGATGCATTAGCCAACTTGGCTTTTGTGCGGGGAATGAAGGGACAACTCTTGAGCATCAATACACTTGCCTCCTGAACCATCGTGACCCAATACATCGTCGCAGTAGAAATCACACTGAATTGGATGGAGGAGATCCTCTGCTACAAGAAGGATGGGACATTACCGGTTGACCAAGCTGCATCTTGTCGACTTAGATACTCCCAAGCCTTATACTATGAAATCAACGGCCAGTTGTATCGTAGATCCTTCAGCCAAACTCTCCTTCGATTCCTAACGCCTCCGGAAGTTGAGATGGTATTGGCCGAGGTCTATGAAGGCCTCTACGAGGAGTGCATCGACGGACGAACCTTGGCCTTCAAGATCCTCGGGCGGGGCTATTATTGGTTGACCATGCACTGGGATACTATAGCCTATGTGCAACGATGTCAATAATGCCAAAAGCATGCTTGGATACAACATCAACCCATAGTTCCTCGACCCCAATCGATAGTGCTTGGCCCTTCGCGCAATGGGGAACGGATCTCCTCGGCCCTTTTCCCCCTGCCTCGGGATAGCGAAGGTTCTTTATAGTCAGGGTTGACTACTTAACAACGTGGGTGGAAGCCAAACCACTAGCGTCCATCTAAAAAAAAAATAGGTGGAAGGGTTCATCTAGAAGAACATAATAATGTGATTCGACATATTGAGGGTGATCATCACCGACAACGAAGCCCAGTTCAATAACTCTATATTCAAGGAATTCTGCCAATTTTACGTGATCCAGCTAAGGTTCAGCTCGGTGACACATGATTAGACCAATAGCTTGGCCAATGTGACTAACTGAGCCATATTGGAAAGTCTAAAGAGAAGGGTCGTCGAGGCTTATGACACTTGAGTCGACAAACTTTAGAGTATCCTATGGGCATCTCAAACTACTCCCAAAATCGCCTCGAGCGAATCATCGTTTAGTCTAATGTTCGGCACCAAGGCAATACTCTCGCTTGAGATAGTCTTCCTGACCCTTCAGATTGAGAACTTCGACGAAAGCACATCGGAAGAAGGGCTCCGAGCTAACCGTGACCTCGTCGATGAATGAAGAGCTGAGAAGCACCTCCACACCTTAGTGTACAAAAAAGCTGTGGCGAGACTTCACGACCAAAAGGTTCACCCCCACCAGATTAAGGTCGGTGATCTCGTCCTACGCAAGACCGAGATTAGTGACCCTATTCGAGCCTCGACTGCCTCACGACATTGGAAGGCCCTTATCGGGTGATCGACATGGGCCGAGACGAAACTTGCTGCCTCACAACATTAGAAGGAAGTCGATTGCCAAGGACTTGGCACATATCCAACCTAAAGAAGTTCTATGCGTAGGCCCGAGTTCCTAGCCCCGATGATTCTCCTAAACCACCTCAAGCAGACAACCAAAGTCATCCACTGATGATTCTCCTAAACCACCTTAGGTAGACGATCAAAGTCATCCACTGATGATGCTCCAAAACCACGTCGGTCCGATGATCGAAGAATCATCTGCCAAGATTGTACTAGCTAACTTATAGACAATCCAACATTGTGAAACTCAGCTGGTCAAGCGACAAAAGAAAGAACTTCATAAAAGGTTTTTTCATTGATGAAAGAAGAATACATTGTTTGACTGATCGAGACTTTATAGTCAAAAACAAAACTCGACCTGTTACAACAAAAATAAAAGGAAAAGACCGAGAGGGCAATCGGTTCCCTATGAAGCCGGAGGCGACAACTTGGGGCTATTGTCGAAGAGCACCTCATTGTCCATCGGCATGTCTTGGTCCTTAGGGAGGTCGGCAAATGGGTCCACCTCGACCTCGAGGTTAGGATACCTCACCTAGAAGCACCCGAGGGCAACCAGGTACTTGTATTGGTAGGTAACTTGTCCCGACCTTTGGAGCCCAAGCTTGAACCCGTTTGACTCCTTGCACTGGGAGATGGTCTCTTTTGCCCTCTCAGGCACTAGGTGGTGCTTCTTGGCCAAAAGACCCGCTACGGCGGACATGTGCCCAAGTCATGCACCTCGGCCAAGTAAGGCCCGCTAAGGCAGAGCCTATGCTTGAGTCGGGCACCTTGGCCAAGGAAGACCTATTATGGCGAACATATGCCCGAGTCGTGCATCTCGGCTAATCAAGGCCACTAAGGCGAAGCCTGCGCCCGAGTCATGCACCTCGACTAGGAAAGGCCCGCTACAGCAGACATGTGCCCGAGTCGTGCACCTCAACCAAGCAAGACCCACTAAGACTAAGCTTGTGCTCAAGTTGTGCACCTCGGCCAAGAAAGGCCCGTTGAGGTGGAGCTTGTACCTGAGTCATGCACCTCAGCTAGAAGACCTGCTAGGATTGACATATGCCTGAGTCATGCATCACGGCCAAGCAAGGCTTGCTAAGGCAGATCCTGTGCCCAAGTGATGCACCTCGGCCAAAGAAGACCTGCTACAACGAATATGTGCCCGAGTCGTGCACCTCGACAGAAGACCTATTACGGCGGACATATGCCCAAGTTGTGCACCTCGACTAAGCAAGGCCCGTTAAGGCGAAGTTTGTGCCCGAGTCATGCACTTTGACCAAGGAAGACCGGCTATGGCGGGCATGTGCCTGAGTCGTGCACCTTGACCAAGGAGACCCGCTATGGTGGAGCAGAAGCTCGAGTCGTCCGACTTGGCCAAGGGAGACCCGCTATGGCGGGACAAGCGCTCGAGTCGTGCAGCCTGGAAGAGCATAGGACTTACTATGACAAGCCCAAGAAACAGAGACGAGTCACCCGACCCGAGAAAGGCCTACCACGACGAATCGCACTCACCTAAAGGCACCACGGATCCGACTGAGAAGCAGGGACCCCGATTGCCCGTAGTGCAAAAGGATGTACCTCGAGCCCCCTTACGAGAAACTCGATGCACACCTTTGGGGGGGAGAAAATGATAAGGAATATTCTGGTACTGCTCACATGAAGACAGTTGGCGGCCACCTTGGAGTCGACGTGGTGCATATGCACGGTATGATCTCAAGAGTGACGTGGTTAGCTCGATAGCGGCGCGTGGTCATGCCCACGCCGCCCGAAATCGTAAAGGGGGCGTCGCACAACGTGGAACCATACAGGTCAACCTACACCGTTCGAACCATACGGATCGGTCGCCTGGAGCATCAACAACCATTAATGACCTACATACGACCAACCCCCTGCAACAGTTATAAATGTCAATCCCTTGGCCAGTGCTAGAGGATCGGACCTCAAACGCTCCAAATGCTCCAAATTTTAACTTAAGCTTTGGAGAGGTCGAATCAAGAATCCCCCTCCCAACATCGACCTTTTGTGCAGGAAAGTGATGCCAAAGAGAATCCAAGCTCCACCTTGGGTCGGCTCAGGAGACACCAGCCCCCGACCCGACATTCTCATCTTTGTCTTGGACACCTACGTGGACGCTCTAGCGCAATCGGGACTGAACCAAACGATACCGACCCCCATGACACGACATAAAGGACCGCAATAGGTTTAAATTATGTCACTAATCTATATTAAAAGTTTCCAAAGGTGTATAAAACCTTGTTAGAGATACATCATTCAATACCCAGAGTGACATGCTGGTCTCAATGATGGTTTGATGGTCAATACAATTTTTTATATCCCAAACCATTTAAATATGAAATATCTTTGACTTACCATTCTTATTAGTCTGTATTTAAGTGGTAATAATCATGGTTTTGAACAATAATTCAGTCTATACCAAAAACTTAAAACTGTATTAGAAAACCAGAATAGTAGGAAATGATTTAGTTTGATTTGACAAACTGCTTAGCTATAGTTTATGGATTTGATTTGTTTTCATCCATGAATCTGATGAAACTGGACAAATGTACAGTCCTCCTACCAAATCTTCATATGGAAAAAGCATATCTAGGAAAAGGTTTGTCATTGCATGAGCAGGAAAAGTTTACATGGACCACATACCATCTTTGGACAAACCATGGTGACCCATCCCCTTAACTTTGCCCTTTTCCTATGCAGATGATGCAGAGATGCTGGTAAAACTGCAAGAAGTCCCTCCTCCAGTTTAGCTTGTGCTTTGATGGGGCCACTGCAGCTGCAATTTGGCATTGGCAGGAAGACAGACCTGAAAACTTATTCACATCTCATTAGGTTTTATAACTCTAGTTTCTGCAAAAGCAATCAAGCAGAGTTCCTCACCTTCTGGAAAATGCAACTCTAAGTCTATCAAAACAGTAGAATTTTTGCAGCTAAAGAATGAGAGATCAAAACCATGTTAAATTTTCTTCAGATGTTCAGCCTCACATTTGGTCAGTCTAATTCGATTACCACTGATAGTTTATTGCCTATGTCCGATGACAATTAGGACAGCACAGAGAATCCATGGCCACAGAAGAAGATATTCAGATAAGAAGAGTAAAATGAGAAGATCTGGAGGGATTTCGTTATGAAAAGGGTCAAAAAAAAAAAATTTTCAAATGATGTCGAAGGTAATTGAAAATGGACATCAGATCAACATAAACGTGTCAGTTCTGAGGACCTTAAAAGTTCAAGTCTCATGGCTTGGAAGGTGATAAGGTAAGAAATTGGCTTGTGACACAGACATTGGAGCCTTCTTCCACCAAGTAATAAATAGATTTTGTATGTTCTTGGACCAAAGTAAAGATCAGACTTCAGTTCATGCAGAATGGAGTAGCCTCATTAAGTACGGAATTGATACTTCATGGTTGAAGAGAGTATCTGTTAATTTTGAAGCTAATAGACTTCCACCAGAGAAAGTAGAAACAGTACATGACTGAAATGGGAATATTATTGTCCTTCAGAGGTTTAGATGCCTCTTTCTTGATGGGTACAAACTTTATGATGATTGGTCCCCCAACCTTCTCTCTCTCTCTCAAGTATCATGTGAAGGAAGGACTCTCCACAGCCTCTTTATCCATATCAAGAGGCCATAACACCTCCAGATCATCCAATGAAGGGATAAGGCACACCAGGTCAGAGGGGTGTAGTGTTCTGGTAAAGGGATAAAGGCACCTGAGGAATGGTTTTAGATGTCAAGCTTTTTCACTATTTGTTCTGAATTCATGCAAAATGATCAACCATGCTGAATCCTAGTGCCTTCAAGAACCATTTTAAGGATGTAGATGTTGCATCGGTGATGATATCTTCTTAATCTAGATATACAACTCAAGCTCACATACAAAGATGTTAAACTCAGAAACTGGTAATAGTATGAGATCAAATGCTACTGATCAGTTTAGTGCAACCAAATCATTCTGGAGATGATCACTAACTTTGTCTGGTGGGCATGTTACCACCTAGTGCAAAAATCACCACCGCTAGTGCGAAAAATGAAAAGGAAAGGAAAAAAGGAAGAGAAAAAAAAAGCTTATTTCTTTTGTCTGCAAATCTTCCTAGTTCCTCAAAATATCAGGACAAGGAAAAGATATTTGACAGAGTACTCAAAGTAATATCCTCTTCTCAGTTTCTATAAAGATCCTAGACATCCAAATCATGCAAGCAATCCTTGTAGAAGCTCTCAGACCTAAGCTAAAATATCACTTGAGGTGAAAAGCTTCACATCATTGGTGACTGAACGCAGGACACCAACGTAGGAGTGAAATGTACCACACACTAAATGCAGAAGCGAGGCCAAACTGCTCGAATCATTGACGTCTCCTTGTTAGATCCGAAGAGAGACATGCCCTCAGCCTCATCTGGATTCACGAGGTGACCTGAGGGCCAACAAAGCTCATGACTTGTAGGCCCCAAAATCTACTGCAGCCAATGGAAGAGAGCCATGTCAACAGATAGCAATGCCCTCAACAAAGGTCAGGATGGTGTAAGATGATGGCTTCAGTAATCCCCGAGGGAGCTGACAGAACTAACCCTGGCTTTGAGGAAACTACTGCTATGTGTTACAAGTGGGACTAATTTGAATTGCATGGAAAGACCAAAGAACACTTGCTTGAATCAAATGTTCACAGATATAACCTCCCAGTATTCTTACTTCTTATTATGTCAATAGATCATATATTTTCGGCACTATATCTTTGAGATGTCTGATTGGTACTTAATTATGCTCTTTTGTAAAAAATAAACGATAATGAAATTTGTTTATGTTGATCCCTGAAAGATTATATTTTAATTAATCATACAATATAATATATTAGTAATAATTTGTTGATCCCTGAAAGATGAAATTTGTTTCTGAAAGTTTATGAAATTTGTTTGTGCACTTGGTACGCCCATATAATATATTAGTAATAATTTCAGATTTGACTTGTGAATAATTTGAATCTGGATTGACAGAGAAGATAATAAAAACTAAAAGAATCTGAAATTGAAGTACTGTTATAATCAGATATATAGCAGCATTTTGGATTATCATAGGTTACCTGGATGTGTGTTGGATATTCTGAGACTTCTGTGAGGTTCCCTCATTATCTTTGAATCTTCCTTCAATTTTGAGTCCTATAAATTTGATATGTACCACTATGCATCTGTCACCAAAAAAAAAAGAGAAACAAAGCACAATTAACATCAAGAACAATGAATGTTATCTGCTATCAATGCATCTTATGTCAATACTACAAGTTGAACTATGGAGTCATTTTCTTATAATGTTTGATCCTAAATTTGACACAGTATAAACAACACTGTGAATAGGAACTAGCATATGATGCAAAGCTGAAACTAAATTTGGAGCAAACAAGAGCTGAAATGTTAATGGAAAAGGAGTTTATTTGACATCAACAAGCAAAAATCTGCACAAAGAGATAGTGACCTGACCACAAACTATATTTCCACATACAAATCTGCTGCCATTGCTGGCCTTCTCAAAATGGTTTTTCTTAATCATTGTTATACTGCATTATAAACTAGGTAAGACACAACTTTCTAACAGGCATTTCTTCAGCAATTTGTCATGCACCAAAAGTGCACACTAATTTATGGAGCACTGGCAGTGACATTGGAGCCACTCAGTGTGAGGGGGCATAAGAGTCACAGCACAACATGAAAATCATTCCACAACACCACCAAATCACCAATGGAGGAGCAGACAACAGAGAGAGCGAGACCTGCAGTGGTCCAACCGAACATGGATGATAGACTGTTGTCGCTTCCCTTCTTGCTCGGTTTCTAAAGCGCCTCTCCGCTCCCCCCCACCCTCTAGAATCCCTTCACGCGCTGCCTTCATCGTCTCCAATCCGTTCTCAGGCTCTTCAGATCCAATCTTCTGTAGATTCTGGGAAGCAGGACCTGTCCCTGTTTTGTTCTCTGAAATAAGAGTCCTCTGTAACATTTGAATCGACTTCCGTTCTCGTTAGGTGCTTGAGAAAAGGAAGCATTTTATGGACTCTCTTCGGTTTCGATTCGATTACCTTCTTCCCGAATGAAAATTTCGGTTCTAGGACGGGCGGTGGAGCAAAGCTTCAAGCTTTGGAATCGTCAGAATCGAAAGTTTGGATTTTGGCCTGCAACGAATTGAGTTCATCAGTTCATCAGCTGCTGGTCGTTTCTCCCTTCTTCCATAGAATGGATCTTTGCTGCAGCAAAGAATTCAATCTGGATTTTTGGATTCCATCTTCTTGTTTTGGTTTGGGATTCAGGTCAATTACTTGATTCCCTTTCTGCTAAAGGGTTTAGGGGTTTTGGCCGCTTCACAATCTTGCTTCTGTTCTTCATTCCCTTCTCATCTCTGTCGGATGCTGGACATTTTCTGTCTGAATGTTCTAATAGAGAGAAGAATTCCGTAAAGGTTTAGGGTTTTAGGAGTAGATTTTGGTTGTTTTCGGTCTCAGACTCATCTGAAGCATAGAATTCTGAGGCTTGTAGGTTGTACAATTGCATCGTTTTCTTCGAGCTACCATGTCGTCGTGCCTCGGCGGCGGCGGTGGCCGGGCCTACGGCTTCGACCTCGACATCGTCAAGCCATCGTCTCCGTCGTCGGGCCGCTCGTCGGACTCTTCCTCGCCTTCTTCCACCCTCTCCGAATCGAGCAACACAATCTCCATCAAGAGGGCGGCGAGAACTCCGCGGAAGAGACCCAATCAGACCTACAATGAGGCCGCCGCGCTCCTCTCCACCATCTACCCCAACATCTTCTCCACCAAGAGCCTAAAGAAGCTGTCCAAGAACCCTCGAACTTTTGCCTCCTTCCCTGAATCCTCCGACCTCCTGCCGCCCTTCCCGGTCCTCGGCGACGCCGGCTTCCTAATCGACAAGATTCAGCCCGAGAAACCCGCCGCCGTACGCGTCGAGCTCAAGCTTAAGGTTCCGTTCGAGAAGGAGTGCACGAGCCCAGTGAGCAACGTCTCCTGGGAGCCTAACTCCCCGAACCCCTTCGACGATGATGACGACTTCGACGCGGAGTCCATTCTCGATCAGGAGGTCGAAGCGGGCATCGACAGCATAATGGGCAACCTCAACACGAACACTCCCACCGACGACGACAACAGTGAGGGATCGAATCACTCCAATTCCGGCATCAATCCTTTGCTTCGGAGTCTCATCGGATGCAAAATGGGCGGCAAGTTCGAGCTCGGGCTCGGGTTCAGGCTCAGAAGAAACCTGCAGCGAGCGCTGAGGAACAGCGATGAGGGCTACTGGTGGAGGTCTCCAACAGTACCAGTTCGAGACATCACTCCAGATATCAACCCGTCGACGGCGACGGCCACGGTGACGCCGCCGGCTTTGGAGAAGAAGAAGAAGAAGAAGAAGGTGGACAAGGAGGAAGTGGATGGCACGAAGAATTCCGCAAGCGCTACTCCCAACCCACCGCAGGAAAAGCTGAAGGCTTCTCTGGGGCTCAAACTGAGCCACGAGGAGGTCATCAATGCATGGTCTGACAGCGGCTCCATCTTCTCAGACGGCCCTGACTCGCCGAATTCATCCGCCGACGCTCTCGTAAGCATCATGTCTCCATCTTTATCAGTTCAAATCACTCGAATTCTCTCTCTCTCTCCAAGGACTGCTCTGCTCATCCTGGCGGTCTGGTTTCGCAGGCCAGGTTGGCTGACATCGATCTCTTTCTTGACGCGGCGGGCGTCGGCGGAGTCAGGGAGGCGAGCGTTCTGAGGTACAAGGAGAAGCGGAGGAGCCGACTGTTCTCGAAAATGATCCGGTACCAGGTGCGGAAAACGAACGCCGACCGGCGGCCCAGGATGAAGGCAAGCTCGAGACTTCATCTCTCCTCTTTCAGGATTTTAAGTATTATGTTTTAGAAGTTTTTAGATTTTTTTTCTTTTTCTTTTTCTTTTTTTAAATAAAATAATTAAATTTAAAATAAATAAAAAAATAAAAATATTTAAATTATTATTTATATTTATAAATAAATGATGTCTACATCCATTCATATGCAAGTGTTTAGGTTTACAGGCTCAAATCAAATAGTAGTTTAAGATCCTCTAAATATTTTTGTTTATTATTATTATTATTATTATTATTATTATTATTATTATTTACTTTCGTTTTAATTTCTTCTTTTATTTAGTTTGATTTTAGACTAGTAATACCTTTTTATTACTATTTAAAATTTGATTACACTTACATATGATCACTTCCTATTTATATTTTAATATCTTTAGGATAATATTTTTTAACTATAAATTACAATAGTCAGAATCGGTAGATTTGATATTTAAAATTTTAATTAATTATAAGGTATGATATTTATAGTCTTACCTCATAGATAAATATCTATAGGACACAACTAGAAATCACTTTTAGTTATGTTTTTTACATATTTCTATTTGTATCTTATGTAGTAAAAAACACCAATCAATCTCAAAAATGTATATGGTTAAGATGTTTGATCGAATATATTTACTATTACATTAACAAACCAACTATTTTATAGTGTGACAATCAAAATATCTTAAAATTAACTATAAATCTAATTTATCACTCAAGAACTAAATATATTAAAATTGAATAATATTTGATCTGAGAAAATATGCTTCAAGAAGTCTTAGGTCAAGTTATTGATATATTTATCAAATCTTTCTCCAAAGGCTCAATTCGAAGATGTTCGAAGCAGTTTGGGATTTATCTTAAAAAATATGGAGTGTTACGATTTAAAGTATTGTCTTTTGAAAGATTTTAGATTTTTATCTTTTATCATTTAAATAAGTTATTAGATAGAATTTTAAAGAGAAAAGTCTCTTGGTTTAAATTGTTATTTTACTTCTATAAATAGATATCATCTATATATATAAATCCATCTAAGTTCTGTAAGCTCCTCAATATGTTGAGGGAGGCAAAGAGCACTATTAAAAAAGAAAAGTCAATTCTGAGATCAGAAAAAAAAGAAAACAAAAAAATCTCTTAAGAAAGATAAGGGCAAGGGTAAATTGGGTAAAGTAATGATTACTAAGAAAGAAAACCCAACAGCAAATGACAAAGACCAGTATTTCCATTACGGCAAAGATGGACATTAAAAGAGGAACTACAGAAAATACCTTACAGAAAGGGCGATATCGAAGTTAGTAGATCCTATAAATATTTTTTTTAAAAAAAATAATTTTATTTTAAAATGTTTATATTAATTTTTTTCTTCTTTTATTTGGTTTGATGGTGGACTGACTAATAGTATCTTTCTTACTATTATTTGAAAATTGATTATTACACTAACGCTTGATCTCTTTCCAACCACTGCTGTTCTTGCAGGGTCGCTTTGTGAGGAGGCCATCCCTTCTCCAGCAAGCGATAGAGGAAGAGCGGCAGTGAAAACCATAGTTGCAGAAGACATCAAGGTTTTTGTTCCATCTTAAAGCTTCCGAGTGTTGTTTAGGATGAGTTAGAATTTGAGACATCCAAACATAATGAGATTTTGTCCGGAGAATCTTAATTTTTTTTTCCCTATGTTCTGTTTCCTTTTTCTTCTCATCATTTGACTTTTATGTCAATGTAATGTGGAAGGTCAAAGTGCTAATAAGATTCTCCGGCATCAAGGAGAGGTATATTAGGCCTTCAATCTTGCTGCTGCATCTTCTGCTCGTTCCTGGTTGCTACCAAACTGGTCATGCTAAGAAAAAGGTGCAGATTAAGGTCGCAGCTTTGATGAAAGAAGACAGCTAAGAACACAGTAATCTACTGTCACGCAAACCATATGCTTCACGTGAAGCCTAGATGACACACTATCTTTCTTTTCAAGGGTGGTTGGGATCAGAACTCAAGAACATAGATTCTGATATCGCTGTCGCGGGGGTGAAAGCTCGATACGATCATGTCAGATTGGTCATGCTCAGCTTTGCTTGGATTGATTAAGTTTGATGAAACAACAGAAAAGATTTAAGAATGGAATGTTCTTTGTTCCGATTCAATGGCCTACCTCAGTATAATGTTGGCTTCAAAGAGAGAAAGTTGCTTCCTTTGCCGGTCTTTCACGTTTCCCTGGAGGACGACCAGAAACTGCTGTTCCCGTCGTTCGACTCGATGTCGCTGTCGTTCGGCTGCTCCTCGATCGAGTCGAGGTTCGGCTTCCACGCCGGGGGCCGCGACCGGCTCGGTAGGGTGACGACTGGCGGGGCCGAGCCGCGCTTCTTGGCGGCGGCGACCAGGCGGTTCATGAGGTTGGCGACATCGACGGCGGAGGTCTCGGAGCGGATGACGTCCTGGGGAAGGAGGAAGTAGACGCGGCCCGGCTGGAGCTGATCGTCGGGCCGGAGCGGGTTGGAGCCGAAGGTGGTGAGGTAGTCGGAGGAGTAGAGCGCGTCCTTGGGAGGACTCCTCCTCCTGATCTGGGCCACCGTCACCGGCGCCTTCACGTCCTCCACGTAGCCGGTCATGTGGATCACCCGCACGCAGTCCTTCGGCGGTGACGCCTTGCTTGAGCTTTGGGTGCAGCCCATAACCCTTCTCTAGTTAGCAAGTACAATACAAACACAAGGAAATCGAGAGGGAGATTAAGAAGCTCCGACGAGGGATGGAGAGCAGTGGAAGATGAGGAAGAGGGAGAACAAATACAAGAGATGAAGTTGGTGAATTGGATGCCGACCCCATATATATATATATATATAGAGAGAGAGAGAGAGAGAGAGAGAGAGAGAGAGAGAGGAGGGGAAGGGAATGAAACTTTTGATGAGGTCAATTCTTAAGTGTTGACATTTGGTGTGCGTTTATTTTTTTTGTTGAAAGTTGTAGTAGGAAAGCTCGGAAGATATTGCTCAATCGGGAAGCAATACATAGTCTCCATACACTCAGTTAGAAAATAATATTGTACTCATATCAGTAAAAAATCTAAAAAAATTCTCCTCTTAATATAAAAGGAGATCTCTGTAAGTATATTCCTATAATACTTTTTAAAATTTTTAATTATCATTATTATTTCTTGCTCGATATGAATGAATATCGATAACTTGAGTATCGAAAAATTCTTATCGAAAAATGAATCGTCGTAACGAAGACTTTGTAAATATGTCAAAACTTCATCTCTAATCAAATCATCTCCTGTGTTTAGATTAAGGCTCCTTAGTAATCATAAATCATATCATGATAAGCTTAAGAAAGATGAATTGTCATATTAACATTGTCATATCGAGGACAACTAAACATCTAAATTGTTCAACTTACCCTAATGATAAAACATCTCCCTATAGATGATTCATTTGCCTAAAAGATCAGAATTTAAAGCACCCGATGCACTACAAATAGGACATAAGCATATGAAGCACTTAATATATTATAATTGGGCAAAACATCTCCCCACACATGATACATTCGCTTAAAATATCAATATGCCCTAATTAAGAAAAATATATACTCTCGAGTGTTACATCTATCTAATAGATTAACATTTGAAGTATCTAATGCATCATAATCATGTAAAGTATATTCTTGCACCGATGTATTCATCTAAGATAAAAACATTTAGAGCATCAGACTCACTTTTACTTGGTAAAATATCTCGCATGTCCAATGCATACAACTTGGAATAAAAGCACTAAAGCTCTAACTCGAAGCTTAGATTAGATGGATATATCCCTCTTGTCCCATGTCCCCATTTTTATTTATAAGGATAATAATTATCGAGGCTTTCAAGATGGCCATCATGAAAGAGTATTGCCTCCAACTAATAATTACACAATAAGATTGTACAAAATACATTTGAATACATGTAAATTCTGCGATGAATTAGAGATTAACAATCATAACTTATAAAAACAAAAGAATATTTGAGAATAAGCAGATAAGAACTTATTCGGAGGTAGACTTCATTTTTTTTGTACATCTGTAAACTTCAAACTACATCATGATATTCGAATCCATCCTAAAATATCTCGGTTTTTCTATCAATCTAAATAGAATAAATGGCGTAGGCATTTATTCTCAGAAAAAAAAAATCAATCTATTACTATTTAAAAACGGGGAATTCCTGTTTACTTGATTTAAGTGCTTATTTTCTTATCTATATTCATAAATTTCGGTTGATGTCAATAATCCTTGCGTTGACTCCAAATAATCATACCATTACATCTTGATGCGATTGTTCATTGGTTCTAAATCCAACAAATCATCCAACACAATGGGATTACACAAAACGTTTGAAGTTGGAACAATCACACAATTATAATTATGGGAAGAAGTCAAAACGCGCAACACATTACCTGTGTGTGTCATCTCTTCCATTGTTGATTTTGACCCTAATCCAAATGATCCATCTTTAATGATACCTTGGAATAGTTTTGGTTTATGTGTCTGAACGATTTTATTTCGTAGGAGAAATTAAGGGTATTTTCTATTTCCTATATATAACATTTATGAGTAGTGTTATTATTATGTGTTCATTTGGTCATAACGGTAGCAACTGTCAAACTAATTCTCTTTTCCAATTAAATTAAACTGTCTCCGCATAGAATCTATTTGTTCGTTTCTTCTTCAAATCTGACCGTGCAAAAACTGTGATCACCACAAGCTTCTAACGATGACCGTTGGATCACACTCGTGTATACTTGTGTGTGTGCAAACGTCCCTAACTTGGTTTCTCTCTCTCTCTCTCTCTCTCTCTCTCTCTCTCTCTTTATTGGCAATTTCCCGCCGGCGTTTCCCCTCCCCGCTTCTAACCTTTCGGGCATCTCTTCAGCTGTGGCTCCGGAAGCTTCTAACCAGCGGCGAGCAGTTTTATAGGTGCCGATGAGCTTCGTGCCTCCTTCGCTTCCGAAGAAGTGCCACCAAAGTATTCCCCCACCAACGATCACCTTCCTAACCACTCAACGTTGGGGTTTTCTCGTGAAAAGAAGTATCGCGAGAATTTAGTGTTATGATCTTACAAGATATATTATAGATATGATTGAATTTTGATTACGATTATCGAGCAATAAAAAAAATTAATTATCGTAAAAAAATTTAAAAAATAATTTTGATGAAATGAACTCACCTAATTACTAATTGTAGATCCTCTTGTATATAAAGAGATAAGACTTTATAAGAACAACAT
The DNA here is from genome assembly GCF_036884655.1 of Musa acuminata AAA Group. Classification (NCBI taxonomy): domain Eukaryota; kingdom Viridiplantae; phylum Streptophyta; class Magnoliopsida; order Zingiberales; family Musaceae; genus Musa; species Musa acuminata. The sequence goes on along the minus strand of NC_088343.1, from coordinate 2,200,416 downwards.
AAAGATTATAAATTTTTTTCTTCTCTCTTATAAGAGAGAAGATGACTAGTCTAATTCCCCTTACATATTGATATCATTATGACTTTTAAATATGATGACATTGTGCATACAAATCAGATAAACACTTTTTGAGGAGCATTGAAAGGTATGTATCATAAATTTGATATATTATTATTTAATTTTAATTTCTTATATTCATATTTTTTTTGTATAATAGTAGCATATTATAATTTTTATATTTATAATTATTTGGTCATGATTTTTATGCTTATAATAGTAGTATAATAATTAGTAGGCCAAAGTTGATGAATATTATATTATGTGGTTTAGGTAAGATAAAATATAGATATGTTTGAATTCTTATTATGATTATGAATACTAGAAAGAAAGTCTAATTATGGTAAAATTCTTCAAAAATAACTTCTCTCCTAATTATTTATCGTGTACCATTTACCTTTGATCAAAAGAGATGAGAAGATGAATCTATTTATTTTTTTATAAATTGACATCATTATAATTTTTGGATCCGAAACGTTTATAGACCAAATAAATACTTTTTTAATAGGATCAAAAAATATATATTATACCATTATTTGATTCTAATATTTTGATATTAAAATTTTTCATATAACAATAATAACATATTATACGGGTTTTTATATCTCATAGATAACTAACGAATGAAAACCTTTACAGCATGCGGGGATGGAATAGCAAGGCTCCTACTGATGATGCGAAGATGTTTGGTGAGGAGTCCGCTACGAGGCCTTCTTCTTCTTCTTCTTCTGGAAGACCAGAGGTGGGTTCCGCTCTCACCAGATCGGGCCAAAAAGAATGACCGGAATCCGATCCATACCTATCAGCCACAAAGATGATAAGCTTGAAGATCCAATGCGGGCATGTCAAGCTACATAAACAAGAATTGACGAACACATTCACTGATGCGGTAGAGATCGTTTGGGAGGTCGCGGAAGAAGCTGATAAGATATATTTCGGGCCCAGGCCACGTCACAATTGATGCCACATCACACCACAACCAAGTCAGCAAGAGAAGTACCCCCATACTGTCACGACCTTAGCTGGTTTTGCCTAAGGCGTGCGGCACCCTCGCGCGTCCGTCCGCAAAGGTCAGCCTCCCCGAAGCCTCCCATTGTCCCTTAGGACCAACAAAAGAGAGAACGGGTTAAAGTGAACGCCTCAATCGGGATCCACAAGCAAACATGTCCGAAAAACACTTCATAGACAATGCAAATTACAAACAGACTTTACAAGCTCTGAATAGTTGCACAACAAAAGGTAAAATGGTCCATTACAGACCGAAAAGCTCTCGAACGTGTCCACATGACACAACCTTTATTTACAAGCCTAAAGAGGCCACCAACCCAACTAAAATGGGACTATTAAGCCTTCGGCTACCCCTTTACATTCTGTACAAGGCATGAACATGCCAAAAGACAACGGACAGACATAAGCATTACATCCAACATCTTGTTTAGAAGTTTGTCCGTTACATTCTCCCCCACTTATCTCTTCGACGTCCTCGTCGAAGCCTTTGTGAACACTGCAACTCTTCGCCTTTGCTGAGTCTTCAATCTTCCGCTCCAGCTGCAATGCGCCTCCTGGCTCCCAGCTGCTCTCCGCTGCTGTTTCTAAGTAGTCGAACCTTTGATCCGCCATGCTGCTTCAACTCGCCAATGGCTCTGACTCTGGTGTGGGGTTGGCTGAGTTGTGTTGATCCTTGTCGATTCTTGCGGATCCACCAAATGAAGGAAAAGACCATCTTTTCTGCGCCAGTCTCTCAAAATTTCCACATGCTGCTTGAACTGGGTGGATGCTTGTTGGAGCTTTAACGAGCATCGCCTCGCAAACTTCAGAAGTTTTGGGTCCTTCCTCCACAAAATCTGCTCATTGACTCTTCTTTCAGTTAGTTGTCACATCCAAGTAGGTTCGCATCACTTCCGCTTTCGATTGGCATTTCGTTGGGAAATGAAGCGGACAATCTACTCTCAGTAGCACTGATCACCGTTGGTGAGGATTTGACAACTATTGTCTTCCATTATCTTCGAAGGGTCTTTGAACTTGTGCAGAGCTCCTCTGCTGGATAGATAAGAGAACTGGGGTACTCGGTTTCGCCCATTCTCTTAAGAGTTGAGAAGGCAAAGGTTACTTGACTTCGCCCGCCTCCTCGAGGTTGTACTTCATGCATCGAGCTGGTTACTGGCCTTCGCCTGCTCTTTGCTCACACTTCTGAAGCACTTGAAGTGTTTGCACTCCTTGCGTTGAGTTAGCTACTGTGATTCACCTTCTCAATGCCATTGAACTTCTGGAATGCAGGAAGTTTTCACCCCAACTTGGAGTAATTCTCTGATAGATGAGGTCGCATCTGGGATTGTACCGTCTTCTCCATCAACCCTGCCGCCTACTCCACTGAGTAGCAAAGGTACAGCACCACGTACTGCCTGCTTCGTTCCTTGGTCGTGCACTCTTGCATGACCCGAAGTCCTTCACTTACGGCTATCTTGATGAGAAACTTGTTGACACCGGTCTTACGAAGTTTCTTGGCCTCTGCCCTTCAGCCTTGTCTCGGTACTTGGAGATTGCCTCTGCATGCTCCACCTCCTCGGCCCCTTTCACGACCAAGCGCTCTCCCTCCGTGAGAGCAAGGGATCAATGACTTGCACGGAAGTCCCGCCTCTGCGGTACCATGGCGCTGCCATGCCCATGGCCCTACTATCCGTCGCCTCGCCTCTGTATCCCTTTCCTTCACAATCAGTAGAGATGTCTCCGTGGCACTCCTCTGAGTCCACCTCCATTCTAACTGATGCTTGATTTTGGGTAGCTAAGTCCCTCTGGACTCGTCGTCGCTTCCTCGCCCCTTTCGACCTCCTGCTTCAACACCTCTGTGTTCTCCAAGCAGTCTGTTTGGTCGATGGAAAGACAGACTGCAACTCCCATGCATGGCCTCTGCCATCACATTGTAGGGTTTGCACCGATTCTGTTCTCCTTAGCTTCCTTGGTAGCAACGTTCGCTTACTCGACCTTGTCCTCTGACTTGTCGGGCTCCCTTAAGCGAATATGAGCTCTGGAGCAGTCCAACTCTCCAGCTGCTTCGATCATACCTCTGCATGATCAAGTCCCTCTCATGGGACTCACTGGTACTTGCATTCGAACTTTTCCCTTGGTGGAACCCAGCCCCCATATGCTGATGACCAAGGTTTTCATCCGATGCAAAATTCGGTGCACGCCCGGAAGACCCGCCTCTGCGGTACCATGGCCTCCACTCCTTGAATCCATAGCCCTTCTTGCCGTCGTGTTGTTCACCAAAGCGGAGCTCCCAGTAGCTCCCGATCATACCTCCATATGATCTCATCCCTCACGGGACTTGTCGTGTGTGTCGCATTGCCACGAACTGTTCCACCACGATCCGCTGCACCATGTCGCCTCCTGGTGACATCTCCATTGCATTCTGATCCTTGTGGAATAAACTCGAATTGTGAACCCTCCATGTGTGGCCTCTGCCAATACATCGCAGGGTCTCCTCCACCTTCGATTTTGTTCGCTCCTTTGGCAATCGACCTTCATCCACCCACTCTTGGGTCACACCTAGATGAAGCACCGCTCTAGGACAGTCCGTCGCCTAGTAGCTCCCGAAGTCCACCGACTTCACTGTAATTTGTGCACCATTGTCTGGATCCTGGGCCTCTGCCCCTACCAGCACAATCTCCACTGCGCACCGCTTCCTTCATAGCAACTCGAATGGCAACACTGTGGCATATTCTTCAAGAGTACCTGCCTCTGCGTCCTCTTGCCCCGTGCTAAGGCCTTCTGTACCCAACTTCGCCTCCGCAAATTGAGTCGCCTTAGTTCCTCCATCGAATGCTCCTCCGAGATAAGGTGCATGTGCCCCGAAGCTCCCTTCGTCTTTGGCACCATGCAAGATGAGTCCGCTCTGTCAGAATGAAGGACCCAGGGAACAGCATGATTCTACTCCTGCCTCTGCAAGAGTTCATGTCCTTGACCTTTGTCTAGGGAAAGCGCTGTGCCTCTGCTCCATGTTCCAACTTCTATGCTGGCTCCCTTCATGCGGCTTGGGTACTTCGCCAAGTTACACCCAAGTTGCTCCGCTCCTCGTTTTTGCATTGAGTCGATGGTGGCCGTCGCGCCCACCATTCCACGGGTCAGCCCTCCCTTGAGTCCGATCTCCATATCGACTCCAAGTGTGCCTCCATTTGAGTTGCTTTGGGTCGCTCCCCCACTTGATCTCGCAATGCATCCACCAATGCATTCTCTCAAGCGAGATCATGCGACGACTCCTCGCCGCTTGCTCAGTCCATCGAGCTTCGTGGAGTTGTTGTTTGTGAGGTACTCCTCCTCAACATGTGAAGTCCGTCTCACATGATTCTCCCTCTGGAGAGCTGAGACTTATCCCTCCTGGATAACTGTCCCGTTGGAGCAACATCTCTCTTCGTTTCGGAGACCACCATCCCCTTGGACTACTCCGATCTGTTGAACAAACTGTGCATTGTTCTGCCTCTTGCAAACGCACTTGCTAGATTGCGCCTCCACGTCAATACAGCCACCGCTGCACCCCTCAAGGCCTAGCAACATGCTGAACTCGTTGCACACTTCAGCCTCCTCCGGACGTATCCTTCGCATGTCGAAGAGAAAGTTTCAATGCTCCATGGCGCCGAGTCTCGACCGCCTTGGGATGGCCACGAACAATCCATCGTCCGCATACAAGCCCATGCATGAGTACCGAATTCTTCGAGTTAGCAATTCCCCTCACCTCTGTGAGCTTTGCACAACTCTTTCGGTCGCTGAGCAACTCATTCCACTTTGCATGGTCTCGTCCTTTGCCAAGCGCCTCGCTTGCCTTGAGCACCATCAAGTAAAGTTGTCAACGTTGAGCCGTAGCTCAAACTCAGCCATCCCAACCTTTGTGCGCTCCAAATTCTTCCAAGCTTGCCTGTTCTCGTGGTGCCTCTTGCGCGAAGGGTTGGCCATTCCTCTGAATGCCAATCTCAGATGCCCGCTCCTCTGAGCGACTCTTTTCCCTACATCTCCATGCCCGTTTTCCCTCAAACGGTCGCGCGTGTGCAGACTGCCCTCAACGCAGCCCCGCTAGGTCCCCCACGTTTGCATGTCAAGTGTTTCTATGAGTGCTTGTCCCACTCTGATACCACACTGTCACGACCTTAGCTGGTTTTGCCTAAGGCGTGCGGCACCCTCGCGCGTCCGTCCGCAAAGGTCAGCCTCCCCGAAGCCTCCCATTGTCCCTTAGGACCAACAAAAGAGAGAACGGGTTAAAGTGAACGCCTCAATCGGGATCCACAAGCAAACATGTCCGAAAAACACTTCATAGACAATGCAAATTACAAACAGACTTTACAAGCTCTGAATAGTTGCACAACAAAAGGTAAAATGGTCCATTACAGACCGAAAAGCTCTCGAACGTGTCCACATGACACAACCTTTATTTACAAGCCTAAAGAGGCCACCAACCCAACTAAAATGGGACTATTAAGCCTTCGGCTACCCCTTTACATTCTGTACAAGGCATGAACATGCCAAAAGACAACGGACAGACATAAGCATTACATCCAACATCTTGTTTAGAAGTTTGTCCGTTACAATACGTCGAGTCAGCAATCGTACTAAGATACCGTTCGGTACGTCATGTCCCGATAAGCCCGGGACAACGATCGTACAAAGGTACCATCTTACCCCTCGAGGATTGATCATCACGTCAAACTCGTGTATAACCGACCCTCGTACAGTAGTATAAGAGCCCCTGGCCAGCATCCGACCCAGGGAGAAGAGAAAAGTAAAGTAAAACCCTACACTAACTTACTGGTCGAGGGGCCATAGTCGGCAACCACCCGACGGGACCTTCTGTGCAGGAGAGCCACCATCCCTCAAGATCATCTCGAGAGATTGCCTCTCGTCGATGCACCGACCAGGATTCCGACGGAGAGCCATCAACCAACGTCTCGAACAAGAGCCACCTACCAGCTTCCCGACCTCGGCAACCAACTCAGACAACCGAAGACTTCCGACATCAATCCGTGAATCAAGCCGTGCTGACTCATCAGCCACGGTACATTTGTTCGCCTCCTCATCTAGTTTCTCTCTACCGAGAGGCCCTCACAAAGAATGTTGATGGGTTCGAATCGCTTGAAACAATCCCTGATTTCTTGAAACAAAAGATCCTCGCACTGCTATACCGAAAAGTGCGGATGATCGCTCAGTTCTTGAAATTTGCTTGAGCAGTTCCACCACCAAAATAAGCTGAGCGATCGTTCTCGTGCATCACAGTAAGAGCTTCAAGCTGGTCTCAGCAAATACGACATCAAAAAATTGAAGGCACCTTACATCCCTCTTCATTGCAGGACATGATTGTATCTCTGTCTGAGTTAGTTTACAGCTTTAGATTTGCTTCCACTTTCCGATTTTGAGCTAATTCTTAATGCTGCTGTTGCTGTATGTATACATGTATAACTTTTTCATTGCACTTATGCTCTCTAAAATGTGCACAAATGGTTTTCTATAATCTCTAATCCATAAACTACAAAGATACATCGATTGTTCATACTATAGAGTTGAAAGACTAAATGTTTAAGCTTACTCAATGACAGAGTTCCCATAGTAACTCCGGTTAAATCAACTCAAGTTTAACTGTGCATATATGATATATTTCTGAGGGCATTTGACTGCACATCATTTGATACCAAAACAACAAAATAATCAATCATGAAGAAAGACTCCTTGGAGCAAGAAACAGACAGCATGACAGGATGATTCTTGCTGTATTCTCTTACCTTATCTCTAGTTTTCGTCCAATGGAAACTTCACGACAACCGAACATAACCTCTAATGCTCGAAGATACTGATTGCATGACAGGATGAGTCTTGCTGCTGTATTCTAACCTTTTCTTCTAGTTTTTAGTCCGATGGAAACTTCAAGACAACCAAACGAAACCTCTGATCTGTACATATTTTCATATGAGCATTATTTAATCCTCTACTCTCGATCAACAAATAGGAACAAACAATTATTGATGGGCTTAAGAATTTGAGCATGCAAAGAATCCAAAGGAGACTTCACACCCACAAATCATCTCCGCTGGAATAGTCGCGGCGGTTGGCGCGTGGGGAGACCCCGACCCGGCGGCTCGCCCGACGGTCTGCTCCCCGGTCAAGCCTCGTGACGTCGGGTGGGACCGGGCCGACGTGGACTCAAACGAGTTGCTGGCTCCAGCTACGGGGCCGAGGAGCGCGTGGGGCCCTTCCCCTCCCCCCCCCGCGTCCCGTGGCGTGGCGTGTCGTGTCGCGGACCTACGTGTCACCATGTCGGCTCGAGATCTCGTCTCGGTTACGTACCACCTCTGGTTGCGTCCACGGTTTGGTCGCATCGACTGATCCCCACAGATTCTGAGCACACCAAGTGTATGTGCAGAGCAAGCTAGAGAGAGAAAGATGAGAGTTTGGATGACTGCTGATGAACGAACGAAGGGTGGCGACACAAGTGGAATATGCAGAGAACAAGGCGGGGGGACAAGTGGTCACCGTCCATGGTCTTTTGTCCGGATGAGCACGTAAGCAGCTTGTGTGTGAAGCCCTCGGCGGTTGGTAAGAGCTCCACCACCACACAACGCGTCCTCGTCGTGGTGAGGAGGAGGACTTGGAGCTCCCTTGCCGCCTTCCCCGTCCACCTCCCTGTTTTAGGTTCTACTTTGTTGTCATCAATATAGCACAAGGTATTTATTGAAGCTGGTCTCCATTCCAAGGCTGCGTTGCCGCCTGCAAACAAACCAAGGGAAGATATGGAAGGAAGAGTTGAGGAGGAGGAGGAGCAGCAGTTGCCGCCTGGGTTTAGGTTCCATCCCACCGACGAAGAGCTGATCACCCACTACCTCACCCACAAGATCACTGAGGCGGACTTCGATGCGAGAGCAATCGCGGAGGTCGACCTCACCAAGTCCGAGCCATGGGATCTCCCTGGTAAACATCTCGTTGATGTGCTGATATGTAGTAGATTTAAAGGAATGGTACCAACTGATTGAACCTGTGATCAGAGAAAGCGAAGCTGGGGGAAAAGGAATGGTACTTCTTCAGCTTGCGGGACCGCAAGTACCCGAGCGGGGTCAGAACCAACCGAGCCACCAACGCCGGCTACTGGAAGACGACCGGGAAAGACAAGGAGATCTTCGACAGCAGCACCTCAGAGCTGGTGGGGATGAAGAAGACGTTGGTGTTCTACAAAGGGAGAGCTCCGAGAGGGGAGAAGACCAACTGGATCATGCACGAATACCGTCTCCACTCCGAGCTTGCCTCAAAATACATCAAGGTCATACATTTACTGTGTTTTGATCATCATCCATGGATCATTAGGAAGAGTGTGATCTTTCGCTGAAGGATATGAACTTGATAGGAATAGCATTTGCACCTGTGACAGGATGAGTGGGTCGTCTGCCGTGTGTTCATGAAGAGTAGTTCTTCCGGGAAGAAGTACCCGCCGAGCCAGCCGCGAGCCAACCCTTATTATGTCGAGTTGGGGCCTGTCTCGACGCCTTCTCTCATCCAGAATGAGCTGATGGAGTTGTCGAGGTTCGCCAGAGACAGCCATGGCCCGACCTCAACGATCCAACCACAGCTCAGCTACCATGGAGGAGGAGGAGGAGGAGGAGGAGGCTTCACCCTCGCAGGTATGAAGCTGAATCTGGGCGCCCTGCCACCGCCGCCGGCACCGGCAGCGATTGCAGTTCCTCTATTCCAGCCACTGGGGGTGGCTGAGCAGCCGCCTTCGTCGGCCATTGCCAACGGTTTCATGGGAGCCATGGATGGCGGATTTGGCTCTGATGTCAGGTACCATAGTATGGACTCTGCCACGGAGCTCGATGTTTTCTGGTCTCCTTACTGAAGGAGAGGCAAGAGAAGTTTCTCGTTGAGAACTGCACCATTAGATAGTTGTACTGTTCGCGATCTTTTGTGAGATTTCGTGTTCTTCTGCCACACTTGATTGAAACATTAGATGGAAAAATGATGGTTTTAGTTTCTTTATTAAGTGCAATTAGAAATCAAAGAGAGAGAGAGAGAAAGAGAGAGAGAGAGAGAGAGAGAGAGAGAGAGATTTCTCTGAGGAGGTGCACAGGACCAGGGAGGTCGATATTGGAGAGTGGGTCATAGAAGGGTGAATGATGATGCTGATTTCAAGGACCTCATGATCACTAAAAATATATCTTTTGAGGCCTCAAAGTGACCCATCATATCTTTATACAAGATTTGGGAGTTGAATGGCTAAAGCTTCTCCATTTATATGCTAATTAGATACACCTTTGCATGGATCAATGGTATCCAAAGGGAGATTTCATCAGATGTAAGATGAACAATAATATATCAAGATGCTGTCTCAATAAAACACATCAACACTAGCTAATGTTTTTTGGAATTACAAAGTAATCTGTGACAGTATACATTTGCAATGTGAAAGAATGATGCACTGAGATGCATCTGCATTTTGTGTTGCATCACATAGCTAAATGCATATATATATTAGTAATGCATTAGTTAATGCAAAGGGGGGGAAATGAAGGCTATCAAACACCCCAAGAAGAAGGAAACCCATCAAGAAAAATGTTGAGTAATCTGATATAAGTGTAAATTTTGGCATGTAGAAGTTTAAATATTCCAACACCACAAATTGATTTAAAGCAGCATATAAAAGGTAAAATAACAAAACACTTCTTACACAATACCATTTTTGCTACAAAATTTTGCAATGTATGATTGTTCAGCTTTTTTTCTCACAGAAGGTGACTCGAAGCCCAAGAGTTTACCACTGCAGATCACAGCGACTACAAGAAAGGTTTGAGGCGAACTAGGAGCAGAGGCCATCTGAATAGAATGGAGTAATTGTTAGCCACAGAAAAAAGAACAATTCTACACCCTCATAAGAATAATTCATGGCCATTGATCACAACTACTAACTCTGAATTTTTGCATAGATATTAGATGTGCATGATTAGATAAACGACAATCATAAATATGCTGTACATAGAATCCAATCAACGCAACAAAACAAGCATGAAAATGCAAATTGACTTGTTTGTCGAACTTATGATCAAATGACATGCAGACAAAAAAAACTGTCGTTGACCTTCAGATCATGTCATGACTGATTTTTGGCTGTCACTTCTGAAGTTCTCAAGACATGAAAGAAATTATTTTGGGAACACTAAGTGTTTTTAGAAAAAGTATCACCAAGTATGTATGTGTACATGCAATACTTGCAGAATCAGTTGCATAGAAAAAAGAAATAGTCTACAACTGAAGTAAAATCAACAACATATAGCAGGTAATTTACATGGGAATAGATTGCTTTACTAGATGTTTAAATATCAAATATCAAATCATGGTTTCTTGTCTCCTTAACCTTTTGCATAGCATAAGCTATAAGCATGATTCCAGGGGTTTGTCTACAATTTCCTCAACAAAAACAAATCCACAAGACATAAGTACTTACAAGACTCTCATCAAACCAACTGTACACTCCCCAAAAAAAAGTGCTTACATAGCATACCACAGTGTGTGTGTGTGTGTGAGAGAGAGAGAGAGAGAGAGAGAGAGAGAGCCCAAATTTCACGAAATTTCTTTTACTGCTCATCATACTCAAATAACACTTATTTCTCTTTTTGCACCTGAACCTCCCCGATATCTATCAAGAACTCCAAAAATAAAAGTTATAACCAAAACCAAGGTTATAATAACTTCAGATAAAGGATTTAAATACTGAAGGGATATTGACCAGTCTTTGTCGGTCTGATCTTGATACCAGGGAACAGTACACTAACCATACCAAAGTAAATGGTAACACATGAAAATGTGTACTGTCATATTGTACTGGATTAATGTTCTGTACTGGTATTAAATTCTTTCTTCCAACTGTTACTCGCTGACCTATTCAACTGATTCCCCTATCTTTCTTCACTATACAGATTCCCAGCTAACAGATATTATAACTTCAACACGTCGCATAATCATTTTGCTTAATTTATAAGATTAATTTTATAACTTCTACTTTTTGAAGAGTATAGTCACTCTACCTGAAATTACTTTCATCAGATTCCTGACTATGCTAATAATGACACTCTAACGGATAAATTGAAACAGCATATTTGATCAAACACATGATGGCCTTTTCCAAAAAGCATCATGGACCAGTTATATGCTAGGCATTGTATAAATACATCTACATTCCTCGGTCGAATCAAAGCATCACTTTATTGCCAAAGTTTTAACTTCAAAATTTAGTCACCAACCAATTTTATTCAATTCACTTGGATCTGATCCAACCATACATGAACAAACAAATACAGATCTCCGTTTCTCGAACTTTAAAATTCTCTACCATTGTTCCAATCTCCAAAGGAAGCACTCTCTGAAATAAAAAGTTGTGGACAGAACAATTTAACAGAAGTTGCTTCATTTAGGATTACTTGAAGATTATGTAGCTATACTACTAATATATTTGGTAATGTTTATACAAATGCCAAACAACAAACCTTACTAAAATATATATTTCCTAGATATTGGACTACCAAACACTATAGCTGCTGTCCCCAGAAAGCAATAACATAACAGGATATAGAATTATTAAGTCAATCTTTACTTTAAAAATCATTGATGAAAAAGGGAAACTAAAACTGATCAGTGTTTTACTAGACAAATTTTCATCCGTCTACTACTTTAAAATGAAAAACCCACCTACCAAACACAATAGTGGTCATCCCCATAAAGCAATACCACCAACAGGATACAGAGTATTTTTTTAGTCAACCTTTATTTCAAAATCAGTCAATTTGATGAGAAGGATAATGAAAATTAAGAGCCTTAAATGATAATCTAAAAATTTTTCATCTGTTTCACCATGCTTGAGATATAAAGGCACATAAGAGACAAAGAATATTACCTCGAATATAAGAAGTACAACGTTGATAATTTTATTTTTATCATACTCTACTTGTCAGGAAGTCTACGCTTAGGCCTTCTGTGTGTGTGGCTTCCGTGCGCATTTCGTGTTGGCTTTCTTGTGTTTTTAGAGCTGATCATTAACAAGTAGATACAAGTAAATAAATATCTTATCCATCAAAAAATATAAAAGTAATAAATTAAATATAGATGCAAAAGAAACCAACCAAAGAATATCTGATAAGAATCTGTATACAAGGAAAATGGGTAAAGCCAACAAAGCAGAAGCCTGCATGTCCATATAATCGTTGTTATATTGCTGACCAATGAAACTTTTGATTATGTGAAATTCAAATATCTGATGACATAAAGGAAGAATCTGATATACCATAAACCACACCAGCTCTTTGGTAGCAAGAGGTTTTGTTAATTCATAGTTCTTTAAATGTTCATGGATGCCAGCTTGGACCTACAATAAGATTAAACAGAACCATAAAATTGATCATGATATGCATATTTGCGCATCACATAACCTAAGACTAGAATCTCTAGACATGCAAAAATCTTAAACATTAGCATATGAAAGCAGCGAAAGGGCATAGAGCAAGCTTAAATTGTTCCTAAGCTTGGTGCAGTGCTAAAATGAAACAAAACTGATCAGTTAGGAATTGTTTTCATGGAAGATTTTAAAAATGCGGCAAGACTTCATGGGTCATAAGCAGAGCACATGACTTTATCCCTTATAACAAAGCAAATTACCACACAATCTTCTGTCTTATCAATCAAACATTTCAAGTCAATGCAGGCAAGTGTTCAACATGCATTACTTGTGTACCCGCATACCAGCGCATGCAACAAGAAGAGTGAACAAGCAGAATACGGCAAGAGACCATGCAACATGGCAACATAAATGGGGAACATGGAGTGGAACATACAGAAATATGGAGCAGTAATTGAAAGTTTGAAACTACATTATACAAAGAATGCATGGTGTTGAACATTTAGTGTTCTGCAACAACAGGCTTTTGTATTACCATGCATTATGGAGCAGTAATATGGACTGGATTGGCTTTAGTGTTGAGCAGGAATATGGACTGCAATATGGATTACTATGCATTATGGAGCAGTAATGCATAGTTGGCTTTGTCCGAATTACTGCTCAACTAGTCAACATAAATGGGGACCATGGATTGGAACATACAGAAATATGGAGCAGTAATTGAAAGTTTGAAACTACATTATCCAAATGAGAGTAATGCATAGTTGTGGGTGGCTAACAATCCTGCTTCATAAGAGGAAAAAATTTAAAGGACAAGTACTTTGAAGTTTGAAATATCAAAATAATGCATGTATAATAGGGAAATGCACAACGAACAAGGAGAAACCGACAATGAATCAATGATGTCAACTGTGATGATTACGATGACAACGGTTACGTCCTGTCAGCATGATCACAAGGAAAAAAAAAATTACTTCCATATGAAGTAAAGAGTTGCATCCTATAGTCTTTCTCTTATGTGTACAGTAAACAATTCTTTTAATGAGCTGGGCTGGCTTTTCAGTTTATCAGATATAGCTATTCCAAAGAACTTGCTCGCTTACAAAAAGCAGAAAAACTGTAGAAACTTCTTGCTTTGTTTATACAGAATTGTTGAATTCAAAATTCACGGGGAGGTACTATTATTCTCATATATAAACATACATGTCTGTGTAAATGTGTGTATATCTCACACTGCAATTTCAGCCCTTTGTCTTATTTCTTTTCACACACTGGGAAGCTTGTAATCATGATGAGTGGATAAGATTTTTTGTTTGGCAAGAGATAAAACCTTTACTAAGAATAAATAAGCAGATCACACCAATTAGGAGAGAAAGAGAAGTGCAAGTATTACCTGGTGATGATAAACTGTTGCTGATTTATGAAACTTTCCATAAGCACGAACTATACGTTTCTTGTAGGGTTTCAAAGCAAATTGCACCTTCTTGAAATGAGGTTTGGTGATAGTAGCGACTTGATCGATATATGGTTTAGAAAACCTCTTGGCTGCCTAAAACCGAAGCACATGGACATTATAGTGGCACAAGTAATTTATTAAAAACAAAAAATTGAGTATATAAAAGAATGTCAATAGAAGGACATCCAGTATTCCCATCAAACAGATTACATTAAGTACCTGGAAGTAGGGACCTCCCAGTTCTTGTACTTTGACTACATGTGTAGCTATGGCATCTTTAGAAGTGTGATACACTTCGACTGTCTTAGCTGATAAAGTGTGCACATAGGGTTCAGCATTTGTTGCAAGAATCACCCATCGCTCTTTAATAGCAGGAATCCATTTCTACAGAAATAGAAGAAGGATGATTATTAAAGTTAACAATATTACATAAAACATAAACTGTTTTAAGTGCATCTGCAATTCAGCATGTGATTGTTTGTATAAAAGATTGAATATCAACGTATCATATTCAGCAGACTCTCCAAGAAACCAGCATGCACAGAATTTAATTGCTAAAGCATGTAAATATAATTATTAAAATGATCCTTAACTTTTGATGACATACATTTTTGGCCATTTCCAAGTGGGGTTCCATCCGTTTCTGTGCCTGAGCTGATTTCTCCAATGCCTGAAAAAAATTTCAGACATAAATGTTGAATGTGATTACAGATTAAAGTTAAAAAAAACATGTGTCCTGTATTAATGGTGGGTAACAGAAGTAATACAGAAGGATGCTCTCATGCAAATATATAAACACCTTATGAAGGAAGACGTCCAATGTAGGTTTTGCATGATGCTTCCAGTAGGTTGCTGCAAGTTCCTGAAATGTTACCATCAAAGTTATCATCAGATGCTTAACATCTATGCCAACTAACATTTCGACATAATGCATACCAGATAGCGATTGATATGAGTGGCAAACCAACGTGGTAACCATGCTCCATGGGCCTGTAAAGTAAGCAAAATGGAAATTGACTTTTTTTTTTGCTGAATTATTTCATTATATAATATCAAGTAAACTTGCTGGTTCCACAAGTCCATCTTATCGAAAAGTAAAACAACCTACTACCATTGTGAGAATGAGGAACATGTAAAACCATCATTTGACCCTACCTAATAAATACATACAATTACGTCTTGAAGGAGTTGTACAGGAAGCACCATTTATACGTCTAAGAGCCTGAACAGATATCAAGCAAAGACTATCCTTACCTAGGTAATGAACATCTAGATTCTGTATATTAGAGGAAGCTATTCTGGTCCACACGAAAATAAAGCCAGTAAAAAGAACTCATAATCATGAGGCACTGTTTCTGCAACAGTAAAACATTTCTGGGACATTTATTATACAGGATACAGACACAAGATAAGAAACGAAGTTGGCTTGAAAACAAAGATCAGGACAATACATGTTGCTCAGTTCGTTACTTCTTGTATAGCTTGGATAATCCAGGAATATTACAAGAAGAAAGTGTGTTAAAAAATCTGGTATAAAGGACTTACTACAATTTCTGAAAAAAAAGATACAGACTGTAAAATAATCGAAGGCTGTGATACTACTTCATTCATCTATAAGTATTATTACCTGAGACAACTCCTTTGACTTAGCTGTTGTTTCTAGCTGTGCCCTCATAAGCTCTTCCTAAAGAAGAGACCAACAGTAATATGAATGTCAGAATGTAAAACTTCCAAGTGATAATAGTGGTTGATAGCACAAACCTCTGCCACATGAAGAGCACGTTCAGTTTTCTGAATTCTACGTTTTTGTTCATCATTTATCTTCTGGAGCTATAAGAGATAACAAGGAGAAATTATATAACCAGCAATGGCAACTTGTGGCAACCAAAATAACATGTTCAACAAACATTTACTTGAAAGTATATAAGAAAAATTGGAAAAATCTTCGACATAATCAAGCAAAAGATCATAGTATTCTTGGTTAAGAAATAAATATATCAATCTTAACTAAGTTCAAAAGCTCGAAAATACTTTAGCACAGGTGGTATGGAAGAAACTAAATCTACTGTTTACAACATGAAGGATTTTTGTCAAGATTTATTTGGGATCAAATCCATAAAGCCACCAGATATCTGACAGAATCCAAAAAGAAAAAAAAAGTGTATCGACCCATATCTTTCTAAATTATAACACTAATAATCAAGCGTTATATCATTCACCAATTGCAAGGTGGTCAAAGATGGGCCTAAAATGCTTCTCCAAAGCCTTTGGACACCTAGGTTCATTTATCTAAAAGAATTATCTCTCCCAAAATGTCGCATCAATAGAAGCCTCATGCACCTCACCATCCTTTTTTTATCATCACAGTTTTTCCAAAGCCTTTCGTCACTAGGTTCACATATCTGGAAGAATTATCCTTCTATGAACAGACCACTATCCTAAATTAATTGGTCCACAACAGTTGCTGAGTATATTTGGCAAATCATGATCTCATGTAAATTATGGAGACACTTACTTCCAATATTACAATGATTAAAACTCCATCTTGTCATTGTGGCCTGTGCACCTTGGAACTCCAGTATTTTTGTTTCTCTAACAATGGATGAACTGAATACCCATATGACCAACTATCGGCTACAGACAAAAACTGTGAATAACTCTATATTTTCCCCCAATAGCTATATATGAATCAATGGCATCTAACTATAACATCCTAGTTCCATGTGCCTTGTAACCATAGAATGCAAGAATAGTGCTCCATTATGCAACAGTTTTCATTCCAAGAGATGGCTCTAACCAAATTATACTGTAAAGGCTGGATGTATGACATGAAAAGAAGAAGACAAAAGATGTTATTTGTGTTTAAATGATGATAGAATGAATACATGTAGAAGGACACATTGCAGAAAACCAACATTATAAGTGAAGACCTGTAGTAAACAGATGTTAACATCAAACATATCCAAACATAAGTTTAGACTTACATTTTCCAATTTTAAATTAAGTTCTCCCACTTTCTTTTCAGTTTCACCAGCCTGAGCATCCAAAGCAACTCTTCTTTTGTTCTGTAACTCAATATCATTTCTAAGTTTCGCCATCTGTGCAGAGAATCTACATCACAACCATGCAAATCCTTACAATTACATCACGACTAATCAATTTGATGTTTCAGACCTGCTTCTCAAGTTCACCAGCTCGGGCATGAGCCTTTTTAACAAGCTCGTCTGCATCTCCAGCTCCCTTCTTCTAGACAACCAAAAGTATATGGAAAACATAAGATGGATAGCAACAACCAAACAGAATAATTGAGCCTTTGTATCACCGTAGAGTCACCTGGACTGATTCTATCTCGCTTTGTAATGATAAAAGTGTTTTTGACTTCTCTTCAATGATCATTTCCAAATGTGTGATAGTCTCATCTTTGCTCTTCAGGTCACGCGTTCTGTCCAAAATGCTAGCTTCTACGGCGGGAATAATAAAAAAACATCATCTTTCGAAACCATGTTTCCTCGGCTCAGAAATAATCACAGAATACCAGGAAAACACAAAGAAATGGAGTTGGTAGTTTAAATTAAATGAAACCCCCAAAAGAACAAAATCTAATCTGACTGCGAGAGCCAAACTACAACCTAGTTTACCGTTATTTGGAAGTCTTAAAAAAGGAGGTACATTTGTAAAAGAACAGAACTTTAACTTCTCAAGACACCAAAAATCCAGAAGGTGAAGAAATAAAAAGGAAAATCAGACGTAAATTTTGAATCCAATCAAGGAAAGGAACAACTTTCTGAAGCAAAAAAACCCCTTTATTTCATCTTCAAAACCCTAGAGACCCTAGAATAAGAACAAAACTCTAGTCCAATAACAAAAACAAAAAATTAAACAAGAATTAAATTCGAAATCGGCGCTGACCTAGGGCGGAGATTTTTGACCTAAGCTGCTCCAATTCCAGCTTCAGAGCCGAATCCGGCGCCAGGTGTTGGACGACGACCTCCTCTTCGGCCCCGGCGTCCGCCCATGCTCCGACGAACACGAGGCAGAGCACGATCGAAGCTATCAGTAGCTTTGAAGCCTCCATCACCAGAAATTTTCTCCTCAAGAAAACAAAAAGGAATCGCCTTTCTCCGCTCTTTCTATTGTTATCATTACCACAACACTAGTAATTCTTCTCACATAAAAAGTAGTAAGAGGAGGAATCGCCCCATTGGATTTTACTGGAGCAATTACTTTCGATACCCATTTCAGATTTACCCGCCTCCTGAGAAATTAACCCTAGTGGAGAGAGAATTTAGAATTAAGAGGAACCCACCGTGGGACCAGTATGTAAGTGGCAAGGTATACTGCGGGGCTTTCTCCATCCATACGTTTGTATCCACGCTTAGTGTATACGCGACATCTAACCCAAAATATAATAATATGATGAAGCGGGGTCCACTTGCACCCACCTGTGGGCCATGGTTGCCTCTGATGTCTCTAGAGAGTATATTTATAGGGTTCGCTGCAAATAGGTAGAAAAACATTGCTCTCTGTTTAGAATGCAGTGGAAAGGCGACACGCGTCGATGGAGGAAGTGACCAGGTGGTCCCCCCCCTCTGTAGTTGCTCCCCGTAGCTGTCGGAGCTAACCCCCCCCTCCCATGCAGTGTGGGCCGTCCGATACTGATCGGACGGAGGTTATTCCGTGGAGGCCAAATTAGTCATCTCGTTGTTGTTTCTTGGACCAAAACTTTTTTATTTTCTTGGCAATTTATGAACGGAAAATTAAGAAATGATGCACGATTTTACCTTCTTTTTTTTGTTTCTGGGTGATCATCAAAATTTTCTCTTTCCTCTCTTTTCAATATCTGATTAACCCATGCAATGGCTGTGCCATCTTTCAGCACTGTCCATCTCCAGGATGTGCAATGATTCATGAAACCTACTTGAAGCAGCAATACTGGTCTGCTGCCGTCTCCAACTGCAGGCATTTGGCAAATCATCAAACATTTGCCACGCATCAACAAGAGGGGGGGGGTCAAGCTCGTGCTAAGGCACAATTCGCCAATTGCACACAGCAGATAAATGATACCAAAAAACTTCAAATAAAAAAATATATATATTCATCTTGCTTCTCTGAAAGTACCCAAATGCTCATACAAGAGATCTGGACAGCTTCGTAGCTTTGGAGAGATGGAATAACAATAAATTGGAACAAGTTACCATCGAAGGAAGATATAAAAAGGCTGAATCATTCCACCCAAAATGGATGGTTTGACAAAAAGAAACAGGCCTACAAAGGCATTAATGTCAAAGGATCTCGTCAGATGAGATCGGCAACATTGGAAGGCAGCTCCTCTATCACCACATTGTAGAACCTCTGTATATCAAATAGCATCCTCTCATCATCACGGGTAACAAAGTTTATTGCGGAACCCTTTCTTCCGAAACGTCCACTTCGTCCGATCCGATGGAGGTAGTTCTCCGGTTGAGTAGGCAGATCATAATTTATCACCATTGACACTTGCTGGACATCAATACCACGAGCAAGAAGGTCAGTAGTGACGAGAACACGAGAGGAGCCAGAACGGAATTCCCGCATTATAATGTCCCTGGTGTTTTGGTCCATGTCTCCGTGAGTAGCAGAAACCGTGTGATCCCTGCTCCTCATCTTATCGGTGAGCCAATCAACCTTGCGTCGAGTGTTAACAAAGATGACACTTTGAGTGATGGTCAGTGCTTCATAAAGGTCACAGAGGGTATCAAGCTTCCACTCTTCTTTCTCGACATTGACATAAAACTGCCTTATACCCTCCAGGGTGAGTTCATCACGCTTCACAAGGATCCTAACAGGTTTGTTCATAAACTTCCTGGTAATCTCTAGGGCCTCAGGTGGCATTGTGGCAGAGAAGACGCCCACCTGAATTTTTGAAGGGAGTAACTGGAAGATATCATATATCTGAAAAGAAACATCAATTGTCAAATTTATATACACAGCTCAGAATATATTAGATGAATGGGAAATAAAGAAAGCATATTACAAATTAGCAATATAATCCAAGTCAGCAGACACATGCACATGTAGAATGAGAGTAGGTGGCAGGTGTTGAACATAGACATCAAGTACTAGTACTTCAGCATATTAACAATACAATAACAGTTCTTTGGCAATGAAAAACAACATATAAACCACATTCTATATATAAAATTATAAGGGAACAATATAGTTTGCATGGACACGGTAATGAAAGTCATTCGTAACAACAAACTATCACAATTTTTTTTTATACCAAAGAAACAAGTTAGACAAAAGGTCAGCACTTTGTGGTGACAGAAGATGTAATATGATATGCATTATCATGCTTGCGATTTTTTGCCACTAATGACAGGAACTGGATCGAGTTGGAGGAAGGATTAGCTCAATAAATTCTCAGTAGAGGGTAAAAAGGGATAAACAACAATAACAGGCTATTTATATTATAAGCTCATATGCATGTAAAATACTTTCAGCTGTTTTTCATATTGCAAATATCAAGCATCTAGAAGATGATTAATGTGAGAAACTGTGACTGTATAAAATTCAGGCCCAAGTCCTCAAAGATCCAATATTTTTTTTACCAACTCAATGTCAGTCATACATTAATCATGTTATACAACAACATAGCCGATTTTGTTTATAAACCAGTTTCTCGTAGTCTGATACTTAGCTCTTAGACTGTAGGCATATTGAGAAAGGAATTTAAAAGCCTAAAGAAGGTTCTTTAATAATCAAAAGTATCTTGAATCAGAATTCTATTAACTGACACAAAGATTTTTAAGTCTATGATACACATAAAATATGCATTCATTCTTATAATCAGTTCTGTATATAGCAGAACACATTAAAATAATAAAACATTTCTGATACAGTAATTAAAATAATAAAATTGTTTCATCAGAATAACAGGAGTTATCAGCAAAGAGAAAACCTGATCCTTGAAGCCTCGTGAAAGCATTTCATCTGCCTCATCCAAGACAAACATTTTAATGTAATCGGGACGAAGGGATTGCCTCCTCAACATATCAAAGACACGACCTGGAGTACCAACCACGACATGGACCCCACTTTGAAGAATCCGTTGATCCTCTCGGACACTAGTCCCTCCTACACAAGCATGAACTTTGACACCTAAATAGTCACCAAGTGCTCGCATGACTTTCTCAATTTGCTGTGCTAGTTCTCTAGTGGGGGCAAGAACCAAAGCCTGGCATTGGACCAAGCCATAATCAAGCTGCTGCAGTATTCCAGAGCAAAAAGTTGCAGTTTTTCCTGTGCCTGACTGTGCTTGCTGAATAACATCTAGACCCTTGCAAAAGGGAACTATTCCTCTTTGCTGAATTGCAGATGGTTTCTCAAAACCTACAATGATAATAATATTAAATGTCCAACAACAGAACATATATGTTACAGAAGTATTTTGTAGCCAAAATGCTAACCAAAAAATACCATTGCAATGTCTTACCATAGGCATAAATGCCTCTAAGAAGGTTTTCGTGAAGTCCCATGTCATCAAAACTTTCACAAATCTCATCATATGAGGTGAAGAATTCTTGCCCATCCGCATTTAGCCTGTATTAACCATATGAAAACAATTGACAAAAAATTACATGTGATCACACCGAAGAAATAGCATGTATGGATCATTTATAAGGAAAACAATAATAAAATTAAAGTAAATAGACAAAAACAAGGTTCAGGTGAAGTACAGCTCAGTCATTTTGGCATCATATTGACGAGCATCAAATTGTGATCCTTCCGGTGCCATTCCAGCCATGCCTGGAAAGCAGAGAACAAATAATTATACAAAAAGGTAGAAAACTGAAGCAACGGTCTTTACAAAGTATCACAAAAACTAAAAAACTGAACTTGTACGTTCAATTACAACAATACATAGCACTTAGAACAACAGAAATTATCCAGAAATTGAGGAGAAAGAGATGCACCAGAGAAGAACAAACTAAAAATATATGATAATCAGAAGAATGAAAATCTTCCACAGCAACAAATAGCAATCACATGTTTATGTTTCCACTTTGAATGATATGATAGATCTCGTGTCATCTTGAAAAATGTGGGAAAACAGGATAAAGCTATGAATACAGAAGCAAAAAGGCATGGAAGTAATGACATGATTAATAAAACAAAAAAGCTCAACAGCTGCAAGTTTGAAGCATAAAATAAGGCCAGATAAATTGCTCCACTAAACATAGTGTATTGTGGATAAATCAAAATGTTACAACCTGACCTAATGGGATGAACCATTGGCTGGCTCAAAATAATTAAGCTTCACTTGTCAATAATACACTCATTAACTCCTTATAAACCAATCCAAAACTTTGTCCACTTCTGATGTGGGACTAAGATGGTATGTTACAATAACTTCCTGAAAAGGACGCAACATAACCCATTACAATGATTGTAACATCAGCTTAGTCCCATATTAGAGGTGGGCAAAGACTTGACTAGTTTATAAGGGGTGATAGGTGTACTCTTGTTAACTTGGTCCTAATCATTTTGAGCCAGTGATTCAGGCTCAACGAAACTAACATATCAGTTATCCTCAAGCCAGGTTACGATATAAAAAGTTGAGCGGAGGAGAAGATTATTCTTACAACTAAGACTGCAAGAAAAGCCTGAAGAAGATTTGGCTAAGCCTTGCAAGATGATCCCAATAGAAGGGAAAAGAAATTATAGAGATGACACTAGGTAGCTGGCTTAAGGATTGAATTTTATAGACGTGAAGGTTGAAGGAACTAACATTACATTACAGGAGAAAAGTAAATCATATTGCATAAGAAGCTTCTTGAGAGCCTGTAACAACATGCCATGTCTTGCAAGAATTAAATGTAAAACATCTATGATCGGCTTCAACTAATTGTCCAAAGACGATTTTTAAAAGATCAGGGAAGAGAAGAGAAAAACAACACTGATGTATCACAATTCACCAAAAGCATTTTTCATCGAAAGGAAACCATAAGATGATCCCATCTCATGGTGCTATACCACCAGGGAAAAACTAACGCAAAGCATAGACTACCTGGAGAAGAGAAAATCTGATCCAAGAAATAAGATCCCATCAATCAATCAAAAGTGGTTCGTTAAAAAAACGGAGACAAAAAAGAGGTTGATTACTAGCTGCCATACATCCACACAAAAGAAACCTAAAACATCAAGAAACCAGTAGTTCCAAATTGATTCAGTACTTCGAAAAGGTCATCAATATGCAAACAAGACACAATATTTCCACGATTTCGCAAAGACGGATCTAATCTCGATCAACGTAAGCAGCCTAAATCACAAAACAATTCACCTGATCACGAGGTTGGAATTGACGCGGCGAGAACTTAAGGCCGGATTGGAATCTGAGGGAGGGCCACCGATCGAGAATAGAACCCGAGGTGGATATTGGATTCAACGGCAGCGAGGGCAGTCGCAGTTCTTATTAGTCGAGGCTGATCTCGGAGTCGATCGGGAGGCTGCTAACGGACGCGACCGCGGGGCTCTTAACTAGGGTTTCCTTCGGACCAACATCAATTGGGCCGGACCGGTCTCGACCGGATGAACCGGAGCCCTATGAGGGTTTTATTTTTACATTTAGCAAAAGAGAAAAATATACAATTTACTTTCTAAAACGAAAAGTTAGGTTTCCGTTGGCTTTTACTTTGGGATGTGCAGTAAGCCAACACACATAACTCAACAATAAGAGGAGAGATATAAAATGTAGTATATATTTCGAAGTATATTAAAAATATTTATGCTTTGTTGGGCCAACAAAAATTGAGCCGGGCCGAATCAGGCCTGCCTTCAACCCAACAAAAGGACCAGCCCATGGAGCCTATGCAATAGTGCTCGAGGCAGATCTCATCCAACTGCAGTCAGTTCCTTACAAGTGTGCGACTCAAAACACAGGAAATTATTGTAACTGAGAAGGTAATCTACAATAATAACTTCCTGTTTCTCAATTAAGATTTATAACCTGGCTTCATAATAGTCCTATGTGTGTATCTCCTGCCATTACCTGCACTTCCATGTTCATCTATGTTATGTTCAAGATTCCTGTCTAAAGTAAATGATAGCAACCAATAGGCATGACAGGTCTGCATATAGTTTATACTTCAGAGATATCATCATACTGGCATGTCAATTTCTCTGCAATATCTCTGGAAAACATCTAAGTTGTTCCAAATGAAGAAAATTCCATCACCCAAAAAAGCGAAAACAAAGCAAAGGCCACAACCACCAGCTCATCTCTACACATAAAAACTCATGAAGAGACACAAAATAACATCCTTTCAAACATGGCACCAACCAGTCTGTAACAACTGTTTAACAACATGTAGATATATATTAATCAATTATTAATCATAAAACAATTGATCTCCTGTGGCACTCTAACCGGATGATGAAAACTTCATTATTTATGATGTACAAAGTACTCTATATTACAAGGAGTATCCACTAATCCAGCAAATCATTCTCGAACATATGATGGATCATTTAATCTTCGCTTTTTGTTTGAAACCAAATACAACACAGTGCTGCTGCAAGTGGATTATATGTCAAAACTGCATTCAGAGTCTATCCAATTATTCAGAAGCTGCTCAGCTTCTTGCACATGGCATGCAACATTCCTGTTGAAATTAGCATTGATAAGCAGCACTTGACATATTTTACTTGTCATTCTGCACTCCGAATAAGATGTGATGCATCCTCAGGCAAGTCTTGGCTGAAATTGTGTTTAGACTGATTTAGAATTCCTCTGTTTACAAATTTGTAAGTTACCACCCTTGCAATGCTAACCATAAAATGAAAAAAAGAAAAGAATGCTTTGGAGTTCACCGAGGAAACAAGAACACACCTGGCACCACCATTCCCTGTGTCATTCTCAAGAATCTCGTGCACTTCTTATACTAAACTATTTTGCCTAAAAAAATTCCACACAATTTTACTTCTATAGTGCTGCATTTTGTCTATCTGTCATCCCAAATTTCGGCAGCATGCTGAATAATAGCAAAGGGTAGCTGCAAATAGCTACAGAGCATTACATCAGTCAGCCTCGAAACTATTGGTATGCTGGCAATCTCTGACTTATCTTGCACCATTTTATTCATAAGTAGGCCTCCCTCAAGCAAAAGATTCAGTTTGCTTTTAGTGTATAGTTCAAACACCCAAGTCCCATATCAGAAGTGGGCGAAGACAAAGACTTAGATCGACTTATAAGAGCTTGGATCTAAACATTCTAATTCCATAGTTCAAGTCTAAAAAGTTAATAGGTCAGTTATTCGACGAGCATGACTAATATGAGAGCCGACGTAATATTGGGTGTGGTGAGACGTTCGAGTAGGAAACAACTACCTGTAAACAAGGCTAGAGGGCATAGAAGGTACGTCATGGCATGGAACCACCATTGCACTATGTTATGTTAGGGATTGATATGTTATGTGGAGCCTTGACGAGAATATCAAGCTCTTAAGTGGATGAGACTATAACACCCAAGTTTAGTCGCACATCAGAAGTGAACAAAGACCTAGGTCGACTTACAAAGGTCTGAAGAGTGCATTATTATTAATTTGGACTTAAGTAGGTTGATTGTTCAAGCTCATTAAGTTAATAGATTAGTTGTCCAACCAAGATCGGATAACAAGAATTGCATTTCAAGGTACACCACAGCAGTGCTACACCGACAGGATGGAGGCTAAAGCCACTATTATGTTATGTTGGCTGGACCAACCAACACTTTCTGAAACAATAGCCATAGACCAGAAAGCTCATGGATGGAGTTCTGCTCTTTCTCATATAACACTTTGGTGGATGATGAAGCTACCATAGCTCTTCCTGCACACCCAGATTGTCCAACTTGCAGAACTGACAAAACAACAAATAGCCTACAATGCAATAGTTCATAGCTGATCCATCCCTTGATCTTTCATATGGTTTGGTTAACCCAACACTTTTGAATCACATAAATTATGTCAAAAGTTATTAAGGTGTCCACCAAGTGTTGCCTCCTGCTGATTAAAACTTCCCATACTAAAAGTAATGTCTTCGTAATACACTTTAGGAGGCTATAAGAACAATGTTTCGACATGATAGAGAACTCTCTTTCGTGATTCTGTCTTTTCTTAATTTCTACCAATTTGTGCTTAAACATTTGAAAAGTAATAGTTGATGAGGAGAAATAATGACACATTTAACAGTGAAGGTAAAATTAAAATTGCAGAAATATTCCAACCAGAACAGGATTAATTAAAAGAAAGGGCATAGCAGCAGTTACGGTGAGGGAGGAGAGCCCTTGGTGGCGGACCAGACCGAGTCCCATATGCCACGGAGCCCGCCGAGGACATGAGGGATAGCTGAGACGATAGCGCCAGAGGCGACCCCGATGGCGAGCGACTCAGGGAAGCCGGGCTTGGAGTCGAGCTTCATTTCCAGAACGGCGAGGCGGGTGTTGACGCCATCGAGCTTGCGGGGGGAGTCGGCCGCGAAGCGCTCCTTCTTGGCGGCGTACCTGAAGAGGATGGCCTGGAGCTCGCGGATGGCACGGAGGGACGCCTCGCGGGGGCTGAGCCCCTGCGACTCGTAGTGGGCGAGAACTTCTTCGGGGCCTGGAGGCTGGCGCCGCTTATTCTTCTTGGTGGTGGTGGTGGTGGTGACGCTGCCGGGACTGGAGCCGGCATTGAGAGGGGGAGGGGACGGGAAAGGGTTTGGGGGGAGCGCAGCGTTGGGAGTCGGGGGCTGCTGCATAGCTATCTGGGGGAAGAGATAGTAGAAAAGATGAAAAGAAGACGAAGGGACAGATAGGGTTTAAGAGGGTTTGATGCGTGAGAGATGTTTGACGAAATGGCTCTTTAACGTTGTCCGGCGGATGGTGACCGGATGTGACGGAGAGAGATATGGGCCTCATATAGATTTTTCATGGGCCGGACCCGCTACACCATAAATGCTTGTTGGGCTACGTCCAATAAATGAAGGGATAGGCCCATAATATGTACTTGTTTGATGACTCACCTTTGCTGACAGGTGTAAACTTTATCTACCAAAGTTGTAAAGTCATAACTTTTTTATAAAAAGTCATATTTTAAATTAGATTAAAAATATTTATTTTTTTATTTATAGACTCTATAAAAGTATTCTTCTACTTTTCTTTAGCTCTCTACTGCCAATTTGACCCCCTTCTAAATATTGCATATGTAGGTCACCTTAATAAAATATTTTTTATTTCAATATTATCTGATAATTACATAAGAGGTTTGACACCCCTCATCATATTAATCATCTTTTTTTTATTATATGAGTAATATTTTTATCAATCTTAAGAGAAGAGTGGTCCTCATAGTTGAATCGTATTCTTTGCGGTCTGGTTTATCTTTATATATTTCATAAATCTTCGGTACTTATATTCATAAAATATTATACATATAATAATTACTTTATAAAAAATTTAATCTCAAGATTTTCTTATGATCACACAAGATTATTGACCCCCTCTAATGGAATAATATTTTAATACCGCATCCCGAGCATTAATGAAAAAAAATGAAGAGTTATATTTGGTCATTCACAAATAACATAAAATTATATCAAATCTCATATTGTGTTTGATTTATCAAAATACACATTTTGGTCTCAACCATGCACTCACTCCTTGTGGCATGACTTTCTCTCATCCTTCCAATATACAGTGAGAACAACTCCTTTGAGCCAAAAAGGCCCATTCCAAACAACACATGATGCATGTTTGAGATCTTTTAAAGCCCAATGACAGAGACAAGAGGTTCTTTTTCTAATAGAAGTGGGCATCTCACTCACCCTCTCACTCTCGAGGATATGCCGATGACAAACCCTACCTGTCCATTTCTAGTGTAGCCATCAAAGTGAATCCATGAGATTTGGGGTGCACACCTCCAACGATGCATATATTGCCAAGTCAGCTGTCACTGTTGGCAGTGCCATCTGTTCCACGTGCATGTTTATATCGTTGACCATGACAGCTCATCGTGACGGCATAGAATTGTATCGTGCACTCGAGTTGACAACTTATTTTCATTAGAATATTAAGACTAGCCTCCGGGCTAAGTCTAAGAGATAAGCTTACCCTACCGCACCTAAATCATGTCAACACAACATCAATCTAATTAATGGATGCTGAAATGAAAAACCATTTAGTTGCCTGAGTCTCTGAGATCAACTCTATGGCCCAATCAACATATGGGAAAAGATGGTCTACAGATGTGGTTGATCATAGGAGGATGATGAGTAATCAACAGTGTGATGGAGTGATTGGTGCAGTATCAACTTGAGCTAAACAATAGCCTGCGATTTGATCTTTGTTGATAGGCAATAGCACAATTTGCACAAAGTGAGTGGATCACAAATCCACTCCTTTCTTTGATGCGATGTTGATGGATCATAAAGTGGAATCCCTCCTCGCCCACCTTTAGGTGCATTCAATCACCATTCATGTAGTGAGGTCCAGTAATTAACAGTTTGAAGTGTAAGGTTATGGAGTTACTCACCTCCACTGCCTCCAGTACTGAACTGATATGATGAGAAAGTTTTGAAGGACCCAATGAGCTCATTGGGACTCCAATCTCCATCATACACAATTAGTACAGGAGGGCCTCACTTTTTCACTTTTATTTGATCTATCTGCTGGTAAGTATGCATGGTAAGGAGAAGGCCTTCTTCCCTGTCCGCATCTGGTCACATTCTTCCAAGTTCAAGGGGTTGTTCTCCAACCTGAAGAATAGTAATGAGAAGGTTTCACATGAGGAGACATGTACCTCTGAGATGTCACCTACAAGGCCAACCAAAGGAGATGAGAAGCATGTCTGTTGGATGAACTAGGTTATCAGTTTATGCTGCTACTATATAGAGTTAATTCTGGAGGTCGATGTAGAAATGTGATGCTGTTGTTGCAATCACATGGTGGAGACATTCTCTCCCTTTTTCTTTGGAGGAAACATTGGTAGCTAAAACTACTGCTGCTTGCAACTAAAATTAATTACTTGTTTGTTTGGCATATAGATAAACCATGCAGCTTGTGTGCTGCATCTTGATTTCTATGACTCTCATCCTAGTGCTTGTCATCAAGCAGTTAAAACAATGTCAAAGCATCAAATGAGCTACAAAAGTCACACATTTGATGGTTTATCACTGGCTGCAGCTACTCACTCACATGCAGTAAAACCTCAGTATCAGAGCAGCAAAATCTTACTTCCTTTATTCTTCTTTCTTTTTGAAAGAGAGAGAAAGAGAGAGGGAGGGGGGGCTGTTTTCTAGCCTATTTAGTTTTATAATACTATATCACATGCAGTAAAGCCTCAGTTTCTTCTCTTTTTAGAGAGAGATACTTTGTTACAGTCCTTGATGTATCTTTGTATTTTCTTTTTAATCTTTCATCATCTAAATCAGCAAGTTTAGCCACTTGTGAGGAACAGTTTCTTTAGGGTTAAAGACAATGTTGTATCTTCTATCATCTTACCAAGCACTGCTGCTCCAGGAGAATATTCCAAACCATGGTTTAACTCAAGAGCAAAGGCTCATCTTCCAAGACTGATAAGCTCATGCCATGCTGCTGCTTGATTGCAGGTGCTGAGGTAGATGTGTGTCTCCCAAAAGCACAACATGCTGCATAAAGATGTCTGCTACTAGAGGCCATGGTGGGTTCCCATCCACTCCCATCACCTTCTCTCAATCAATCATGTCTCATCCCCAAACAACACCATACATTTACACTCCTATACTGCCATGTCTACAATTCACAAGCCATGCCAAAGAAGCCAGCAGCATCTCTCCTACTAGGAAGTACTAATGGACCATTGGATGTTTTGGTGTGGTTCCCCATATAGAGAGAGAGAGAGAGAGAGCAGCCGTGGTAGTTGAAGGCTCAAACTCACATGAGTACAATCACAACTTCATTTACTCCTTACATTATAAATCTTAGCATCTATCTATATGATTTAAAAATAATTTATTTAACTTGAAAACTAATTTATCCTTTCTGAATATCAATAATGCATAATCAAATAAATCACAAAGATACTTTTGATAGAAAAAATTATATCAGTCAATAAATATTATGACTCCTAAATGAAAATCTAACTATCGGGATGACTATATCGTGGAGTTTTATTAAACGATATCAACGATTTATAGAATGTGACATAGAGCATCGAAATTTTCAATTGGAATAAAATTTTGATTTGAAGAAGAGTTCGTTAGACCCGTTGAAATTCTACTAAAAAATTATTTTTTAGAATCAATTTTTTTCTAAATTCGCATTGATTAGATTATCCTTATATATCTTTACATGTCTTCTCTTACCTCGTTTGTGCCTCCTTTTCCAAATTATTTCATTCAAAATAAGAGCTTTAAATTTTTATCTTGGTGCAATAAATTTATGGTGAGATGACTAGCATTATGATCGTAGCAAACTGAAGACATGTGTTGCTACTAAGGACACCTAATCATATGCCATATAAAAACAACACCTTCTAACCAAATCCATTATATATGAAGATATACATTGCAAGTCAAATGACAATTCAATTCAACAACAAATCCCCCTCTTATGCCTTGAATTCAGATACAATTATTTGGAGGAGGGTGAGATCAAGGATGTGTAGCTAATTAATTCCCAACATGGAATTAATTAAAAAAAAAACAATGTAAATTGTGGGATGGAGGACAATAATACTTATATAATATGAAAGATTGATTCGTCGGATGCAACTAGGAAAGAAAAAAACAAAAGAGAAAGATAATCTCCAAATAGTACCATTAAAAAGGACTCATTATATTAATCAAGTTGGCATAAAAGAATGAGAATGAACACATGATAACATGAACTTTTTTTTTTTTTTTTTTTGTAGATTCCACCACATTAGTCATTATATCTCCAAGCCATGACATTATGTTTTTGGATGATTTGGTCTCACCACATAAGTGATTATCTCCCTTTTCAGCAAAATTGTTAACACATTGTTATTTCCATAATGTTCTATTAATATACTTAATTCATAGACAAGTTTAAGTATTTTTTTTTGTACAAAAAATAAAAACAATTAAGAATAATTTGTGATAAATTCATAGTCGACAAGCCTACAGGAAACAAATTAATGGCAATCATTCTGTGTTGATTGATTAAAATAAAAGAAATTGAGTCGAAGTGATGAGGAATTAATGATGAAAGGATGGTAGAATCTTTGTGATGGGATGCGCCCGAGGAAAATGGCGTCGCTTCGTGACGTGGCTGATTTCGATTGGTCTTCGTTTACATGTTCTTTCCGTCGCCGCCTCAACCGTGTTCCGTCAATGACGGCGGAATTCTTGCTGACGCAGACGTCTACCCACTGGCTTGCCTCCACGCGCACCAGTCACAGGTTGCGGGTCCCATCATAGGCTTGCTGTGGGATTCTGTAATTGGTGGGTTTGCAGCCGTCAACCTCGTTACCTTGATTACTAAGCCAACGGAAACCGCTGGTGGGGCCCATGACAGCATCCAATAGGAGGTAGTCATTCGATGGGTGGTCGCTGGACTCATACAGACTTCTCATGAGATTGTTGCGCATGGTCAAATCCAACTCAAATAAAATAATTCAAAAATATGTTTATTCTCTTTGTAGTTGCACATTCTTGTGTCCAAATATTAGGTGGCTTTTGTACGATAATTATTCCGATGCTTAATTGGTCTTTTTTATGATTCCGATGCTTAATCGGTCGTTATCAATACGTATTGACATCGTCGTTCTCTGGAAGCCAGATTGGACCGGCTTTTTAGCCGATGACGACCGGAGCCGGCTTATTTCGAAACACGGCCCGCGCGTGGACCAGAGGGCACGCGCGGTCCGCGAACCCGAGGAGTACTGACCGCATCACGGCCGTCGGTTCCTCCACGTGAAACGAAACGAAACCCAAAACAATTCATTTCGCTAAGCCGATATGATGACCGGAGCCGGCTTATTTCCCAACCCGGCCCACGCGAGGACCACAAGAGCACGCGTGGGCCGCGAACCCGAGGTGACCCCATCACGGCCGTCGAATCTTCCACGTCTGATTCAACCGCTCGGGTCCACCACGTAGCTTTCCGACGCGGGACACGGCCGGGGCCCACCCTCGTGCTCCGAGATAATATTAAAATAATTAGTTCGGATAATTTTCCTCTCATAATACCAAAAAAAAAAAAAGGGAACGGGCCCGCTTCAATGCCACGTCACGGGGCACAGAGCTGAGGTGCGCCGTAATTAACTAAGCGCCAATCGCATTATAGGTGGGGTTTTGCTTAACCACCGGCTTAGCGGCATAGTAACCGTGGATTAGCGCGTGCCTGCCATTTCTTTTCCGTGAGGGCCGGGGTCATGCCGGACGAATATGGCACGTGACGTCGAACGCAAGCGTTCGTAGTGGCGGTGGTGCGATTTGACTCTTTTACCCCTCCGATGGTTGCCAAATTATTCCCTTGTTACCGGAGTAGGGTACAGGTGAGCTCGGACGCATACGCCCATTTTGGGATTTTTACATCGGTGAACGTTGCCAAGATTATGTATCATAATATTCTTTTACTTGAAAATTATATTCTTTAAAGAAATAATCTCCCATGAAAACATCGAACTTGGAGACAAATCGAGGTGGATGTTATTTTGTGTACGATCCGTTTCCAGACTACTAGTCACGTTTTTTAATTAATCATTATATTCTCGTCGTACCATCAACAATCACTTAAAAAATAAATTTAAAATATAAAAAAATATTAAGGAAAAATAAATTTCAACCCAGAAAATGATTTATAATTTTTAGTAAAATAAAATTAAAAGACCGGAGAGCCGCCTCAAGAGGGTTCCCACTCTTGCGTTCACACGTGGCAGGATGCGGTTATATCTGGCCGGTGCGCTGTGGACCGCAGGATTGCATGATTCAGTGAGAGGGGCAATTCCGTCCGAACGGGCTCCGAAGCCCATACAAAGCGGGTGGGAGTAGGTGGTTACCCGTCGCCGTTTTCAGCCAACTTTTGTTACAAGCCCCTCCTTAGACTAAAATTACCACCGTCCCAGAATTAAAATGTCATACACGCCCTTACAAAAATAAAATTATCGTGAAATATTTTGTATATGTAATTTTCTTTCATGTGATTCACATATCAATCATCTCAAAGTTATTTATGGGATATATATATGTATAAATAAATATAATTTGTAAATAGTTTTGTGTGTGGATATTATATTTTATTAAATAGAGGACTTAAAAAGAGAATATGAACGGTTACAGGGAATAAATGATAAATTTGACATTTACCCCTTTTTCTATATTACTTAGAGAGCTCTCTTTTCCTTCTCTCGTCTGCACTTCTTATTTGGTCCGTGGAGTGCCGGGAGACCGCTCGCGCGGCCGAATCCCTCGCCGGTTGCCTCCCCATTCAGGTCTCCTTCTTCTCCCGGCTGCCGGCACACCGGCCTAGCGTGCCGGAATCCGGGAGATCGGATCCCGTCCCAGGCGGTGCTCGATTCTCCGCCCTCTCTCTCTCACTTAGCTATCCTTCCGTAGTCCTCCGTCTCGTCGAGCCGTAGGAGGCTGAGGCGTCGGTTATTGTGACCATGACGCGGCGGGAAGGGGTGGCCGAAGGGTGAGTGGCGTCATCGTCGGCCGTGGTCGAGTTCTCTGCAGCTTGGATGATGATTGGTCCCGTGAACGGCGCGTCGGCGGGGAACCCTTGTGAAGGTGAGTTTGCTCCCGCCCTCATGAGGGTTGGGGTTGCTCGTCGAGCTCACACTTGTGGCAATGGTGGTGGCAGGGGAGAAAACGACGATCAACAAGGAGCTATGGCACGCGTGCGCCGGACCGCTGGTAGCCCTCCCGCCGGTGGGGAGCCTCGTTGTCTACTTCCCCCAAGGCCACAGCGAGCAGGTAATGCAGAACACAAGGGTTTACCATCGATCTCTGCTTTCTTGAGCTTCGGACGGGTTATTCATCTTGGTTGCTTTCTGGGTGCTGGAAATCCTAGGAGGCATGGAAAGTTTTCTCTTCTTTGGTTAGCTGGAAGCTTATATTTTAATCTTATTAAAGGAAAAGAAAAAAACTCACCCCTTTGCATTCTCTTTTCTCTTTCTTTGTTCTCCGCAACATCTTTTTCAACAGAGCTTTCTCAGAGCTTCTCTTCTCTTTATTTCTTTTGGTAAGTAAAAGAGAATTTTATTACCTGAATGCAAACAAAGTAGAGTACAAAGAACCAACTCAGCTAACTGGCTTCTTTCATCGATCTTTTTCCTATTCCCCAGTCCTTTTCAGTTGTAATGCAATATTCTCCTTTACTATTACTTTACTATGTTGCGTAATTGTATTTGGGTAGTTCGACCAGTTTGCCTAAAATAAAGCATGTAGACAATGAGATGTACCTTCATCTCCTGTTTCCTTCTTTTTGTTCATATGATTAGTTCTTTTCCTATGCTTTACAAATCATTTAAGCACCTTTTCTTCCACTTTGCTTTTGTTATTTAGGTGCTAATAAAATGAGTAGGTCTAAGGACAAGCAAAATGAACTGGGTTTCACATATGGTAATTATTTGGCAGCTTTCCTCATCTAAATAGTGTCTCAAACAATGTAAGCTGAAGCCATTTCTTGGTCCTTGGAGACCTAGAAGAATATTTGGCTTCAGTTTCTGTTTCGTCAGAATGAAGATCTAGCATGTGTCTCTCTAATTCCTTACGGTGGGTTTCTTGTCAGGTAGCCCACCTAGGAATTACTTTCTATTTAGGAAGATGAAGATTTGCGTGATTACCCTTGTCTTCATGAAGTCCTGGTTGCTGAAATCCAACCAATGATGCATAAGTTTTGTTGTCATATAGTAAGGAATACATCTCAAGAGCGTATTACATGTATCACTTATGGTCCACAAGGATCAACTCTATGAATCATTTACTATGGAGGAGACACTCGTTATGACTGTTCAGTAGCCTCCTGTGCTTAGCTGTACTGGTTGACAACATCATGTTGTGTCTTTCCTAAAGCTTTTTTTATAGAATTATTCTGTACTCTCAATTAGTTATTTCCAATACCACAAGTGCCAGTTCTACATATCATGACAACTTTTTTCTCTACAAAGTCTGACATGTAACAACTACTGATAGAAAATTAAAAGTTCATTTTCTCTCAGTATTCTAGCTGCTTCTGCTTCTACTTGACTACCAAACGAAAATATAATTGTTATATTTTGTTTGAAACTGGATACTTGTGATACATCACTTTCCTACCACTAATGGAAGTGTTTTGGTCTTGGTGTTGGCACTTGCAGCCTCTTTCAAGCTGAATATTATTTGTTAAAGTCGTAATTTTCTTGCTAACTTCTGTTATATTAAGTTCGATTGACATCAAGGAAAACTGAAAATAAAGCACGCCTACTTCTCTTCCTATGCTCTTTTAGGTCTAGGATCTACCATGGTGTATTGGTAAATGAACCATTTATAAATATGTTGCTTGAGACATCATTGCTTCTGGAAACAAGATAAAGAGTTCTATTTTTTGTATTGATGATTGTCAACAAAATATTTTTGGCAACTATGTGCAGAATATAATATCATTTTTAACCATCAGGTTGCAGCTTCCATGCAAAAGGATATTGATGCTCACATTCCAAACTACCCAAATCTTCCTTCGAAATTGATATGCCTTCTTCACAATGTTACTCTGCATGTATGTTTCACCTTTTTCTGTCTTGTTCTCTATAGATGATAACATATAAGCACGTTCGTTGATCACCTTTGACGTTCTTTGATGTTAAAAAATGTTTTAGGCAGATCCAGATACAGATGAGGTCTATGCTCAAATCACCCTCCAGCCAGTTAATACGGTGAGTGAATGTCATTGTTGTTTTCTCAATAGATGCTTCAATTATCCTTCACCATGTAACTCAATGTATATAGCAAGCTGATAATTGAACTTTGAGGTGCTCAGAACATTATTATGACTGGTTTCCTCTGTCATCACTATGTTCACGTCACTATATTCGATAATGAACCAGTCTCTTTGCTCAGTGCACCAATTATCTAATGCTAGATGTGCTAATTAAAATAATTATGTTGTGGGAGATCTTTCTCTATCGATATAAGAAATTTGCTCTAGTGTTGAATTTGGAATGCAAATTTAAGTCATAGCTGTGCTTAATGCTTTTAGTCTATCTAGAATAATGAATGATACCTGTTTCTATTTGGCAATGCACCCTGCACTACAAATTTATGGGTGTATTCTCAAGTCTCAACAATGTTATTTGTTTGTGCTCTCCAGTATGATAAAGAGGCATTGCAGACATCAGATCTAGCTTTGAAACAGACAAGGCCTCAGACAGAATTCTTTTGTAAAACACTTACCGCAAGTGATACAAGCACTCATGGAGGTTTCTCTGTTCCTCGTCGTGCTGCAGAAAAGATTTTTCCGCCACTTGTATGCAAATTTTATTGTTACCCACAACCCTCTGCATATGATTCAAGATGATGGCAGTTGTTTAACAAACGTCAATTTTGCATGACTTAGGATTTCTCGATGCAGCCACCTGCTCAAGAATTGCAGGCCAGAGACTTGCATGACAATCTATGGACCTTCCGCCATATCTATCGAGGTAAGCAATTAAGTCAATTGGAATGATATGTTAGAAGTTCTTTATTGGTGTTTTGAGTCTAATCATCTTTTCTTGTCAACGAAACAATTTGATTACCTGCTGAAGTATGCCTACTTTCTCATTGATTCTTTTTAATTCATTTACTCGTATATTTCTTCTTCTACTATGCCTTTTTGATACTATTATCTTGTCTACGTGTGATATCAGGTCAGCCAAAAAGGCACTTACTTACAACTGGTTGGAGCCTATTTGTGAGTGGAAAGAGGCTCTTTGCTGGTGATTCTGTCTTATTTATTAGGTACAATGGTTTTCCTTCGAGTAGTTTCTCTTACGAAGCAAAAATTCAAACCCAATTTTTTTCTTGTTTATGTAAGCTGTAAAGCACGTAGGTTCGTCGGTAATTAGTTGCAGTCCTAAATAGCTAATGATCAGTCCTTTCATGTTTTTCCTTCTTCACTTGTAAACACATGATTTCTTACATTTCTTTCATTTTATTCTTGCTATTTCCCCACTTTTCATCAATCATTTTCTCTGAGTTCTACATTCTTTTTCATAGTGGACTCTAAATTTGTCATTGCTCTATAAACCTAATGTGCTTTCTTTTGTCGTCTTTGTGAGCAGGGATGAGAAACAACAACTGCTTTTAGGCATCAGACGTGCTAACAGGCAACCTACTAACCTATCATCATCAGTCCTGTCGAGTGACAGCATGCATATTGGAATTCTTGCTGCAGCAGCTCATGCTGCTGCGAATAATAGTCCCTTCACTGTATTCTATAATCCAAGGTTTTAATTTTAATTTCTTTATTTGTCTAGTGTCGGGCAAGGCTTATCTTCGATAGTTTAACTGCATCTTTTCTAAACTATTTACTATGGCTTTGCTCACCTTTTTATCTGCAGGACTAGTCCTTCAGAATTTGTCATTCCTTTTGCTAAGTACCAGAAGGCAATATACAGCAATCAAGTATCTCTTGGCATGCGCTTCCGCATGATGTTCGAAACTGAAGAATCAGGAACAAGGAGGTATTATACTACTACTATCTGATTATGTCATGTTAACCACTTTTGATACATGATGACTGCAACCAAATGGACATCTCGTTTTAATTCTATAATACTCCACTAAAGAAAATTATATTTATTTTCTGGTACTTAATTGAGGACTGATTCCCTCATGAACTTGACCTTTTACATCTACACCACTTTGTGGCGAGGTCTCATCAACTTAACTAGCTTTGCAGAGTAGTTACTTCCTAAACCTTGCAGGTACATGGGTACAATCACAGAGATAAGTGATCTGGATGTTGTTAGGTGGAAGAACTCACAATGGCGTAATTTGAAGGTTGATTTTCATTTTCAATTAAGCAGTTTCTTTAAAACTCAATGAGTAATATCATTCACAAGTTCATTTTACTTGATGAATCCAATGACTTTTTTCCTCCAATTTTGTTTCTTTCTGACAATGCTTTATTGATCCAACAGGTGGGGTGGGATGAGTGCGCAGCTGGTGAGAGGCCCAGTAGGGTCTCCATATGGAACATTGAGCCCATTGCAGCACCTTTCTTTATCTGCCCTCCACCATTTTTTCGGAAGCGTCCTAGACAACCAGGTATTCCAGGTATTTATAGAGAGAAAAATATTAATAAATATTGTATACGAGTGAACTAAATCATCAGAGAATTTTCAGCAAGCTTGAATCGAACTACTCTACAGAATAAATTTGCAAAAAGTTTCATAAAATTATTTTGGCTGGGGAGGGGTGAACACTGGATTTCTATGTTTGGATTTTGTTGAAAAAGGAAGGACAGTTGTAGAGAAACTGCAATTTCATATCTATAGTTTGTGTTATGAAATAGCTAGAATACTGATTTAACTGCTAATTTTGCAGACGATGAGTCATCAGAAATGGAAAATCTTTTTAAGAGGGCAATCCCTTGGCTTAACGAGGAGATCTGCATAAAGGATTCTCAATCTCAGAATGCTATAATGCCTGGTCTAAGCTTAGCTCAATGGATGAGCATGCAGCAGAATCCCTCACTAGCTAACTCAGCCATGCAGAATGAATGCCTGCGCTCCTTGAGTGGACGTGTTGTACAAAACCTTGGATCGAGTGACTTCTCAAGGCATCTGCAGGCTCAGATTTTGCAGCAGAATAATATACATTTTGGTGCACTTGGATTGCCTCGGCAATCCCAAGTCGACCAATTACCTAAATTATCCGGCTCTCTGAACCAATCCAGTGTTGTTAGCAGACCACAGCAGCAACTTCAAGATTTCAGTCTACAGCAGAGGCAACACATGCTCAACCAAGCATCTCCCTTCACCCAAAACCAGGCCGGTCTTCTTCAATCTCAGTCACTTGTCCAACCTTCAGTTCAACAGCAATGTCCGGTGATTCAGAACCCCCAGGTATTACAAACCAGCCTCCTGCAAACCCAGCCACAAAGACCTGAGCAACCAGTTCCACTCCAGCAGCAGCAGAGTAGGATACCTGTTGCTATCGCAAACCAACCAAACAAGCAATTACAAGTGTCTGATCCTCAAATTCAGTTTCAGCTCGTGCAGAAGCTACAGCAGCAACCCTCATTATTGTCACAACCAAAAGTCCAGGAAACCCAATTACATCAAATTCAAGAGCAGCAGAAGACGCTGCTTGAAGTTTCACAGCAACTTTTGGACTCCCCCCGTTCATTGGCTCAGCCACATGTTACTCCTCGACAAGGTGCAAAGATCACTTCACCGGGTGTCCAGCTGCCGCAATCCTTGCAGTCCCAGTCACAGCAGAAGCTTCAGCAGCAGCAAGTTCTACTAGCCGACTTGCCTGGAATAACTTTGCCTGCAACTTCAGCAACCAATCCGATCTTGGCCAACGGCAGCTCTTTGTTAGCTACTGGAGGTGCACACTCGGTGGTTACAGATGACATCCCATCTTGCTCTACATCACCTTCAGCAAACAATGGCGTTGTTCTTCCTCAGTCAACTTTAAATTGGCCTCGTCTGTGCAACCCTGCGTCGACAGAAAAGAATCAACTAGTTACTATGCTCAGTTCAAGCTCCTTTGAAGCTTCAGTTGCAAACCTTAACATAGCTAAGGAGCTGCCTAAAGCTGTACAGGACCTGAAACCCTCGGTGCCAATTTCCAAGGTGCAATCTCAGGGAGCTGTGGATCCTCAAACTTACATTAACGACGCCGTACAGCTGGATTACCTGGACACTACTTCTTCAGCTACTTCGGTTTGTCTTTCTCAGACTGGAACCTTCCCATTAACATCTTTCAACCAGCCATCGATGCTTAGAGATATCCCTCTGGATGATGATGTCCAAGGCACAGATCCAAGGAGCAGTGCCCTTATGGGGGTCAACGTTGATGGACCATTGGGCATAGCTATTGCAACTGATGCATCACTAGCGATTAGCATTGCTTCAGAGAAGTACCAGAATCACATTCCCGGTAATATGATCTCAAACTACAATATCTCAAACGATGTTCATCAAGAGCTATCGTCTTCACTGGTCTCTCATTCATTTGGCGTTCCGGACCTGGCTTTCAATTCTATTGATTCGACAATTAATGAGAATAGCTTATTAAATGCAAGTTGCTGGGCACCTGCACCACCTCTTCAGCGAATGCGGACTTACACCAAGGTTTGTGGTTTCACATACACATGCTATGATATCATTGCTGTCAAGTGGGAAGCTAATTATTATACCTCCATAGTCGAATGGGAAATTTTGATCCATCCTACTCTGCTTGGTTCAAATATATTTCACAATTAATTCTTCTTAGCACCTTGAAACAAAAGTGAACTACTGCTTTTTAGTTACTAGCAAGGGAAATGATTGCCAAATCTACCTACCGATGAAGACCTAATATTTAACTACTTCAAGTTTAAGCAAGACCTTCTAGGAGTATCTGAAATATTTTATCATATACATCAAAAGACTGTTTTCCAAATTATTCTTTTGGTGCAAAAGGCTTTATGAAATATATGGCTTAAGATTAAAGTCCCATATATTAGCACTACAAGTAGTAGCCTCAATCTTTGTTGTTCTGGTTTTGTGTGAAATGACAGACATGTAAATACCTGTTGTTTCCCTGATTTTGTTGGAAATATATGTTAAATGATACCACTTCTATGACTAGATTATAAAGCAGACCATCGGATGAATTTAGAATTTTGAATGTTTTCTACTTCATGTTTATAAATTTGTTCATGGTGATAGCTGGTGTTCATCATTTCCATTTTTCTCAAAGCAAACCTAAATTGTGCCATTTTTAGGTTCACAAGCGTGGAGCTGTTGGCAGGTCAATAGATATTACTCGTTATTCAGGCTATGATGAGCTCAAACACGATATTGCCCGCATGTTCAGTATAGGACAGCTCGAAGATCTGCAGAAAATTGGTTGGAAGCTCGTCTACGTTGATCATGAGAAAGATGTTCTGCTTGTTGGTGACGACCCATGGGAGTAAGTCGTAACATCTTTATGCGTAGTTCCTTTCATTGAGTACTAAGTTCCAGAAGTGATGTAGGGAGCATCTGAGTCTAAAATGGTTTTCCATAGAATTTTCATGCGAGGGTGACATGGGATTGTCAATGTGCAGGGAATTTGTGAACTGCGTACAGTGCATTAAGATACTATCACCACAGGAAGTCCAACAGATGAGCTTGACTGGTGATCTAGCAAACAACATCCTCGCAAAACAAGCCTGCAGCAGTTCAGAAGGTGGAAATGGCTGGATGGGTCAGCGTGATCACAATTCTGGATCATATGATCATTTGGAATGACTCTGTTTAAGGTGTGGCGCAACAAAACCGATCTCGGTACCTCCTCTTTCTTGCTGATCTCCTAGTATCATAAGGGTTGACTAAGTGATGTGAGCTTAAAAGTCATCCTTCATATAACTTTAATATTGCCAGTTAGAATCTGGACCGGAAAGAGCAGCTGCGGAATGATGGCAAGACCACTCGATCGACCTTGGTCGGGAAGATGAGCATAGAAGACCATGGTAAAGAGTGAGCCAAATTGCTCCCTATAAATGCGGTGGTACGGAGGCTGGAATCTATAGGTTGTAGTTATTTCCGGTTGGACTTCCGAAATCTTTATCTAATATGTACATGTATATTAGCTCCATAATTGAAGTTTATCGACTGTTTTAGAACTAAGCTGTGGAAAGATGAAAGGTAAAACCAGCAACTGTACTCTGGCTTTATTATAATATCAATTGTCATGATCCCTTAGTACCAAGATCAAAAGATCTAAGTTGAAGTTAATATTAATATTTTCATCCATCGTGGGGTAAACCGGGATGTTATTTTGCTTGTTGAATCGTTTCGCGTGCATCGAAAGTGAGAGCTTGTGTGTAATGCCTTCAAAAGGTTCCCTTGTACAGTTGATCACGGTGATGTAGTGATGGGTCAACTAGCGAGACCCACACCTTGTTGTAGGTATGCCTTGTGTAAGTATAAAAATTATTTTTATGTTA
This sequence comes from Musa acuminata AAA Group, assembly GCF_036884655.1. Taxonomy (NCBI): domain Eukaryota; kingdom Viridiplantae; phylum Streptophyta; class Magnoliopsida; order Zingiberales; family Musaceae; genus Musa; species Musa acuminata. The sequence goes on along the minus strand of NC_088343.1, from coordinate 2,158,389 downwards.
CTATTGTATAAAAATTTTAATATTAAAATTTAAAATCAAATAATAATAGATCAAATTTACGATCTATACCTTTCGATATTATTCAAAAAACTTTTATCTAATATGCGATTGAACTGTAATCGGATCTAAAAGTTATAGTGATAACGATTTATGTGACTAATAAGAGATTAGAGAAGATTTGTGATATATGAATGTATACATATCTACACCTTGAGTCACTATGAGATCTCATCATTTTATAGGCGAGAATAGAGGCCTTAGGATAAGTAATTAGGAAAGTCACTTCTATCGCCATCAATCTCCTAAGAAATCTTACTATAATTGGACTTATTTTCTATAATAAATTCATAATATCCATAATATATCTTACTTAATTAAATAGTGCTATATAATATAACACTCTCCCACTTAGCCCATTAATTAGTAAGATATAAAATAGATTCGAAATATAATAAATAAAATAAAATTTTATTTAAAATAATTATTTAATTAGATTTTAAAAATTTTTAAAAAATATTTTACATGTGCATAAGAATTTTATAAAATAGATCAATAAATCTAATAAACATAATGTCACGTTAAGTCTAACGATCAATACAAGTCATAGTAATTATATGTAATTAATATCATACTTTCTTTGATATGCTACAATATTATTAGCCCTACCTAATATAGTCCAAAATGATCCTTGTAATTTATTTTATCAAGAAAATTTTGCTATCATATTCAATCTACATACATAAATATAAATAGTATAACAGAAATAAATAACTTTAAATAAATAAATAAGAATATCAATTATAATGTCCACTCAAACATGTTTTACCATATCTTTTATGGATTATTTATAAACCCAATTATAAGAACATATTTTTTCAAATACATAAGTGAATGGATCAATAATTAACACAGGGAACTCAAGTTCTTAATTAATATTAATTATTTTTGGACTCTTTTTCTCTGACCATCAAGTATTTTATCTGATAATGTATATAGCTACAATAGTATTTATCATTCTTAAAAAAGAAAACTATAATAATATGTCATAAAGTATTTTCAATAATTTGGCAATTGAGTCAGACCATACTAAGTCATAAAATAAAAATTCACAGTCACAAAGCTTAAATAGTGCCCTCAAAGAATATCAAAAAATTAATTTTTATTAATAATAATATAATAATATATTTATTTTATATATTTATTTTTGTAAATTACCCTTCCAACTGACATAGATATAAACCTTAAAGTAGACTTCCTATTATCAAGGTAATTTAAAGAATCGGTAAATAAAAAATACCATCATTTCAAGTTAGTCTAATTTCATATATACGAGCATATATTCCTTTGTTCTTTCTACATATCTTATTATTTTCTTTACAATCTTTTACTATTTTTATTCTTGAGTAAATTTAATATATATCTAATATTTTAATTATAAAACTAATATCTAATTTGGCATAAGCTTAACTTTATAATAGACTTTCAACTATACACATGCATCAATCGACAACCCCCATGGTCGCCACAATGCACGGTTATGCCCACGCATCCTGTTACATAGCCATTAGGAACTGCGACCTTCAATATTCAGTTGACACCGATCATGACCAACAAGTGTTGTTGCAACGGTATTATTGTAGCCACAGTTCGCAGTGGAGCTACATTGCCATCGTAGGGTTATCGCACCCCATGGTGCTTCCACTAGGTACGCAGCCATTACTGTGACTAGGCTAGCGATCTCCAAAGGTTGTCGCCCTTAACAATACTATTGTCGATAGTAATCCATCAATCAAGCACGAGGAACCTCACATTGTCCACAAGTAAGCGATAGGATGATGGATAGAAAAGTAGATCAGCAATACAAGTGAATCATTCATGCATAGTAAATAAACTTGATTTCACGTGAGTCTAATACTAATTATAAATATAACATCTTATGCTATTGTTATATCGAAAAATTTAATATCAAAATCTGAAATCAAATTACACCATATCAAATTTATAATGCATACCTTTCCATACCAATCAGAAAGCTTTTTTTCTAATCTGTGGGCATATCGTCATCCGATTTGAAAGCTATGTGATATCGATTTATAAAGAGAACTAGACTTGTCTTCTATCCTTTAAAGAATAATTATGAGCCATAGATTATGGAGAAAGAGAATATGAGAGAAAATATATAATCTCTCAATAATGATAAGTATATATATTTCCACTTTAAGTTTTTAAAATATATTATTATTTTATAAATAAGAGTAGAAGATCTAAAATAAGTAATTTTGAGAGTCTCTTTTAAGGTTATCTCCTAAAAAAATTTATCATAATTTATTTTTTTTATAGATCGATAATTATAATTAATATTTAATTATATTTATAATATATTTTAATTAATTAAATAAAATTATATAATTTTAATATCTTATGCTTCCCGAATAGATAGCAATGAAGAAAGAAACCGACACAAACAAAAGTGCTAAAAGATGTCAGACATCAGGCGCCTTCTTCTATCCAAAAAGTGAAGTTGCAGAGCCACTAAACTCTCCCACCGCCACCATCATCATCCAAAATTCCCACTAGGTTTGGCTCGGCCACAAACTCTATCGTCTATCGAGGCTGCGGAGGGGTCTACCTCGACGTGTCACGGTGAGCTTGGCATGGGTGTTTGGCCCATGCCATGATTAGCAGCAGCACCATACCTACCACATTCATCATTCACTACTGTTCCTCTTCTTTATAGCTTCACCTCCAAGAATAATAATTAGGAATCATTATTGGAGACACAAGTGTACTGCATGCAACCACAAAAGATACAGATCAAGCCAAAAGCTCTCTGAAGGCAAACTAAAGAACTAATGCCAAGTATTGGAATCACCCAATGACTGGCTTTGGGTAAAAAGTACTCCTTTCAGTGAAACAAGGACCAAAAACCAAGTCTCTAACTTTATACCTTGGCTGATTAGATTTCCATTGAGTACTTTTGTACATGCATGCCTTTGAAAGCGTGTGATTATTAGTGAATATATAGGACACAAACGCATAACATAATCCTCTCGTCGAGCAAAGGACACAAACTTCGGATTCAGATTAAATATACAGTGAGATTCGCATGTCCTTCTCATCCACCCACCCACACATTTCCCAACAATATGATGTATACGAAGGCACGCATCCCATGCTCATCACACTCGCGTAGAGTTCAGTGCCCCCCATCCATATATATATAGATTCATTACCATATCGTCACGGGCGACATCTATAGCAGCTGCAGCGACAATGAGCTTCTCCGTGAACAAGCTGGCCGCGGAACTCGTGGCCGCCGCCGAGCCGACGCCGTCAGGCCACCTCCCGCTCTCCTGCATGGACCGCACCGCGGTGGTCAGGATCCTGGTCGACCTGATGCTCGTGTTCAAGCAAGGCGTGCAGCCGGCGAAGGCCTTCAGGGCGGCGCTGTCCCGTGCTCTCGTCTCTTACTACCCCGTTGCCGGGCGGATCGTCGAGCCGATCCCCGGCGAGCCTGAGGTCGCCTGCACCGGCGACGGCGTGTGGTTCGTCGACGCCTCCGTGGATTGCAGTCTCAAAGATGTTAACAACCTGGAGCGCCCTCTCCTGCTGCCCAAGAAGGAGCTCATCCCATTTGCTCCCCCTGACGTGAACGAGGAAGACTTGATCTTCATGATGCAGGTACGTACGTACCAATCAATGTGCGTTTTCCCTAAAACTCCCTGCTTAGCTAGTAGCGGTGTTAAGCTTTTACTCTTCCTGTGCTACTGCCGACTGAACTGTAGAGAAGCCATCAGGCTCATGTGATTCTGCATGCTTTACGTAAATTGGACAGATGGCTTTCACGACCCGAACGTGACATTGTTTGCAATCATCACGTCTACCAAAAAAAAGCAACACTGTGCATTGTTGTTTGTCGTTCGAGTCTCTCTCTGATTCAATAACAAGCGGCAAAAAGCTAAGTTTATTTGGGAGATTATGACACTGATTTGATCCAATATTGAACGCAGAAAGGTCATTTTGGTCGAATGATTCAACTCAAGACCTTTTTGAATGCCGTGTGTTGCGTTAGGTGACGGAGTTCACATGCGGTGGGTTCGCAGTGGGCATCAGATTCAGTCACACAGTGTTCGACGGCCTCGGAGCAGCCCAGTTCTTGCAAGCGGTCGCCGAGATCGCAAGAGGCCACGTTCGTCTCGTCGTCGATCCAGTCTGGTGCAGGGACGCCATCCCAAGTCCGCCGAAGCTATCGCGAGGACACGCACCCTCCATCGCTTCCTTCCGTTTCGTGACCTCCGTCTTCGACGTCTCCTCCGACCATATCAGCGCGGTGAAGAACCAGTTCTGGAGGGAGACGGGCCAGAAGTGCTCCACCTTCGACGTGGTCACGGCCATGATCTGGCAGTCCCGGACGCGGGCGATAGGCTTGGACCCCCACGCCGACGTGCACCTCGGCTTCGCCGCCAACACCCGCCACCTTTTACGCCAGGTGCTGCCGCAGGAAGGCTTCTACGGCAACTGCGTGTACCCCATGGGGATCCAGACGACCGCCGGAACCATCGCTGGTTCCTCGCCGGTGGAGGTGATCGAGCTGATACGAGACGCCAAGGAGAGGATGTCCGCCAAGTTCTTGGACTGGATGATGGGGGACGCGGAGGACGACCCGTACAAGGTGCCGCTGGAGTACGGGACGCTGGTGGTGTCGGATTGGAGCCGGGTGGGGTTCTCAGAAGTGAACTATGGGTGGGGAGAGCCGATCCATGTCGCACCGTTGAATGACGACAGCAACTTCATCGCTTCCTGCATCTACCTGCAGCCGTCCAAGCCGAAGCAGGGCGTGAGGTTACTGACACGATGTGTTCAAAAGGAACATCTACCGGCCTTCACCGAAGAGACGATGAAGTTTGTCCATAATTAGCATGACTGCAACCATCCTCCCTCCACCTGCCTTGAAGGAACAGTTGTACATGCATGGCGATCTACAACCTATCTCTTGTTGCTCATGTTGTTCTACATGGAAGTCGTACATAGATCAACAGGTTTGCACGTCGCACGGCTTGCCGGAGCTTTCCTGAAATGTTCATAGATGAACATTGAGACTCATCGGTAGCAGCACTACACCTACCACATTACTCATTTCCCGAACACTTAATGATTAAGAAGCATCTCTCTGAAGACCACCACATACAAAGATAATGTTAACTAAAGCAATAAATGTCCTATAGCTTTTAAAACCCTTTGGCGTTTCAGCTCTCGGCTAAGCTCCTATAATTATTAGCTTTAGTTGAAAGAACTCATAATTATTAGCTTTAGTAAAGCACTCATAGTATCTCCTCTAATATATAGGTGTCGAAATAACTTTTGTGTATAAATAAATATTAGCATAATATGAAAATTAAATTTTGTGTATGAAGGATAAAAATTATAGGGCAAACTAGAGATAATCTATAATAATAATAATGAATATACAAATCTTAATTTTTTGTCCAAAATCCTAGTAACAATCACAAAAGAATAACTGGGATACAAAGATCACGTCATTGTGCACAATATCTAAATCCTTCATAATTTTTTCCAAGTAATCACAGTAAGAATTTACTGTAGATATGATCTAACATAAGATAAAAGCACTGCTAGATAATTGAGAACAGTCTCTTTGTGTTGTCATTGTCTTCTTCCCTTTTTTTCTCTTCTTTTTCTGCCTTGTTCTCCTCCTTTTCTTTGGAATCCTATGACGGTCAAAAACTGCCTTGTTACTGCCTTTTTCTACCTCTTTTTAGAGCCACCACATCCTCTCTAATATAAATTAGGGTTAGATTAAGAGGGGATGAGCTGTGGGCTGGATATGAGCTGTCAGCCCAACAACATCTCCCTTCAGCCCATAAGGGAGGTTGTCCCATGACTCCTCAATGTGAAACCATGCCGACCAGCTATCATTATATCTCCTGTTTTTCTTTTGATAAATTCTTTGTCAACATGTCTGCTTCATTGTCATCTATGTGAATTTTCTAAAGCTGCAACTATTTCTCTTCAAATACATTTCGAATCCAGTGGTATCTGATATCTATATGCTTTGACTTAGAATGAAACATTGGGTTCTTACACAAATGGATAGCACTCTGACTATCACAATGCACTACATAGTTTTCCTGTTTAAGTCTCAATTATTGTAAGAATTCTTTTATCCATAATATTTCTTTGTAAACCTCTATAGCAACAATATATTATGTCTCTATGGTGGAGAGAACAATACGCCTTTGTAATCTGGATTGTCATGACACAGCTCCACTTTCAAAAGTAAGTACATATCCTAATGCGACGGTACTCTACAGATAAGTATGTGATCTTTCTCAACTGAGGTAATATTCCAGAGATCGTATATTGGGCATGGTACTGTCAGACCCATATAGTTTCTACTCGAGTCTTGCTATAATCAGATTCTTCCCGAGAACTCTTTCTCTCTCAATCCAAATGACCTTAGCCAGGGATTTGTCTGAGCAAGAACACATAGGATATTCCTCTCATGACATCAAGAGTGGATGATCCTCTATCGACACTCAATAGCTCTCGTAAGGTCGACTGTTACTCTCAATGACCAGCTGTACTAGATCTGGGACATCCAAACCTATAAGTTTGGTATCAAAGAGCGGAGCACTCATACAGGATATCCTTGGTATCTCAAGTCTAAGGACCAGATACACCACTAGTACTACGGAATCGTTGTCTGACAATAAGGCATCATCAACCATCCAGCATTCAATAAACGGATCAATCAGTGAACTCATTCTCCAATGAGCACCTGTACTGTATCCCTAGTGTCCCCACACAAGCAGCTATGAGACCAGCTGCATCCATCATATGGACGGGTATACAACACACCAGTTTATCCGGTTATCTCGACGTCCCTCTCGAGTAACCTATGACCGGGATTATTTAGGATCTGTGTTTAAAAGTGAATCAGTCTCATTATCGTGATCTCATCACGATCTGATTCATATTGTACAGATCCAAAGACATCACAATATATACATGTATATATGCAACAGTCAATATAAAGTGATAAATGTCAAAATATAATAAGCAAAAAGATTCTGTGTCAAGTCACACGTGTCATCACTCACGTGATTGGCTAACTGGGCACCTATGACTAGCAAAGTCAAACCATATGCCTCATATCCTTAAGTACTAATTTGCAACAAAGGTTGATCTTTAAATGCATATCACCCATGTCAATGATATCTGTTATGCCATAGTTGCTTATCTTGACAACACCAACATTTTCATACCTGTATGTAGCAAAAAACTCTCTTCATGGTATAGCATGATAAGAAACACCTGTGTCAGTCACCCACTTAAGATCTTGATAAACACAAAAAAAATATTATCAAAATAAGACAAAATCAAATAATCACCACCCTACACTATAACTGTGACATTATCTTTTGACTCTGTAGACTCAAATAATCAAATAATCTCCTTTTCTTTGGAATCTCATGGCTACTAAAAACCATCTTATTACTATCTTTTTTTTTTCTCTTTTTATAACCACCGCACTCCCCTAATATAAATTATGATTAGATTAAGAGGAAGTAAACTATATGCTGATAAAGTCCACCTTGAACTGAATATGAGCTATCAACCCAATAGGGTGGTAGTCACACGGAAGTAAAGACAATATGTTCATTGTGGGGAAGCTAATGTGGTGCATTAAACATTCACTACCCAATGCATACTGCAAATGGTCAGAAAAATCAACACAGCATCATTCATCACTTGTTCTTCACTCGACTACCCATATGCTCCAACATTCCATGCTCATGCAGATAGATGTTAATGAATTCGGCGGAAGTCACAAAATACTCTCTTTTCGTTGACAGAAAGAGATACACTTCAATTTCGTTTATACATGAAAGTGGGATTGGCAAGTCTGTACAGACGGCGCAATTCTTCTCTTGTTCTCACTCACCTATCCAAAATCCCCATCGGTATGATTTATACGCACGCATCCAACGTCAGCGACAGCACATACATATACAAATAGAGAGAGAGAACAGACGTTTGTACAAACTGGTGAGGTGACTAACGGGACATGGTGTGCGGCCAGGATGTCCAACACCCTCATTCAAGTGAGATTCGCCGGTCTGCACGGCTTCGTCAATCATTGCTTCTAACTCGCCGACGCACTTTCTCCAGCGTCTGACGCACGCGTCCCATGTTCAGCAGCAGGGTCGGGTGGAGAGCCCCATACCCGAGCGGGTCAAATGCGCCTCATCCCCTTCTGCATGAATACATATATAATGACCACCACCACAACCACCTCATGGCAGAGCCTGTAAGCCGAGAAATCAAAGCAGCTAGCTGTAGCAACCATGAGCTTATCCGTGAATAAGCAAACCTCGGCGGCCCCGGCTGGAGCTCCGTGGGATGAACTTAGTTTATGGCGCTAAGTGCCAAAATGGACATTAAAGAAGAAACTAAGTTTTCGCCTTTAATATTTTATGGTGACACCTATTCGTCAACGCCAATAGGAAAACCCTTTCGAATTGACTTGGTACCCCCATGAGAATGAGAAGATTCCACTCACACTGTAGACTTGTAAATAATTTAGAGAATCTAACGTTCTCGTTTGACTAGATTAGATAATATTAGATAGCGTTATCCCTGACACCATCCCCTTCCTTTCTCTCACTATATGGTCACCACCATCGCCTCGTGGCAGAGCATCTGAAGCTGAGGCACTGAAGCAACTGTAGCAACCATGAGATTTTCCGTGAACAAGCTCGTCCCGGAGCTCGTGGCCGCCGCCGAGCCAACGCCGTCCGGCCGCCTCCCGCTCTCCTCCATGGACCGGATTGCAGCAGTCAGAGTCCTGGCGGACACGATACTTGTGTTCCAGCAAGGCCTGGCGCCGGCGAAGGCCATCAAGGCGGCGCTCTCCCGGGCTCTCGTCCCTTACTACCCGGTCGCCGGACGCATCTTCGAGCCGCGCCCCGGCGAGCCCGAGGTCGCCTGCACCGGCGAAGGCGTGTGGTTCGTTGAGGCCTCAGTGGATTGCAATCTCAAAGATGTCAACAACTTGGAGCGCCCCCTCCTGCTGCCCAAGGAGGAGCTCATCCCATTCGCTCCCGCTGAAGTGAAAGAGGAAGATTTGATCATGATGATGCAGGTACGTATGTTTTGGTACACGCTTTCCTCGGCATCGGCGTTAAGATAACATCATTTCTTCTGAGGTACTAATTAAATTAGTTTGAATATGACAGAATCCTATAAGCGGAAGGAAACTATGACACTAATTCTGTACAAAGAATCTGAAAGAAAGAACGCTGGAGATCATCTTATCGAGAATTTAAAATGGATGATGAGTCTTGTAGTCTACATAATCTAAAAGATTAAGTTTATTAAGTCACGAATCAAAAGACTAAGATATAGAACATTTATAAAATATTTCCAAGTGCATATACCTGATGGTAACTACCTCATCTCATGATTAAGTAAATGTAGGTATTATCTCCCATCATGAGTCATAATCTAAATCATATTTAGAACATAAGAACTATCTAGATAACTATCATGAATCAATTTTATGATTAGCGTTTATTAGAAATTAATTTAATCTAAAAAGTTAAATTTATTAAGACGTAAGTTTATCTTAATATATATAATCTGACTGACTCATGTGGTAAGTGTTGGCAATGAAGGTGGATTCATATATAGGCTCATGTAAGACACTGCATGGTTGGCTTTCACGAGCCGAACGTGACACTGTTTGCATTACGCTACTTCCAAAATCAACAGGATGTATATCACCCAGCCGTGTCTTCTCTCGATCGTTCAGGTGACGGAGTTCACATGCGGCGGGTTCGCAGTGGGCACCCGGCTGAGCCACGTAGTGTTCGACGGCCTCGGAGCAGCCCAGTTCTTGAAAGCAGTCGCCGAGATCGCAAGAGGCCACGCTCGTCCCGTCGTCCACCCAGTCTGGTGCAGGGACGCCATCCCCGGTCCGCCGAAGCTATCGCCAGGTCTTCCACTACCCTCCTTCGAGGCTTTCAACTTGGAGAACTCCGTGTTCGACATCCCCTCCGACCACATCGACGCAGTGAAGAACCAGTTCTGGAGGGAGACGGGCCAGAAGTGCTCCACCTTCGACGTGGTCACGGCCACGGCCTGGCAGTGCCGGACGCGGGCGATATGCTTCGATGCCCACGTCGACGTTCACCTCGGCTTCGCCGCCAACACCCGCCACCTGCTGCGGGGGTTGCTGCCGCAGGAAGGCTACTACGGCAACTGCGTGTTCCCCATGGGAATCAAGGCGAAAGCCGGAACCATCGCAGGTTCCTCGCCGGTGGAGGTGATCGAGCTGATACGAGACGCCAAAGAGAGGATATCCACCAAGTTCTTGGACTGGATGATGGGGAAGACTTTGGAGGAGGACCCTTACCGCGTGCCACCGGGGTACGGGACGCTGGTGGTGTCGGATTGGAGACGCATGGGGTTCTCAGAGGTGAACTACGGGTGGGGAGAGCCGATCCATGTCACTCCGTTGAATGACGACAGTAACTTCGTGGGGTCCTGCATCTATCTGTCGCCGCCCAAGCCGAAGCAGGGCTTGAGGTTGATGACACGATGCTGTGAAAAGGATCATCTACCCGCCTTCCACGAAGAGATGATGAAGTTTTACCTACAACTACAATGAGAGCGGGCTACCATCCACCGCCTGCAAGTCATCTTCGTCATTACCATGCAGCAGGTGTGACATCCTCTTGAATCATTATAAACCGTGTAAAAACGACATGTATGACATACATTCAAGGAAATAAATATTATGCGTCACCTACCTGCTAACACATGATATTAATCTAAACAACACTAAACAATCCCTAATTTGTAGCTGCAAATCGGAGACTTGGTTATAATCGATTTTTACCAAGTCAAAAAAAAAAAAAAAGACTTTTAACCATACTTTTACGAAGTCTTAAGATAACTTCTACCATAACCATACGTGTGTACATGACTCCCTCTCTAAGCAACATCAATGGCATTCCATTGTCATGTGTCATTCACTTGCCACTCCTCTGCTACATACGGTCAAGAACTATTTCATTGTTACACCGAAAATGCATCAACATACGAATACAACCATATTTGAATGTGATGAATATGAGTTACTTTTTATTCTTATACGTATTGATCTGATCATATAATGTATATTTGTTATTTTCTTGAGATGTCATGAATAACTTTAATATGCTAAATTCTTCTGTATCAGGAAGACACACATACTGTACTTCTTGAGGATTTGTTATAAATATTCATCTTACTTTTGTTGATTTATTTTTTATATGAATAAATCTCTATGCCAATCATCGAAACGTGAGATATTAATGAATGGGAGACGAGCCATGAAATACTCCTCGCTTTGACCAAAAGAGAAGAAGCTTATCTCAAAATTAACCGCATCTAAATCTCAAATGTTGATTAAATTAAAATATATGAATTTTCATTGTATGGGAATAGGCTATCAAAGTTGACATTAACAACAACAACAACAAAAAAAACGAAAATTATATTATATATTTAAAATATTATGCCGACTATGGTGACACCAAACTTCTCATCACTAATAAAAAAAGACCCTTTCAAATTGAATCGATACAGCCAAATGAGAACGCGAAGATTTCATTCACACTGACGACTTCTAAATAATTTAATTAGGAGCCAATATTCTAATTTAACTATATTTGATAATATTGGATTGACACGTCACCTCCCGTTCTCTCACTAATGTAAGTCACCGCCATGGCCTCACGGCAGAGCATCTGAAGTCGAGAGACTGAAGCAGCCGTAGCCATCATGAGCTATTCCGTGAACAAGCTCGCCCCGGAGCTCGTGGCCGCCGCCGAGTCGACGCCGTCCGGCCGCCTCCCGCTCTCCTCCTTGGACCGCACCGCGGTGGTCAGATTGATCGTCGACCTGATACTCGTGTTCGAGCAAGGCGTGCAGCCGGCGAAGGCCATCAGGGCGGCGCTGTCCCGCGCTCTAGTCGCCTACTACCCCGTCGCCGGGCGAATCGTGGAGCCGCTCCCCGGTGAGGCCGAGGTCGACTGCACCGGCGATGGCGTGTGGTTCGTCCAGGCCTCCCTGGATTGCGGTCTCGAAGATGTTAACAACCTGGAGCACCCTCTCCTGCTGCCCAGGAAGGATCTCATCCCCTATGCTCCCCCTGACGTGATCGAGGGAGACTTGATCTTCATGATGCAGGTATGTAACTATCGATGCACGCTTTCCCTGAACCTCCTCTCCGCGCTAAGGAAGAACATTTCTCTTGTCAACGTTTGACACGGACACACGTATTGCAATCAAGTTGGCTTGCTTTTAGGAGCTACCTGCCTTTCGTTCATATCGGCTCCTTTCTAAAGATGTTTTCTGGGTGTCAGGAGCTAGCTCTGCTCATCGTGTAGCTACTGCCGACTAATTGTACAAGAAGCCATTAGGCTCATGCGGCAGATTTCACGAGTCGAACGTGCCACCGTTTTCAGTCATCACCTTTATTGTTCTTATTATTAGTTTTATTATTGTGTCTCATCCAACTTTATCTCTGATTCAAGAACACGCGGCATACAGCCACACAGACCGGTTTAGGAGATGATGAAGAGCATGCTGCCTAAATTTTAATGCTCACGCGAGACTCTTTTTTACCTTTATACGCTGTATTACTTTTTCAGGTGACGGAGTTCACATGCGGTGGATTCGCACTGGGCATCAGATTCAATCACACAGTATTCGATGGCCTCGGGGCAGCCCAGTTCTTGAAAGCAGTCGCCGATATCGCAAGAGGCCACGCTCGGCCCCTCGTTGAGCCTGTCTGGTGCAGGGAAGCCATCCCCCGTCCGCCAAAGCTATCGCAACGACACGCACCCGCCCCCGCTGTCGTCTACTTCGAGTCCTCCGTGTTCGACATCCCCTCCGACCACATCGACGCGGTTAAAAACCAGTTCTGCAGGGAGGCGGGCCAGGAGTGCTCCACCTTCGACGTGGTCACGGCTATGATCTGGCAGTGCCGGACGAGGGCGATAAGCTTGGATTCCCACGCCGACGTGTACCTCAGCTTCACCGCCAACGCCCGACACCTGCTGCGCCAGCTGCTGCCGCAGGAAGGCTTCTATGGCAACTGCGTGTACCCCATGGGAATCAAGGCGACCGCTGGGACCATCGCTGGTTCCTCGCCGGTGGAGGTGATCGAGCTGATCCGGGACGCCAAGGAGAGGATGTCCACCAAGTTCTTGGACTGGATGATGGGGGACGCAGAGGCCGACCCGGACAAGGTGCCGCTGGAGTACGGGACGCTGGTGGTGTCGGATTGGAGCCGGGTGGGGTTCTCAGAAGTGAACTATGGGTGGGGAGAGCCGACCCATGTCGCTCCGTTGAATGACGACCACAACTTCGTCGCTTCCTGCATCTACCTGCAGCCGTCCAAGCCTAAGCAGGGCGTGAGGTTGCTGACACGATGTGTTCAAAAGGAACATCTACCGGCCTTCACCGAAGAGACGATGAACTTTGTCCATAATTAGCATGACGGCAACCATCCTCCACCTGCCTTGAAGGAACAGTTAATGCAGTCACTCCAGCCTTTCGATCCGCAGCCTGTATCTTGTTGTTCATGTTGTTCTACAAGTGATCTAAAACATGTGATGCTAATAAATGTGACACAGTCCAATTAAATCCTTATTCCCTCGAGTAAAATTACAAAAAAATTCAATTAAGATTAGACATGAAGCAAGATTTGCATGTCTGCACAGCCTCGTTCTATCATTTGTGCTCAACTGGACTACCCATATGCTCCAACATTATATAAGATATATATATACACGCTCCCTGCTCATCAGGCTCGTGGAGATCAGAGATGTTATGAATTCGATGTAGGCCATAAAATAAATACTTCAATTTCTTTTATACTTAAAGTACGATTGGCAAGTCTGTACACCCTCATAATTCTTCACTCTTTAATCTATACTTAAAGAAAGATTGGCAAGTCTGTACCACCCCCACCACGTAAGCCTTCTTCATTTTTTATTCTAGCTTCCAAGTAAATATTCTTGCTAAATTTTAATCTCAATCATCTTTTCAGTCAATGACATAAGCACTAAGGAAATCCTTAACGTCATTAGGGATACATAATCTATCTCTAATTTTAATATGTATCCTCATTATTTTGAAAATTAGGTTTCAAACCCTCTTTTTTCATGTTATTTTTTAAGAATATCAAATATGGATATGGTACTTATACTTATTTAATTTATTAGATTTGTTAGATGAGATCAAACTTGAATAGATGTCATAAATTAAAAAAAAAAAATCAATCGTATACTTTCCTCATAACACACAAGGTTGTTTAAACAACTCCTATTGAGTTACAATTAGTTCAACCATAAAACTTATAGATTTTTTAATAAATACATTAACCACAATATTGACTTTATTTGGTTAAAAATCAATCCTTTAATAATTTTATCGGTCTCCTTTACTTTTTATTCAACTCTACTAGCTCAAGTATTGTCATTATATAAGGAAGATTAAATATTGATATTTTCTCAATAGTCAAATCAATAGTATATTCACTTTTTCTATTAGGAGATAATTTAGATAAATTATCCAAAAAATGCATCAAGGAACTTCCTTACATTAAGGATTTCATTTAGATTAAGCTTTTGATCTGAACACTTCTATATATATTCAAAGTAATATAAATATCCCTTTTGCATAAAACAATGAGTATCAACAATAAATATAACACGAGGAGATCGATCATGTTTGATACCCTCATACAGAGGTGCAGGCGACGACAAGAGAAGGGGGTGTCCTATATTGTCAACTCGTATGGGGAGGCAAAGTAACTATGGGAGAAGAGGAGTGTGGTCGACAAGGGCTACAGGCAAAGGCACGATGGAGGATAGTGATTGACAAAGAAAAAATAATCATTTATGAAAAAAAAATATTCTATAATTTTTTTTAAATTTATGTGAAAAATCCAATGTGTTAAATATTTTTCAAAAATTCACCCATGATATATTTTGGTGTAAAATTTTATGTATCTCAAACCAATTTTATCAGATTTATTGAGACAATCTCCAAACATACATATGATCAATATAATTAAAATAATTATTTATAAAAGTTCATTCGCCTTTGGAACTTTTGAGTATTGAATAACAGCATTCTTCGTGTTAACATCATCATCATCATTTTCTAAATTTTCATGGATCTAAGTTATCTGAACTTGTAATTTCTTTTGTATTAGGGGATAAAAAGACTTTTTGCTTCCAATAAAAATAAAACTATCTACTCGAAGAAACCCACATTATCAATTGCTATATTAGTGACAACACCATAATTTAAATCCTACTTTTGCACAAGTTTGGTATCAACAATCTCAAGAGACTCTGCTATACATATGAGAACTTTTCATCTTTATTTTATTAAAAATCATGATTTGTTTTCTATCATTGCTTCATCCTTTTCAGATAGTGTATGAGGATTTGATAAACACCTATATAAGATTAACCAGCTAATGTCAATTTCCAAAATAGCTTTCATTGTAATAATCATTTCCATCAAATCTAGGTAGCAAATATTTTCAGCAAAGAAAAAGATATCTTTTAGATAAAATCATTTTGATGATAGAAAAAGATTGAGAGACATGATTAGAAATTAATGTTGACATGATTAGGAATAGATGGAATGCTCTTATCTTTTCCACATCTATTATAAGGTAGAGAAATATCTATGATTAGCCATAACATACTCTTTCTGTTAATTAAAAGAGATAAACTTCAATTCAACTGAGATTTTCAATTCTGCACAATCTCATTCATTATTTCTTCTAACTCGCCTACCCACACAACCAAATTAGTGTGACACACACACACGTATTCCATGCTCAACAGGCTCGATCGGGTGGAGAGCCCCATACTCAACAAGCAGGTTCATTGCGCACCCATCCCCTTCTGCATGTATACATATGTAAAGCCAACCACCACCACCACCCCACGGCAGAGCGAGTAAAGCTGAGAAATCGAAGCAGCTAGTTGTACCAACCATGAGCTTTTCCGTGAACAAGCTAGCCCCGGAGCTCTTGGTCGCCGCCGAGCCGACGCTGTCCGGCCGCCTTCCCCTCTCTTGCATGGACCGCATTGCGGCAGTCGGGGTCCTGGTGGACACGATACTGGTGTTCCAGAAAGGCCTGGCGCCGGCGAAGGCAATCAAGGCGGCGCTGTCCCGGGCTCTCGTCCCTTACTACCCAGTCGCCGGCCGCATCGTCGAGCCGAGCCCTGGTGAGCCCGAGGTCGCCTGCACCGGCGAAGGCGTGTGGTTCGTCGAGGCCTCCGTGGATTGCAGTCTCAAAGATGTCAACAACTTGGAGCGCCCGTTAGTGCTGCCCAAGGAGGAGCTCATCCCATTCGCTCCTGCTGAAGTGAAAGAGGAAGATTTGATCATGATGATGCAGGTACGGACGCACGCTTTCCTCAGCTTCGGCAGTGTAAGATTACCCAATAGCGGAAAGAAATTATGACATTAATTCTGCACAAAGGAGCAGAAAAAAACAAGGCTTAGATCATCATCTCGAGATTTTAAAACCGATGTAATAATCATGGATCAAACCCATTCTATTAAAAGCCATGGTTAGCACCTATTAGAAATCAATTATATATATATATATATATATATATATATATATATATATATATATATATATATATATATATATATATATATATATAGAGAGAGAGAGAGAGAGAGAGAGAGAGAGAGAGAGGCAATGCGAGGAGCTTACAAGAAGTCATGAAACTCCAACCAAAAATGTAGGCTCACGTAATACTACTTCACGTAAAATGCATGGTTGTCTTTCACAAGCCGAACGTGACACATTGTGTCATTAAGCTACTTCCGAAAGCAACGGTATGCATATCACCCAATTATTTCGGCTGCCATGTCTTCTCTTGATTGTTCAGGTGACGGAGTTCACATGCGGCGGGTTCGCAGTGGGCACCCGACTGAGCCACGTAGTGTTCGACGGCCTCGGAGCAGCCCAGTTCTTGAAAGCAGTCGCCGAGATCGCAAGAGGCCACGCTCGTCCCGTCGTCTACCCAGTCTGGTGCAGGGACGCCATCCCCAGTCCGCCGAAGCTATCGCCAGGACTTCCACTACCCTCCTTCAAGGCCTTCAACTTCGAGAACTCCGTGTTCGACATCTCCTCCGTCCACATCGACGCAGTGAAGAACCGGTTCTCGAGGGAGAGGGGCCAGAAGTGCTCCACCTTCGACGTGGTAACGGCCATGGCCTGGCAGTGCCGGACGCGGGCGATATGCTTCGACGCCCACGTCGACGTGCACCTCGGCTTCGCCGCCAACACCCGCCACCTGCTGCGGGGGTTGCTGCCGCAGGAAGGCTACTACGGCAACTGCGTGTACCCCATGGGAATCAAGGCGAAAGCTGGAACCATCGCTGGTTCCTCGCCGGTGGAGGTGATCGAGCTGATACGAGACGCCAAGGAGAGGATATCCACCAAGTTCTTGGACTGGATGATGGGGGAGACTTTGGAGGAGGACCCTTACCGCGTGCCACCGGGGTACGGGACGCTGGTGGTGTCGGATTGGAGACGCATGGGGTTCTCAGAGGTGAACTACGGGTGGGGTGAGCCGATCCATGTCACTCCGTTGAACGATGAAAGTAACTTCGTGGCATCCTGCATCTATCTGTCGCCGCCCAAGCCGAAGCAGGGCTTGCGGTTGATAACACGATGCTTCGAAAAGGATCATCTACCTGCCTTCGATGAAGAGATGATGAAGTTTTACCTAGAACACCGATGAGAGCAGACTACCATCCACCGCCTGCAAGTCCTCTTCATCATTACCATGCATCGCATTCATCCTTCACTTGGTTCAGGCAACTTCTTGAATATGATAGAAGATAAGATCTCAGTAAATCTCTTAGGAAAATCTTTTCTCCTCATTTGTATAAATAGGAGAGGGAACATGTTAATCTATGGAAGCATTTTCATTTCTTTAATAAAGCTTCTTCAATAATTGTTCTTATCTTCTATTCTTTTCTTCATGGTATAACAGTAAGAAAAGTGAAGTTTCGTTCTAGTCTTTGGCCCTCTTGCCTTTGGCCAGCGACCAACGTCATTGAGAAAAGCGAAGCTTCGCCCTTGTCAGCCAGCGACCAACGTCACTGCAGCCACAGTCGGTGGACTTAAGGAGAACGAAGGGCGGACTTGAGGAGAACGAAGGGAACGCCTGTGCCCTCATAGCAACAATAATCGCAATAATAGCAGCGATCTGCTCTTGCCCTACTCACGAAGTCTCTCGTTTGTAAACCATTCTTTGCATCGATCCAAGATTGATATCTTTATCAGGAGCACCATCTTGTGGGGGCATGATAAGAAGATAAGATTTCCCCAACTATAAGAGAGGAACATGTTAATGTATTGAAGCATTTTTATTTCTTCAATAAAGCTTTTTCAATAATTGTTCTTATCTTCTATTCTTTTCTTCATGGTATCAGAGCAGTGAGAAAAGCGAAGTTTCGCTCTTGCCTTTGGCCAGCGACCAACGTCGTTGAGAAAAGCGAAGCTTCACCCTTGTCTTCGGCCAGCGACCAACGTCGCTGCAGCCACATTCCTAAGAGGCTCCACGGCCAATCCTCATCTTCCTCATCTCGGTAGCCTGCCTTCGCTGATCTGCCAACAATCAATCGCAACAGTAGCGTATCCTTATCAGGAGCATCATCTTGTGGGGACATGATAGAAGATAAGATTTTCTCAACTATATGAGATTTGTATAAATAAAAGAGGTAACATGTTAATGTATTGAAGCATTTTCATTTCTTCAATAAAGCTTCTTCAGTAATTATTTTTATCTGCGTCATCTACGTGCTAACAGATGGTTGTTATTCATGTCTTAGCCCTCCCCAAGCCCATGCATCTCACCCAAAGATGAAGGACATGGTAGGATGGTTTCCAAACAAGATTAACATTCTCCATGTACAAGCCAACTTTACTGTCTACTGCTCGACTCCCCCTTATTAAGGCACCATCAATGTCATTCGACTATCAACTGTCATTCCCTCATGTGTCGCCACCTGTCACTCCTACGCTAGATATCATCATGAACGATTTCGTTATTAAGTCAACGATGCAGGATGAATGTGATGAACATAATAAATACATATGTTGTCTATCCACTTTAATATGTTTAAATTCTTGGGTGAAATATTTATCTCACTTTTGTTGGTTTTCTTAATAAAAAAAATCTCTGATAGATCCTTCTTTAAATATAAGTACTAATTATGATTTCAATACAAACATGAATGAAGCTATTGACGATCAAATAGAAGCAAATATAAAAGCAATAAACTTTCAGAGATTATTTGACATGAGTAAACTTATTAATTACTTTTCGTTTGACCTAGAATTCTTTTTTATGTGTGTTGGAATGACTATGTTAGTTTAATTATATCGTTATCAACTATAATCATAGACTTTTAGCTGTGATTATGTTGTGTGATAGGTTGATATAACATATACAAGTATATGTGTGCTGTGAATGTTATTAGGCTGTGCTCCTTGAGGGTAGGTGATATAGGCAGATTTAAGTTTGTAATACTCCCGATTAATCTCACTGAAGTGAAGAAGATTAAGATTGACTTATAAGAATCTAATTAGTATACTATTATTAGTTTTAGATTAAATATTTTGGCTAATAGTCGGATTGGGGAGTGACAAAGACCGCAAACCAAGTTTCCAACTTTACACTTTCTTTTTTTATGACCAATAATTCAACTACTTTAGATGCAATCATTCAAACGTGATATACTAAAGAATGGACAAGAGCTTCCATTCAGTGAGATTTGCAGGTTTCCCAACAAATTTGATACATGAGAAGGAACTCTTTCGTAGAGCGCGAATGACTGCAGCCATGAGTAGAAAGAAATCCAAACATTCATTAATAATATTTCAAAAACGAATAACAATTTTGTCTTAGTAATTAGATGGAACGCTACAGCCTTCTCTTAGAGCAATATCAATGGTAATTCATTCCTCTTTCAAGCCCAGCCTTGAGCCTGAGCTTGTCGATGATCGCTTACGTGTTCATCTATGCAGTCTCTTTCTCAAACCTGGAAGTCAATTACATGCTTTCATTTTCTTAACTATTAGGATGGTTATGGTGACACCTACTCGTCATCACCAATCGGAAAAACCTTGCACCCACGTTAGGTTAAATCACTGAAGACTTGTAAATAATTTACAAGTCCATATTCTACTTTAATACGATCAGATAATAAAAAGAGTTTGTTTGAATATCAAATCAAAATTCATGATTAAATAGGATTTTGATTTAAGAGTATTATCCAAGAAAAAGAAATCCCGAGTCATAGAGATGGGAGAGATAGTAAGTTAACATTATTTAACATAAGATTATTAGTTTTGAAGTATTTTCTCTTTTTATTTTTTCATTACTTGATGCCCAATAATTTTTTTCTAAAAATCTTTTAATAAACACCCCTTCGCTTCCTTTCCCTCCATAAATAATCACCACCATCGCCTCACAACAATGCATCTGAAGTTGAGACACTGAAGCAGCTGTAGCAACCATGGGCTACTCCGTGAACAAGCTCGCCTCGGAGCTCGTGGCCGCCGCCGAGCCGACGCCGTCAACCCGGCTCCCGCTCTCCTCCATGGACCGCATCGCGGGGATCAGGTTGATGATCGACCTGATACTTGTGTTCGAGAACGGGCTGCAGCCGGCGAAGGCCATCAGGGCGGCGCTGTCCCGTGCTCTCGTCCTTTACTTCCCCGTCGCGGGGCGGATCGTGGAGCCGATCCCCGGTGAGGCCGAGGTGGACTGCACCGGCGATGGCGTGTGGTTCGTCGAGGCCTCCGTGGATTGCAGTCTCGAAGATGTTAACAACCTGGAGCGCCCTCTCCTGCTGCCTAGGGAGGATCTCATCCCCTATGCCCCCCCTGACGTGATCGAGGGAGACTTGACCTTCATGCTCCAGGTACGTACCTATCGATGCATTCTTTGCCTAAACCTCTTCGCTACGCTAAGCGGGAGCATTTCACAGGTCAACGTTTGACACAGACAAACGTAGTGTAATTAAGTTGACTTAGTTTTAAGAGCCACCCACCTCTGATAGTTCACGTACGAGCAGTGGGTTGGACATACAGAAGAATAAGCTCAAAAGTCACTCCCAGATTAGCTATAAATGAGGTTTTGCGATTCGGATCATATTGGTTCCTTTCTAGAGATCTTTCCTGGGTGTAAGAAGCTCTGCTCATCCTTTCTAGATGGATTTTACGAGTCGAACGTGTCACAGTTGGCGATCATCACCTTTTCCAAAAGCAACACTGCGTTGATGTGTAATTTATTATTATTATTATTATTGAGTCTCATCCGACTTCATCTCCGATTCAAGAACAGACGGCAGACAACCATACAGAGCTGTCAGCATGACGTCCCAGTTTGGGAGATCATGCAGAGCGTGCCACCTAAATTTTATCGCTTGAACGCGAGACTTATTTGACTGCCATGTATTGCATTACTTGTTCAGGTGACGGAGTTCAGATGCGGTGGGTTCGCAGTGGGCATCAGATTCAATCACACAATGTTCGACGGCATCGGGGTCGCCCAGTTCTCGAAAGCAGTCGCTGAGCTCGCAAGAGGCCTCGCTTGTCCCCTCGTTAAGCCAGTTTGGTGCAGGGAAGCCATCCCTAGTCCGCCGAACCTATCGCGACGACATGCACCCTCCCCCGCTGGCATCCACTTCGAGACCTCCGTGTTCGACATCTCCTCCGACCAGATCAACGCGTTGAAGAATCAATTCTGCCGGGAGACGGGCCAGAAGTGCTCCACCTTCGACGTGGTCACGGCGATGCTCTGGCAATGCCGGACGCGGGCGATAAGCCTGGACCCTCACGCAGACATGCACCTCGGCTGCGCCGCCAACACCCGCCACCTGCTGCGGGGGCTGCTGCCGCAGGAAGGTTTCTACGGCAACTGCGTGTATCCCATGGGAATCAAGGCGAACGCCAAGACCATCTCTGGTTCCTCGCTGGTGGAGGTGATCGAGCTGATACGAGCCGCCAAGACGAGGATGCCCGCCATGTTCTTGGACTGGATGATGGGGTACACGGACGACGACCCGTACGAGATGCCATTGGAGTACGGGACGCTGGTGGTGTCGGATTGGAGCAGGGTGGGGTTCTCAGAAGTGAACTATGGGTGGGGGGAGCCGATCCATGTCGTTCCGTTGAATGATGACCACAACTTCATCCCTTCCTGCATCTACCTGCAGGCGTCCAAGCCGAAGCAAGGCGTGAGGTTGATGACACGATGTGTTCAAAAGGAACATCTACCTGCCTTCACCGAAGAGATGAAGCAGTTTGTCCATAATTAGCATGACATCAACCATCCTCCACCTGGCTTGAAGGAACAGTTGATGCAGTCATGACTGCAACCTACCTCTCGTTGCTCATGTTGTTCTTCATGTGATGCTAATAAATGGGACTCTATCCATACGATCCTTATTCCCTCGAGCAAAAGGACACCAACTTCACCAATGATTAAGACATGAAGCAAGATTTGCAAGTCTGCACACCCTCATTCATCACTTGTGCTCCACTCGACCGCCCATATGCTCCAACAATATGGCATATATGCACACGACCCATTTCTTTGAAGTCATCTGATTCAAGAATAGCATTCACAATAATCTTCCATCTACAATAATTCTTTTTATCGAATTTGGATAAAAGTGAGATATCAAGAAAACCTTAAGAAAATAATTATCATGCAACTGAATGTACGCCATGGGAATCAAGGAGAACACTGAGGTCTGATAACAGAGAGATTTTCTCTGATAAAAGAGAGATATTCTCAACTGCATAGCAGATGAGATTTCCTCAACTGCATGAGGAAATCTCTCTGCTCAGTTAAAGAAATATCCTCTTTCACTATGTATAAATAGACTTCACATGATACTACTTGAAGTGTGCCTTTTTGCTTTATCCTTATAATTTCATTCTTCATTCTCTCATTCTATCATGATATCAGAGCAATGTTGATATAGATCAATGTCACCTGAGGTGGTGGCAAATAAGATCTGTGAAAGAATAAGGTCTTCGTTGAAGGAAAAGACCTATGCAAGATGGTGTAAAGCTGTAGATTTCTATGCAGCAGTTCTATAAGAAGGACTTTGGGCAATGATGTAGCCAGTGGCGTGATCAGCTTTGTGCAAGACAGCTGCAGATCTGTGTGCAATAGATCAGCAGTGAGGAATCTTGGCAACGAGGCAGCAGCATGGAAAGTTACCGAAGGCTGAAAGACTCAAAGAGGAGAACGCCGCTCTGATACCATGATCTGCTCTGCTTCCGTGCGCTGGTCCATCGACCAGCTCCTGGCCTTCTCCCTCCAACGTCTCCGCCATCACTGTCCTCGACTTCGGCAACATTATTCTCACTGCTTCCGAGAGGACCTTCTGGGGCCATCGCTGTCCTCGACTCCGGCAACATTATCCTCACTGCTTCCGAGAGGACCTTCTGGGTGCAGGCCTCCCAGCAGCCAGCATCCTACTCTGCCTTCGCAGAGACAAGCAGCCTTCGGTAACTTTCCACGCTGTTGCCTCGTTGCCAAGATTCCTCACTGCTGATCTATTGCACACAGATCTGCAGCTATCTTGCACAAAGCTGATCACGCCACTGGCTACATCACTGCCCAGAGTCCTTCCTATAGAACTGCTGCATAGAAATCTACAGCTTTACACCATCTTGCATAGGTCTTTTCCTTCAACGAAGACCTTATTCTTTTACAGATCTTATTTGCCACCACCTCAGGTGACATTGATCTATATCAACACTTCTTTCTCCTTGATCATATCTTCCATATGTCATCATCATCTACCTCTCATCTGCTATGCAGTTGAGAATCTCTCTCTTTTATCAGAGAAAATCTCTCTGTTATTAAGGTCAACGTTGGTTCCTCGTCCATGGATACGATACAAGTTGCTATAGAGATTGTTGCTTGTCGAGTTCATCAGAGGAGGACCCCTACCAAATAGTTCGGATACCGGTTCGAATAAATTGAGAAATTAGGTTCCATTTCCTGAAAATTGAACTCAGAACCAATAGTTTGGTTCGGTTTCAAATCGGCTAAAAAATATATATAACACAAATTTGTTACATGGTGCAGTGATTAGTATTTGAAATTTAAAGTCGATTTGAATCTCGATAGAGTAATTTATTTTTTTAACTTTTTATGAATCGGAATAGGCGATTCGAAACGAAACTTGAGGTTATGATTAGTATGTACGAGACGTTGGTCGAATCGGGTAGAAATCGGATGGGGTTCTCGTAGGTGAACTATAGGTAGGGAGAACGGATCTAGGATGCGACGTTAATGATCATAGTAACTTTAGTCTTCCTACTTCTCTTTGTTCAGTAGATTTCATCTCGCAAGCTCTTGAATCATAATACATAGTATAAATAATTTTACAAATATATAGTGTACATATAATATTTTGATACGGATGACAGAATAGTTTGTGTCACGTAAGTGCCAACATTGTTGCTCATATTATCGCTATTCAATTCATTTAAAATTTGAGTTAGATATTCTTTGACAATTCATTGCAAGGCCTTGAACTTATATCTTGCTTTCATTACTTATCTTTTACAAATAAATTCTTGCATTACTATAGTAATTCGGGTTGGGTTTAACTTTGAGTCTAAAATCTAGATAGTTAGTTCAATTAGGATAATGATAGCAAGCTAAAATTTTTTTTAAGGTACTCGTATGTATCATTTCCATCTAAAATGGATTTAGGTATGCTTGAATAAATTCTGAATATAGGAAGAAAAGCATGAAATCAAGTAAAGTACATTAATTTTGGATTTGAGAGAAATTAACGAAAATTCTATGTATAAATAAAATACAATCCGCTATCGAAAAGCAAAATCGAACCGTTTGTGTCATAACTTGATCCGATGAGATAATTAATTCATTAGCACAATTAGACAAAAATTGTCTGAGCTCAAGTTAATTAACTCAATATATATATCTTTATCCACTTCAAATTGGAGTCTATATTCCGAGTAATATAATATATACTTTTTGGGCTGCAATTATCAGAAACGTTTAAGGTCGAGCTCATGAGTCTTTGACCTAAGACAAACATGATGGTGGCTCTTTTTCTCTTAGATCACGATACAGATTGCTAGAGAAAGACCTACTGATTCTTTTCCACGAGTATTGGAATGACTGTGGATGATCGAATATACTATAATTAGAACTGGTAGATGGGGGGTGAGGATGCGAAGTGACAAAGACCTCAAACCGAGTTTCCAACTTTGCAACTTTTTTTTGATGACCAGTTGTTCAATTACTTTTGGAGATGCAATTATTTTAGGGTTTAGGGTTTGATGAAAAGTAGTTCAATTATTTTTGAAGATGGAACGTGAGATGCTATTGAATGCGACACGAGCCATAAAATACTTCTTACTTTGAGCTAACAGAAGAGAAGAAGAAGGCACTCATCAAACTCATGTAGAGCGAGATCGACTGCAGCCAGCGAAATGCAAAGGAGGAGAAAGAAATCATGTTATTACGTACCTTCAAACCCATAGATGGGAAGAAAAGGTTTCATCTCAGCTTTGTGTGCCACCTTCTTGAGGAAAGAAGAAGAAACTTTCTCCTGCTCCACAGTGGTCTCCAAAGAACAGTGTCGCCCTGCAGGCATGCTTGAATGTGGTCACTGCACATGCCTGTCGATGCCACCCAACTCTCGAACACAGATTCTTCCATAACTCTTACCGCAATCCAGAGACTAAGTTTAATATTCAAAATATTGTAACGCATCATCTCATGGTGACACCTACTGGTCATCACGAATAAGAAATATAGTATGGCTTTGACACCCTCGAGTCTTGCGGTTCATCTACTGCTTCTCTTTCAAGTTGAATTGCTACATCCATGAGAAAGACAAGAGTAATTCAAATTTCTAAATAATTTATGGCGTTTTTTGTTTTTATTTTCAAACGGTGTTCTGAATAATACTGAAAATACCAATCATCAATCCTAATAGATTTTTCCTATCAACTTTGGAGAGACCCGATGGACTGGTCCATAGGGTGCACCAATTTTTCCTATTTACAATATATTTTAATAATATTATGATTTTTTTAGATATTAAAAATAATATAAAGTTCTTGAAAAATATCGTAATATATTGTCTCTTATAATACTATATGTTTAGGCTTGTGATTAGTTTGATAGAGGTTATAAGTTTATATATATTTTTATAATATATTTTATATTATTTTTATTATGATAATCAAAATATTATAATAGGTTATTTTGTTATAATAATAGTAAAATATTTTTTTATTGAGATGCTCAAAACATTATATGATTATATATAAAAAAAGAAAACACTGCTGCCTGCTGCTCCACGTTAGTCTGCAAAGAGAAATGCCGCCCTGCAGGCATGCTTGAATGATCATCACTGCTTCATCTCTATCCTTCCTTCCAAATCTGTTAATCACATGCTTGTCGATGCCACCCAACATGTGAATGCCACCCTTCCTTTCTCTCACTATATATAGTCACCACCATCGCCTCACGGCAGAGCATCCCAAGTTGAGACACTCTGAAGCAGCCGTAGCAACCATGAGCTTTTCCGTGAACAAGCTCGCCCCGGAGCTCGTGGCCCCCGCCGAGCCTACGCCGTCCGGCCGCCTCCCGCTATCCTTCATGGACCGCAACGTGACGGTCAGATTGATCATCGACCTGATACTCGTGTTTGAGCAAGGCGTGCAGCCGGCGAAGGCCATCAGGGCGGCGCTGTCCCGTGTTCTCGTCCCTTACTACCCCGTCGCCGGGCGGATCGTGGAGCCGATCCCCGGTGAGGCCGAGGTGGATTGCACCGGAAATGGCGTGTGGTTCGTCGAGGCCTCCGTGGATTGCAGTCTCGAAGATGTTAACAACCTGGAGCGCCCTCTCCTGCTGCCCAGGAAGGATCTCATCCCCTATGCCCCCCCTGACGTGATCGAGGGAGACTTGACCTTCATGCTCCAGGTACGTACCTATCGATGCATGCTTTGCCTAAACCTCTTCGCTACGCTAAGCGAGAGCATTTCACAGGTCAACGTTTGACACAGACAAACGTAGTAGTGTAATTAAGTTGGCTTAGTTTTAAGAGCCACCCACCTCTGATAGTTCACGTACGAGCAGTGGGTTGGACATACAGAAGAATAAGCTCAAAAGTCACTACCAAATTAGCTATAAATGAGGTTTTGCGATTCGGATCACATTGGTTCCTTTCTAGAGATCTTTCCTGGGTGTAAGAAGCTCTGCTCAGCCTTTCTAGATGGATTTTACGAGTCGAACGTGTCACAGTTGGCGATCATCACCTTTTCCAAAAGCAACACTGCATTGATGAGTAATTTATTATTATTATTATTATTATTGAGTCTCATCCGACTTTGTCTCCGATTGCACTGATGTGTAATTTATTATTATTATTATTATCGAATCTCATCCAACTTTGTCTCCGATTCAAGAACGCGCGGCAAACAGCCATACAGAGCTGTTAACATGACGTCCATGCAGTGTTATATTGCTTGAACGCGAGACTTCTTTGACTGCCATGTGTTGCATTACTTGTTCAGGTGACGGAGTTCAGATGCGGTGGGTTCGCAGTGGGCATCAGATTCAATCACGCAGTGTTCGACGGCGTCGGGGCAGCCCAGTTCTTGAAAGCAGTTGCCGATGTCGCCAGAGGCCACGCTCGTCCCGTCGTCGAGCCAGTCTGGTGCAGGGAAACCATCCCCAGTCCGCCGAAGATGTCGCAACGACATGCTGCTTCCTCCCCCGCTGCCTTCCACTTCCAGACCTCCGTGTTCGACATCTCCTCCGACCGCATCAACGCCGCGAAGAACCAGTTCTTGAGGGAGACGGGCCAGAAGTGCTCCACCTTCGATGTGGTCACGGCGATGCTCTGGCAGTGCCGGACTCGAGCGATAAGCCTGGACCCCCACGCCGACTTGGACCTCGGCTTCGCCGCCAACACCCGCCACCTGCTGCGGGGGCTGCTGCCGGAGGTAGGCTTCTACGGCAACTGCGTGTACCCCATGGGAATCAAGGCGAACGCCGGGACCATCGCTGCTTCCTCGCTGGTGGAGGTGATCCTGCTGATACGCGACGCCAAAGACAGTTTATCAGCCAAGTTCTCGGAGTGTATGATGGGGGGTTCGGCGGAGAACCCGTACACAGTACCACCGGGGTACGGGACGATGGCAGTGTCGGACTGGAGCCGAGTGGGGTTCTCCGAGGTAAACTACGGGTGGGGAGAACCGATCCAAGTGGTTCCGTTGACTGATGACAATAACTTAGTGGCTTCCTGCATCTATCTGTCGCCGCCCAAGCCGAAGCAGGGCGTGAGGTTGATGACACGATGCGTTGAAATGGAACATCTCCCTGCCTTCAGTGAAGAGCTGATGAAGTTTGCCGAAGATTTGGCGTGAGAGCGACCACCATCCACCTGCAAGTCTCTTCAGCATGCAATGTTCTTCCATGACGTCCTTGTCTTCCATCACCCCGTGTTATCTGGCAATCTCTATTATCAAATAAAAGAGTATTCCACAACATATGACACACAGCACAATGATGACACGAGCATTGCACAACCAGAATCGGCAGATCTTGTGTATCAATGAGCGTCGCATTCGTTGATCTGTCCAAATTCTGACGAAGATATTTGTGGGTGATTGGTGAGATGGGGTTTTACGTTAGCAGCAGCTCGTCGTTTCTTGAGTCAGCATCGTCATCACTGACTGTCGGCAACTTGTCTGGTGTGGATCCAATAATGGTATGTTTTTGTATTGGAAAGATGATGATTGGATTCTGTCCACTGCATGCAGTTACTTCCGAACAAATATAAAGAGAACGCAATTAGTGCTGTATACTAACGCTGACGTATATATAGATAAGTATGTCACAACTCCCACCCACCTTTCCCTCGCCGGATTCCTCCCTCGCTGCTGGTCTGCTCTGTTCTCTCAGCCGCCTCACTTAAATTGTCTGCTTCCCTTCTGACTTCCATCTTTTCTTGTGGTCCGAGCTCTACATTAGGTGTCGGCGGGGTATCGGCATGAGGAGGCGGAGGCGGAGAGGAGGACAGTAAAGGTTGTCGAGAGATGGGCGGGGATGAGAGCAGTCCTGTCTTCCACGACTTCCTGGGAATGAGCTACGGCGGCGGCTCTTTCCCGGCCGCGCGATGGACGAAGGGCACCGGGATCAGGACGCTCCCCGGGGAGGCCGAGGCCTCGGGCTCGGCTTCCGCTTCGGTGGGGGTTTCTTCTATTGGGCATCGCCTCATCTCGGGAAGCGTTGATCTGGGTTCAGGTCAGTTCTTCTTCCGATCCTGTTCTCGCTTTGCCTTTCTTTGGCTTCGGTGCCCTCTGTGAGTTGGTAATTCCTTGAAAGAAAGCGCTCATCCTTTTTTTCCCAGTTTCTTGTCCAAACAAGAAAGAAGATCTGCCGATTTCTTCCTTTTTTTTTTTGGCACTGATTCAGGGTCCTTTCATGTTTCTGATCAAGGTCTGTTGTCTGTGGAGAATTTATTATGAGTTCCTTTATGGGTACTTTTGAATCTTTGCAGAGAAAATTTGACTGATCGGATGCTTGTTACAAAGTTAAGCGTTCTAATTCCTTGCAATTTTGATGACCAGAAGCACTTTTATTTATTTTCTCTTCATTGATCTTTGGTAGAGATGCAGGGGGTGTCAAATTCTGAGGTTTCTCAGCATGAGGGTACTGAGATTGCTCCATCAGGGCTTGAGTTAGGCAACACTACAGGTAGAAAGAGGAACCATTTCGATTCATCTTACGTGGGTTCAATGAAAGATGCAGTGCTTCCAATGGGCTCAGGTTCCCTTGAAAGCTCAAATGCCACCAAGGTACTTACTTTGTGTTTTAATTCTGTAATTGCTCCAAAACAGTAAGCACTATGCTTTCTTGATAACCAGGGAAATGATGAATTTGCCTTTATGGCTGTTATTTCTGATTATTAGATGCTAGGAAAAGAGGTGATTAATGAGCAACTGGGAAGAGCTAATGATGTTGAGATGATGATGTCCTCTATGCAACCACCAATAAGGCCAACTAAACAGATAGTGCATCAAACTTCTCATTATGGGATTGGGATGTACTTGGACAATATTCCATCGTATGCCTGCAAATATTCTACCTTAGGTGGTGCAATTATCTCACAATCTGCGGCAGATGAAGGTTCCAGGACGGGCATTAGAGGATCCGGAGTTATGAATGTTCTTGGTCATAACAGGTCTTCGCAGACTACTGAACCAAAATCTTATTACCATGTACCCAGGTATGTCTCATTATATCTGTTTTGTGGTTGTTTTTTCAGATATCTACTAAGAGTAGATATCGTGAAAACTTCAGTTTTTTTGTGTGTATTTAGTGCAAACTGTAATTGAATCTGATGAATCATTCCTTGGTGTCCTGCAGGAACCGTGCCACGGCATGTGTCAGTCGTCAGATGACCATATTCTATGCTGGCCAGGCACATGTTTTCGATGATGTACATCCTAATAAGGTCAGTTTATCTTCTCTTGTATATCTTTGGGCTTGTGTGACACGAAATCGAGTCTTACGATATGAATAAGGTATGCACTATAGTAATTTGAGTTTCATCATCTACTGCTTGATAATTTCTCGATCTGCAGCTCTTTTTCTCGGCATGAACAAACTAGCTCTGTTTTTACATCAACAAGTATGTCAGTCTAAATTTGATCTGCTTATTAAGTTTTTGAACTTTTCATTACAGTTAGAGGTCACCTAACATATTTCAAGAAGACATAGTTTATATTTAATGTACAGTCATTTTCAGCAATAAAAGTTCTTATCCTACATGGCCAACTAATCACAAGCCAATAAAAGATACTAAATGGTATCAGACCAGCTCCTTGATGTACAAAATATCTTAATTCCGAGAAAAGAGGAAAAAGTTTGAAAGATCAGCACGTCTATGACATGATAACGTAATTCCCTTCTTGTGATAATCAACTCTCTGCATAGCCCATATTAAAATACTAAACAATCTTGAGCCACATATAAAAAGGGAAAAATACATGAATCTTTGAATTTGTCGATACAAACAGCATGAATCTTTGAATTTGTCGATACAAACAGCCTTTCATCGTTTAACTACTGTTAGAGACTTTGAACCATTGAGCACCTACCGAAACTAGTATAATCATAAAATCCTTGATTGAGGCACTGAATTAGGCGTCGGTGATCATATTAGGATCCAATATGCAAGCTGAATGGTTGAGAAGGAAGAAGATCACCAAGTTGCAGTATTAATATAATTTGTGATTTTCTTTTTTTTTCTGAGAGAAATAGGCTTTATTTCGGCGTACGGTAGATATTGTTGAACGATAAGCTTTTATTGTTTATGATTCATTTGTTATTTTCAGGAGCAATTGACTTACCATATTTCTTAGAAATCCACATAAATTGGGAGCAGACATCTGCTGCCCCTATCGTCTGTCTATGCTTATACTAGTCCTGAGAATTCTTCTCTTACCGTTTGGTTAATGCCCTTTCTTAAGAAATTTAATCATCTCCTATGCATCAAGATTATAACTTGCCAATCTACTCATGCATCATGATTAGAACTTAAAAGTGCCGATATTTTTGTCTGATCACCAGGCAGATGTCATAATGGCTTTGGCTGGATCGAGTGGAGGATCATGGTCGACCACTTACTCCACAGCCATGAATAAGGCTAAAGTTCTCGGCAGAGATGACACACAAAAGGCAAATGTGCTGCTGTCCAACGGCGGAGATCGAAATCATCTGCTTGGCCAAGTTACACATACTCCAGTCGCGGATCCTCTTTCCAGCCACATATGTGGTACCTGCATGAACCTTCTTGAACTATATCTAATTAGATTGCTTTCGCGGAATTCTTATTCTGGATTGGTTTGGAATTATGGAGTTCAGCAGATCGTCGAGGTGGTGTAGCCACAAGAGATGGGAACCTGATGACTCGTGCCGCAGAACCTAATACAGAAGGCAAATGGATGTCATAAGTCCGTCTCCGATCCAATTTTGTTGGTAGCAAGTTAGTAGGAGATTTCTGGTTTATGTCGTTGGATTCTCTCTCGTTGTGTTGCCGATATCATCAGGTTGAAATGTCGGTCAACTCTGTAGACTTCATTTCTTAAGTAAAGAGAAAGTTTGACTACTATTCATCAACAAAACGACTTCTCCGGTCAACATCATCTGAAGGAAATCTCAGAGTCAAATCCCCCTCTTCTCTCTTCCCCCCACTCGTACTCCGCCGTTGACTCTTCTTGGTGCATTGCCACACCCCAAGGCTCTCCAACACCCACCATCTCCTCCGCTGGTGTCTTTTGCAGCACCAGAACATCTTAATGTTGCATGTGTACCACTCGGTGTTGCAATGTTATACACATATATGGCACTCTAATGTTGCACTTCTGGCGTATGTATCCAAACGTCGACGGAAGAAGATGAGTAAATGATGATGTTGACAATAAAGATGCATTTTTGAAAGGTCAAAACAGTTTACATCTCTTAAAAAAGCCCTTAAGAAATCCACCTTAAGGCTATCATGAATTCCACCTTAAAGACCTTCTACCCAACTTTAACTCAAACATAGATACAAGCAACTCTGATTATGGAAGCTCAAAAAGACAGTAAAGATGCTTGTAATTCTGGATAAGAAGATACAGACAGGGGACTGACATAGGAGAAATAGAAATCAATCTATCGCTTGACCAACAATGTTTGAGAACAAGAGAGCTTATCCCTCGTTTTTTCTTTGCTAGTTGAAATCGTTGTATGATACAACAACCATGTAGATGATCGGAAATTAATCAAATCGCACCCGGGCAAACGATAGCAGACCAAGCAGAAACCAATGAATGGGATACAACACCTGGTTAATACAATATCGGTTTAACTTAGTAATTGAGACAACCTAAGATAATATAACATGAGATTTCATCATATCTCACAGAAAACTACAGTCTTTCTTGACGCCACCACCTGATGTCAAACATGAACAAGGAGATTGCAGCCTCTGCAGTAAAGTCATGGTCACTTTACAACACCATCAGCTAGCTCAGAGGTCACTTCCAGAGCTTGACACACTTGTCATGACTTGCAGATGCTATAACTCCGGTCACATTTGATACTGCCAACGCTGCAATCAAGCCATCGTGTGCAGTAAGAGTCATGGTCTTGTTCTCATTCATGTCCCAGATTTCCAGCGACTGCACAGAATCAATGACTTAGGTTAGCAGTCATTTGATCGTTTCCATCACAGCACAACTTCGAAAGATAAACAAATAAAACATATGCTACGCAAAACCAAACCTCTCCCTAACTATCACTCTACATGCTCTAATTAGGACAATTTCTGTTCCTAAAATTCCGAGGTGATCTCATGCCCATGCTACATGCATACTCTTTTGATGCAGAATCTGCTTTATTAAGGGTGGAGTAGATTTATAGATAGGTACTAAGAATGGTGCAAATTGAATCAGAGTGCTATTTCATGTACAATCTAGAAATCACATGATTAGATGTACAGATGAAAGCGAGTACCACTAGTAGTTAGCAGAAAACTTACCCGGTAACTACCGATAACAAGAAATGATGGATAGCTGGGGTGAAACACACACGAGTGAAACTTATTTCCATTACAACTTAACTCTTTCATACATTCCCCCTCACTTCCCAAGCCAAACGACCAAACTCTGACCGAGTCTTCACTGACAGAAGCCAGACAATCACCTGAAGAGTTCCAGCAGATGGAACCAACATGTTTTGTATGTCCCTGTAGTTGAACAGTGATGTCAATAGACTACAATGCTGTTTGGATAACACGGTAACAGAAGTTTGAAATGATCAAGAAGATATGGATAGTAAAATGGTGAAAAATCTGCATAAACTAGAGAAATCAAAAAATAATACTCAGAAGAGCATATACTTGATTCCCAATCTAATAACCCTCACTAGTGAAACTGTCATGTGCTTCATGTAACAAACAGATAGTCAAGAAGTTTGATGTACTTCATTGCATACTTGAGGTTCCAGATATGATAACCAACCTGTAGTAAATGTCTGCGAGCTTGTGTCTCAACATCTAGTACGCATATGGTGTTCTCGGCAGCAACAGCAAGATACCTACCCTGACGAGGTTGAAACCTCATTTGAGTTGTTCCACCCTGTGTGCACAAAAAAAAAATTGAAATAGCAAGTGGAAGAATCTTTAGATCAAAACGAACACAAGAAAACCCATTCAAGTGTTGCATTGGTTACTTTACCAAATAATAAGAGGGATTTCTCAGAAATAATTTGAGCAAAAACAAAAGACAATAGCACTGTTTCATACCTTAAAAACTCTGGCACAGTTACCATTATTTATACTCCAATAACGCATTTCTCCATCGCCATCACAAGAACAAATGAGATCCTCTTTACTTGGGTGAAAGTCGAGAGACATGACAGAAGCAGAATGGCCAGTAAAAGTCCGTAGTGAATAGCCTGGCTGTAGCCAAACAACATGTTAAAATAGCTGAATAAAGATAAAATCAACAACCTGACAAGAAAATAAAATATCGACATTGTACATGATGGCTAACAAATCACAAAATTCTTCTGCCTCTCTGAAATTCCTTAAGACCAGATTGCTTCAGACTGGTCCAGTCAAGGGGTGTAAGACATTGTTCTTTGTTCAGCTGGTTTTACAAAAAGAAGTTTGGTGCAGCAGTATCATTGTTCAGAGTCAACCAAAGTGAAGATTGTGATGACCAAAACCTTAATAAACAAGATTCCTAGTATTTTTTAATCTGCCATCAGGAGCAACTTATATGAAGTCTGACCGAGAGACAAAATAAATTTCAGATAATTTTCTCCCAATACTAATCCAATATTTACTAGACAGAAGTGTGATAAGGTACTTCTAAGATCTTCTATAAAAGATGATGGCAGTTGTGCAGGAGTGGCCATTTTTTGTCCTGGTAGAGCAACTTGAAGGATATTACTCTCCTTGATATGACTATCCAGTTCCTGGTGCTTGACAATAAGATTCACTGAACATACCAGACAATAGAACTGGAGGGAAAAAAAAAATTCTAGCTAAGCTTAATGCAACGACTTCCTCATAACAATAAAATAACTTAGAAGAAGAAGATTAAGCAACATATTCTCAAGAAACATACAAATGGGGCATCATCTTATCTAGCATTTGCCAACTCATGGTCATATATCTATATTATTCCAATGGGATAACTCCTTGCAAAGCTGTAATATACTTGACCTGGACTAATAAACCTCAATAATATGTTGCGTGTAATATACCCATGAGAAAGATGATATTAACATGTGGTTGATTCCACTGTTAAACTTTGCTTATTGACAATTAAGGTACTCTTTTTTATTCCGTAAACGTTCATACTTCATAGAAACAAAATTGTGTGTGGAAGACAATTTGAATGTGCAAATTGACAAATTGACAAATTTGTGTAATCTAAACCACGTTTCCTTGTGATTATCCAATTTTATATTTTGGCAACGTTTATAAATAGGTACTATAAATAATGAATTTAAATAATCTTAAATAACTAAGAATATTGCTTTTTACAAAACTTAATGATAACAAAGGATCCATGTGGCTCATCCCGAATAGTTGGGACATTACAGTTGTTATTGTAGCATGTCTTGTCCTAGTTCTATAAAATTTTCTGCGATTATTTAACAAAGTTTCATCTATAACCGTGTTAAGCACTCAACCATATAGTCTCTATATATCATTGAAAACCACATAAAACAAGTATCATGCTACATCCTCGTTATTGCTTGTTTTTGTTCAACAATGACAAGTAAGAGAAATAATTTGTAGTCTAGCAAAAAAAAAAAGTTTAGCCCTTTCCTTAAAAGAAACCATTTTCTCTTTTCAAAGATACCATTTGACAATATTTCCTTATCCAAAATAACCATTTGTTGATGATCTCAGACATAACTAAATGCATCCAAGGATGAACATGTCTGAAGCTGGATTGTGTGTGGGTCTGGTGAAGTTTGTGGAAGGTGTTGCACGGGTTTTGACAAGACCAGGTCATCACAGTATGGACCCCAAGTCAACTAGTGTGCCAATACACACTTGGAAACACATAAGACAGACCAATGGCCAAGCAGCTGGCTAAAAGAACAGTCAGTACGTCTTGGTATGGCACTCGTGTATGTCATGTTCATTGAGTTTAATTACTCATGGTGATCCATTCATACTATCCCTTCCAATAGTATAATTCTTCCAAGTCTAATATACTGTGGATTATCTTTAAACTCCAAACTAAATAGCGAAAATAGTCCAAGGGATCATTTGTCTAATTGCATCACATAGTTGTACTACAAGTAAACAATGTGAAGGTCCTCCAGTAGATAGATATCCATCACAAAGGACAATTTACAAATGAATAAAAAACCGCCAATAATATCTATTGCTCCTTGGTGGTTGTCATTGACTTAAGAAGTTACAAAACTTCAGAAAGATTTTATTATCACACTGGAGGAAAAACAGGGATAATATAACTTTTGTTGACAATATGTGGGAAACCTCAATGCCCTAACCTCATTTTAAGCCAAACCAACAATTATTTTCTGCATTCACTAGTTTTAGTATAAAGTATAAACATCAATTCAGGAAACTGGCAAAAGATACTACAAAACTTATTATTTATTCCATCACAGATGCTAAGTTATACGAGACAGATTTTGATAGATTCAGTTATTTACAGATTTTAACTCAATCTAACTAAACCTACTAGCCTAATAACTTTTACAATGTCCTAGCAACGTGAACCAAATACTATTAAGTGCAAGTTATTACGATAGGCAACTCATATATTATCATTGTAGATCTTGAAATATCACAGAGAGAATGAAATATTTGTCCAGAAGTGATAAAGCAACAGCACACAGAGCAGAAATGAAAGTACGAGTGCATACATCTAAAAATATTCCTAACAAACCATAATGATGTCCAAATGACAAAACAGATGTTTTTAATAAAAAGTGTTGCATTATAGCATGAGAAGTGAAGCACTTAAAACTAACATTATCAACATCCCAGACTCTGACAGTCTTGTCAAATGATGAGGTAGCTAGGCGTGGCATGCTAGGACTAAAACGAACATCAGTAATCAGCAGTGTGTGCTCCTCCAGTGTTGATTTGAGTTTTAAATCATCAGCATGCCACAAAACAGCCTGCATGACAAATCAGTCACCTTAAGTAGTTGTACATATTTCACCATCAAGATGGGAGGATATGACTCCTAATTAGTAACAAATGATTGTTGGGCCATCAAATCTCTTTGACCTTTTTATCATGGCCTCCAGTTGCAAGGAGCTTTCCATCTGAGGAGAAGTGGCAGCAAACCACTTTGTTTGTACTTGCTTTGGCTGATGAGATCTCATTAAACATGAAACCTGAAAGAGCAATTGCTGACATCAGACAGAGCAAAGCGGTCATGACACTTACAAATTTCAACCTAATTCATGTATCTGAGAAACATGAACAAAGAAAAAGATCGAAGAGATATAACACCTTTTGCAGAATCCATAGAGCGACCAACCACATCTCTTGGATCAGCATCATCATGAGATAGAAATGACTCCACATTATCATCCAAAGAAGCATCCTCCACAAAACGATCCATGTCAGCCTGCAAGCCAATTACTTTGTCATCTAACCATCAAAATGTAGTACAAATAGATCTGAGCAAGGTGGGATGTCAATGATCAATAAGCAACAACAATATTCCTGGAAAATTACCAACTGGTTGGTTGGAGATGTCAAAGAACCAGGCCCATCACCAAACATAACCAAAGGCTTAGATGAGCCACCATTATGTTGCAATTGTGTCATTGATATCACATCTCCTGGTGTATGAGTTGATGGTGTTGAGGGTGCAGAGCTTGGAGAAGGCCCAGCTGTGTTTGCAGTTCCTGAGCTATTGGCAGGACCTGAGGATGACACAGGCTGTTTTCGTTTCCGGCCGGTTTGATTATTTGAAGTCTACAGTCCATGAAAAACTAGTTGCTACAAGTTAGAGGAAAATAATAAACATTTCAATATTTAAATGGATCTGAAATTTTGTGATTCACTTAAAGCAACTTCTTTTCTTTTTTCACACTCTCAATAGTAAAAAAAAAAGGTCAGGACAGCCAGATTCCATAAGTTACTTCTAAAATCGAACTGATCTGATCCAACAGAGCAATCAATCATCTAAACAAACTAGTTATGCTGATGATCCAATAAACTAACTGACCATTTAATCTGATCTATGCCTATGATGTAGGACAAACTCTTATGTCAGTTATAATTTAAGATGAGCTATAATCTAACATATAGGACAAGTTCATGATAAGAAAGTTTTTTTCTTTGGGGATAGAGAAACAGAAGAAACATGAAAGAGATAATAATAGTGAAAGATAGTTATAAAAAAAGACATTTTAGATCAGGGATCACCGTTTCGTCCGGACCAGTATGAAGCAGGCAGCGTGTACCAGTCCGAGCATTGACCGGTACGCGGACCCACCCCTGTCTGGTCCGCCGCATTAGAGAAGTGGGAAACCCTAATTCCCACTTCTCATGTGAGCGCCGCAGATCGCGAGCGTCATCTCTGATGCTGCAATCGATGCTTCTCACGCAAGCGGCTATCAGACCGGGGTGCGATCATTACCTCATTGCACCAGTTAAGTCTTTCTCCTCTTCCTCTT
Source organism: Musa acuminata AAA Group (assembly GCF_036884655.1). Classification (NCBI taxonomy): domain Eukaryota; kingdom Viridiplantae; phylum Streptophyta; class Magnoliopsida; order Zingiberales; family Musaceae; genus Musa; species Musa acuminata. The sequence goes on along the minus strand of NC_088343.1, from coordinate 2,119,498 downwards.
CCTCCTTCCTCTTCCACCGCTTCCTCTTTTTCCCTCTTTCTTTCTCCTTCCTCCATTGTCCCTTCCTCTTCTCCCTTTTTTCTTCCTCTCTGAAACACCGATACTTACCGGTGTACTGTGTCAATACACTGGTACAGATCGATATGTACCGCCCCGACAAATCTCCGAGTTGGCTCTGGTACCCGATTTGATAAACCCTAGTTTAGATTCAGTCCTACTCAAGATAAAATCTCTCAGCGATGAAAGGCCCACACCTATGCATATCTCGCACATGGATGATGAAATTATATCATCAAGAAAATAAATATGACCTCATATCACTCAACCTTTCCCAAATAAAGAAGACTACAAGAAAGAAATTGCATCCCATACATAAGAAAAGAAATAATCATTTCATCTTTCCTTCTTAAAGGATGATGCATTTTCAAATTTTATTTACCAGGCAATCTATCAAGTGTTTGCAGGAGCTGTATGCCAGTCCCAGGCTATGATACAGCACCATTAGAATAGCAAGTGTCAAAGCTGGACCCATCAACGTAGAGGAATATGGCCAATGCAGCTCGCATGTGATCATCAATTAATCACTCAACACAAGAATTGGTTTTACCAAAAAAATAAAGTTATTCTCCGGTAGTAAGTGAGAGCAATGGTAGTTTCATCATTTCACAGAATAAATAAATTTTTTAGGTTAAGGAAAATTCAATTAAGAATTTGGATTTTTTAGACAAATCTCCATTTCATAAAATACAAAAAAGGGCCTAAACATCAAAGGCAAACTGTTTTTACACTAAAGCAGAATTAACCATGCAGTCCTAACCTTTTATCTTATTAGCATACGATCTTCGGCATTTGTATCATGAGCTCCTATTTTCAGATTATAACAACAACATGAGATGCTTAAAGATTCTGTATGTGTTTCATTTGTCAAAAAATTCACAAGGAGAGTAACAAAAAACTGATTATAACCCTAAGACATAAAGACGGAAAAGAAAAAGATATTAACAACCAAGCAATAACAGAAAATCAAGTGAAAAATGTGTCATCTAAGCACATCAAAATCTCAATATGACAGATCTGCTTCAGACATTATAGAACTATAATTGAAATTTTCACACTAGTGAAAACCTTCACAATCTTTATCTGTCTCATATAAACACTAACAACAGATTAAAAAAAAATTGGCAGTGCCAATATAAGGTAAAAGATATACCTGATCAGTCCCTCTAAAGGAATTTGACATGCTTCCATCAACTGTCATACTGGCTGTTCCAAGTTTTTCCTGATGAAGAAGGTGATTTGAATTTTGTGATTGATGACTTGAAAGAGCATGTTGTTGAAGCTGCTGCTGCTGTTGTTGACTGCTGCTGCTTTGCTGTCGTGGCTGCAACTGAGCTATTTTCTGTTGCAAATACAAAAAGAAACAAGATTTAGATGGTTGAGATTTTTGTTTTTATCCATGCAATCAAGTAACGGTGTGAAGAATGAACTATAATCATTGCAGAAGGAAAAGCTGTGACCTTTATTAGCAAATCTGAATCTGTCCGGGACATTAGAGGACTTGGAGTTTGCATGGAAGATCCCACATTTGGAATGACATCATTAAGGGCATTTGACTGGCCATCCTTCCCCAAGACCATGTTCCTGTTATGCAGAAGCATTCTTAGCCTTCTGTTATCAATATCTGCAGCTGATGGAGAATTCAGATTTTGCTGTGCCTGAAGCAGTAGCTGCTGTTGATGCGGACTTAGAAACTGGAGTTGATGAAGCGACTGAGGTGATTGCATAAATGACTTTTGCTGTTGCAAAAGCCCTGGACGAATTTGATCTAGACCCTATAAGTTGAAAAAGAATTAAATCTCACTAGACATATTTTGCATTCCAGTAATATACCCAAAGTCCTAATCGAAGAGTCCAACAAGAGAAACACTAAGCTAAGCTGATCCCTTCATCCAATAAACACAGGAAACAAATAGATATACAGCCATGCAGCCATGCACACAAATATGTAACTACATCATTGCATAAAAGGTACCCAGAATGTAACCTCAACATATCTTTAATCTGAGGGCCCTCATTGCAAATTCTCGTTGGCTCCTTTGGAAAAAATCATGATGAACATCTACACCGCAACCACCAAATCCAACCATTCACTCTATGGAAAGCTTTTGGTATCGCCAATGATTATATTTCTTCATTCAGAATTCTTAAGAGGATGCAGGGAGGCCTAAGAATCCTTGTAGGAATGATTCACCTGCTAGTTATAGTTTGTTGTTGGAATGTCATGGGTCCTCCAAAACTAACACAAGACCTGCAGGAGTTGGTTATTTTTCCAAGAATTTCCCAGGACAAAAAATAGCAGCTGAACGCCGTACTCACAAGGCCCAATCTCCTACACAAGAAGGAAGTTTGGTAGCCAAAGAAGGCCCCTTTCAGAGTTCAGAGAGAAGAAATTGCAACTCGTAGGTAAAATCAGACTCTTTACAACTTATCCACATCCCTGACCATTTACAAGAACCTTGGTGGTCTTGAAGAGTTTGCTATAGACATTTTCTATGAGGCACAGAATGTTAAGGTTATGCAACGGCCTCATATTTCTATGTCTTGTAATCAATCTTCTCATGACCTAGCTAACCTACCTAGAACACAGGAAATGCCACGAGTGCGAGGACCTGAAGATGCTAGCAGGTAGCAATCACTAATTTTGGGTTTAAATTTGAACTATGCGTCTTCGATTGAGTGAAGGTTATGTTTTCTTTCTTTCAAAAAAACACACAAACACACAAGGCAGAAAAAGAAGAACATATTGCATAAATTTTTGAGTAAGGAAATACACATTTTATTTACAAGAAACAAGTATAACCAACACGAATTAGGATTTCCGGATTCAGATATCACAAAGGCATACTTACATTCAGGGGCCAGCCTTTCAGAGTCAGATTGTTGCCAGCCTGATTAGGCCCTGTTAGAGGAGTACTTACAATCAGTTCATATGCTCTACAGAAGAAACACTGAGTTAATCTGGAAGTGTTTTAAAATAAATGGTGTTTGGACATTAAGTAACACAAATGGTCACTTAGAGAAGCTAAGCATATAAATATGTTACTTCCTCACACTACGTATCAGAGCCCCTTGAAATTAGCTCAAACAACATATTAAATCAGAAGCATGCAAGTAAAGAATCTAGATATGAAATTAGATACAGCAACCCAAAAAGCCTCGAAGAATCAACCAAAAGGCACCATAATTAATTTTACAAAAAAATCAAACTTTTAGAGGAGACTACCTGGAACTCCAATTAATGATGCATCAGGACCTGCAGCTCTGGGGTTCAGAACTGGACTAATCTCACTCTTTATGTCCTGTTCATGTTAGAATTATAACATTAGCAATACATTGTGAAACAATGTCATGTTTATAAAACAAACCTGTGATGATCCAGGAAGCTGTTGATTCCTAGCCTGAACCTGCTGCAGAGGTCCTGATAGACCACCAGCCGAACCATGCAAAACATGCCTGAAATGGAAGCATTTCATGACAGATCACAAAATCTATTTACAGCACTTTAAATCTAAAACTAAGCACCAGTAAAAGCATGCACAATAACCAGTAAACGGTTCAGAAATGCATAGGTATTAAACGGCACAATTTGCACAAATGCATATCAGGACAATATACATGGGTCTTGGTATCTATGTCTGTGTTGACATAGACATGTAATTATCAAATAAAAGTGCAAAAGTCTGCTGCATACTGAGCACACACTAATTTCAAAATTGTTAACTGAGCATACCCTGAAGGTTGTCCAGGGGCTGCAGCTGACTTCAGCAGGGAAGCATGGTTTGGGTCCATGACCTGACCCACATTTTCACCAAATCTCTGCAAAAAGAACATAATAATTTGTCGATAACATGGAAGATGCACATCTCAATTCTCAAGGGAAACAAAACCATCATTCTGGAGCACCTTAATCGATGCCTCGTCCAAAGAATCCCTTTGAAGTGGCAACTTCAGCCGTTCCTCGTACATTTTTGTTGCCAAGGCATTAGCTGTTCCAGGATTCTGGCGCATCAAGGGATCAGCACTGACAAGCCCACTGGCATTGCCATTCAAAACCTGAGATCCCTCTCTACGCTGTGGCTGCTGCTGTTGTTGATGCTGATGCTGTTGCTGCGCCTGCCTCTGCAATAAAAGTTGTTGTATTTGAATTTGTTGCTGCTGCTGCTGTTGAGATGGTTGCTGCAGTTGCTGCTCTCTTGCCTTTAGATGTTGAGTCTAGCAACAGAACCAACATGGATGTTCAGACTAAAAAGATCACAGGCAATCTATTTTATGGACCAGCACTTTACATATATACATAAATATATATAGGCATGTATGTGTGTGTGTGTGTGTTTGTGTGTCAGGTTCCAGAAGATGGTGGCAGCCATAAGCTGCAACTTTTTTCTCATGTCACTTCTTGATTGAAAACTGTGTGCAAAGTTTCTCCAAAATAGTATAGTGAATTCCAAATTGTTATTTTTATTGTTCTTGCTGCTAGCCACCCAGATGCTGATGGGAACCTTTTGCACTAGGTTGCCCTTGTTCTTATTGCTTCCACTGTCATTGAGACGGTTGCTGTTGTTGCTGCTGTATTTCTTTTAAAACTTGAGTTTGGCATCATAATTCAACTTGGATGTTTGAATCGATTACCATTAATTACATTAAACTAAGGGAATACAAACTCTATTCCAAGGATCAGCATACAAACTCTATTCGTGGGCATCTTTATCATTTCACCTTAAATTTCATCTAAGAAAACCACCTGGCAAAAGCATTTCTGGTAGTAAGACAAAAACAGGAGGAAACTATATCTTCCAAATTGAGCTTGCAGAATCACTGTTGTTAACTGGAATGTTTGTGTAGGTCCTCTGACAACAAATAGAGACTAGACAGTAACAGAATAGTTGGGCCATGGCCTTGAGCCCCAACATGCTCCAAAGTAGGCACTAGAGACAACAAGATTAGCACAAGCAAAGAGACCCAGGTAAATGAGAGACACTTTTGTCAAGGCTTCATGAACTTTTAACACAACATACTGGGACGAGAATTAGAGAATATTACCTCGATGTAAGAGGCAGCAGCATCAGAGTGTTTTTCGTTTGTCCTTGCAATAAAAATATCCCAGAACACAGACCACCACTCGAACAGAAAACCACCAGGAGCATCAATAGCTGAGAAAAGGCCAATCCCAGTATTCAATCTATGAGCGGGAGAACTCCAAAGCATAAACACCACAAGTTCCATTAAACGCTACGCAACCTACCCACTGGATCCGACGACACCTTGGCTTCAGCTTGAAAGGACTTTGCAGTCGCCTGCAGGTCTCTCTTCATCAAATAATCGTAGATGTACACATCCAACCTGGTTCCCCAGTATCAGAAAAACACCAAATTTTCCATCGGTAGAAGAAAAAAGGGATGCAAAGGTGCCCACAGAACAAGAAAAAACCAGATATGGTTCACCGTGAAGCAAGTCTTCAACAACAACAACAACTCAGAAGTACAGAGAACTAAAATCATCAGGAGCAAATCCATTCGTTGGTAATCGAACAACGAGCAGACATCCAAAAAAAGCCAACAAGGCCGATAAAAAAAGAGTTTTTTCCAGAAAGAAATCGAGGAAACACATCACGCTGCTCGAATCCTGAAAAAACCCAAACGAAGGACCGAACAAAGAGGGGAGCAATCAAGCGAGTCCACAGCCTAACTAAACAAAACTCACATCTTATCAGCTTCCCAATTGGTCTGCGACATGATTCCAGGACCAAGTCCGCCCTTTTCCGAGGGCTCAAATCTCACTCAATCCACCGGCGGCGAGATGTCACGGCGTCTCCGCTCGGCTCTGCTTCCGCAGCGAACGGCAACCGATCAAATCGACAGACCACTCCTTCCCCCCTCTTTCTCCTCCCACCCAAACCCTAAAGATAACGGAAATCATACAAGATATAGGATTAAAAAAAAGAGAGAGAGAGGTCTTAAAAAGAAGTTGAAGATTAAAAAAAAAAGAGAATACTATATAATTACATATAATAAAAAAAGATCAACTTCCGTGCCAGGGTAGCAGCTCCTCTAGTCTGATATGAACGACAGAAGTACATCAAAGAGAATGACCAGAAAATAATGCTTATTCTCCAAGACTGAGGCCTCTCTTCTTCGGATGGTAGTAGTGGACGATAGTGCGTGCAATGCACCATTTATCGGTCTGGGAAGAGTGCGGCCGATGATGACCCACCCGCGCTATGCCTGCGAAGGGGACAACAACGCGCTGTGTGACATTGAATTCTTTCTCCTTTTTGTGGTGGGATAAAAATGAATCCTTGCCGTTCATTCAATTATGTCCCATAAAATCCGCCTCTCATATGACAAATTACGTGTGTTACGGAGTGGTCCGACTTTGACTCTGTGATGTATTATTGAGAGAAGTCCTCTATCTAATTGCATGTCTAGATTAGTCGTTTAGCTCTGTCGTAAGGACAAAGTCACCTGTCAACAAAAGCGACCTGAAACCAATGGTTTTAGTGTCTTTAATTATTATTTTTTTCGAGCCCTTTTCTTTTTTTTTTTTGCTTTTCTCGAAAGGTATTCTCATTTTTTTTATTTAATATATTTATTTCCTCTAATATCCTAAATGCCTCCCCTCCCTTCACTCGTCATCCAATTGTGAAGCTCGTTTGATTCCATATTTATTTCCTCTAATATCATTATCACTCGTTATCTCGTCATGAAGCTTCTTTGATTCCATATTTATTTCCTCTAATATCATTGTCACTCGTCATCCCGTCGTAAAGCTCCTTTCCATATATATTTCGTCTAATATCTTTAATCGTGACTCTTGTTTGTTACTATTACAAGATGCACATAATCACATTCTCAGTTTTTTTATTTTCACTCTTTGTAAGAAAGTTTTGTCTCGTCCCTTTTGTGCACAGACTATTCTTCTCCTTCTCATCTTTTTCGATCTCCATGCTCCCTTTCTTGTCCATCACCTTATCACCCTTGTGAAGAAATGATAGAACCTCGGGATGGGATAAAGACGATAAATAATGACAAAAGATATGTATGACATTGGAATAAAAAGAGATAAAAAAAGCTAAGAACATCTTTTTTTTTTTAAATAAACAAAATAAATTCACGACAGTTTAAGTTCATAATTGAAAATTAATGTCTATTTACTCCTAATCAGTCCTTCTCACATCGAAGTCGACAAATGGTCTGTTGCTATGGGGCTCCCTCAGCCACGGATAGAGCCAAACCACCATCCCTAAAACACTGCTAAGCGATCACTCACCAAACTAAATTGTTTTTTGGCAGTGATCGAGAACTAATTCTGACAGACATTTTGTAGAAAATTACTGCGACGTATATACTTGCTACCTGTAAATTTTCATGCATATTTTCCTAATTTTCTAGCTGTGAATCAGAAGCCTGAGAGCAATTGATTCGAGAATATATCCGACACCTTCTTCACGTGTATTTTTCCGTCAGATTGGATCATGTTCGAGTTTCAACTTTCCCATAGCAAATTGTAATTGGCCCCATCGATCGAAGAACGCTCATCGACGTTGGATGTGATAACAGCATCACGTAGTGCATCATCTATGGATACAAGTCATTGTTACCTTTGAATGAATAGAAGGCATTTGGAATAAACCATCTGTGATTTATTCAGATTAATAGTTTTGCAAGTTCAGGATGATCAAATACTACGAACCGAACAACAATCCGAGGGGGATCAGAGATGCTAGTTATGCATCTATAAATAAACAGCTTCAGGCTTTTAATGGCAACCGAGAACGAGAATCAAGCAGTTGCCTCACTTTTTGAAGTCATCTTTGTCATCGGCAGAAATCGGTTTGTTCCTCCAGAAAACAGCAAGAGCACTCCCACCAAGCTGTCAAAATATGAAGATGAAGTATGATTAGTCACCGTAAGAAAATGGTAAGAGAGTGCATGCTGATGAGGTATCAGGTGAAAGTCATACCACCATGAAGACAACGCTGACAGCTGAAGGGGCGGCGACAAGAGGATTTGTGAAATGCTTTTGGGCAAGCAGAAATCCTAGTGTGGAACTCTGTGCAAAGACGTGAAAAGGGTGTACAGAAAATCAATACTCTGTGCAAAGCAGAAAAAGAGAATTTTTCAGTAATATTCTAGTAGCATTCTCCATAAAGGCTCTTCTAGAACGTAAAGATCCGACAAAAATCAGTATCTAGAATTGATAACAAACGGAAGAGAGAGGTTAACAGTTGTTTTCTCTTTACCAAAAGCTAACACTAATTTTTCGCTTATGATATGTGCAGTTGAAGAGAAGCCTTTGTTTTAAGCCACTAAAGAGATGAAGATGTTTGCAAAATACGCATTCCCTTTGCATAGTCTGCTAGTATAACTACAAGCAGAACAAGGTGTCCAAGATAACTGCTGTTATGAGTGTTAAAATGTTTAGAATATTGCTGTAGAATCTTGACTTTTTGTGAATATTGAGTCCTGAGTTGGCACAAGTATATTTATCTTTTGTGCAACTTAAGTACATAAGTGTACCTGCATTCCACATTCTATGGAAATGGTACGAGAAGTGGATTCCCCAAACGATGACAATCTTGAGAACCAATAGCCAAGAGCAAAGGCTGCAGCATGAAGGAGAGCTACAGGAACAATCAGTTGTGCTCCTTGAGCTTTCAAGACTTCTGCAACTTGTCCAATCTATCGAACAATCAAATAAGAAATTATCTCTCCAAGAAAAACAGCAATTAAAGAAATACTTCAACTGATGCACAACAAACTAGGATTTGCTGCATTAAAAATGTTCTCCAAAAAGTCCCTTGTAAGCACGAAATGACTAATAATGCCTTTCTGATTTCTTCTTTGCTAATTTTTCCTATAAGACTAAGCTCAGTAACAATAAAAAAATATTAATATCATTAAGAGGCCAGCAATTCACACTTTAAATCAAATTCAGAGTTTCAAATATGTGACCTACTCCATACTGACTTGAATCCACTGATATACTTACAGGGCTTGCACAGAGCAATGCAGTCAGGATAACCCCGATCAGTGGTGTAAGTGTGATCATTCGCTCAGTGAACTTCGGAAAATACTCATGTGACAGCACTGTCCAAAGAAGAATCCATTGCATTAGTTATCAGTTCTGGAAGACTACAAGCATAATGTTTAACAGTAAAACATCTTTTTTTCTAAAAAGCTATATTTTGAGATTTATCTATGAATTAGACCCGAATACATTATGTTTATAAAACTAAATTGATAAATGATGTATCAGCATGAGTGGCTACAATTCTATTCAAAAGCAAAATAAGTTGTGCTTACACTACCCTCATGATTCTTCCTCTGAGTGGAGATCCTCTACGGTACAAGGCTCTGGTCCAGTGCAAGGAACCATCAGACAGGACATGTCAACACTTATGGAGTGCACCGTCTTTGATGACAATCCAGACAATGCACTAAAACCTCTAATTCTAGAATGATACGAGAGATCGAAAGCTACAGAGTAACTTGACTGTTGTAGAGTGGCAAAGATCAGAGAAGGGAGAGGTACAAGAAAGAACATGGACTTAAAAAAGAGAAGGGAGAGGAACAAGATTATATTATAAGATTGACATTTTTTCCCATGCAGGTAACTGATTTACCCACTCATGCTGATGTTGCATGTTTAAGCTCTACTTTAAGAATATAATGATTTTTAGATGTGTCCCAAAAGAGAACTGTTACCTCCAACAATAGTGGGCACCAAAACCACCTGAAAAGTACTAATGGCCAATCCCTGAAGATAAATGTTTAGGTTCTATAATCATACTGTAAATTTGTTTAATACACAATATGACAATTGTTAAAACCACAAGATATGTTGGTATCTAACAAGAAGGTAACTTTTCCTTACAGCTGCATCAACGGGAACAAGCTGACCAGCAAGGAGCTTAGTGAGAAGAGGTGTCATGACTATAGCTCCAATTGTTGAACAACTGAAAGATTTCAAGAGCAATGATTGTTACCATGGTGGCCAGATTTTCAGTAACCTTAATTATTTGCAAGAGCAATTTCAGCATAATAAAGAAAAGTAAACATGAAATTCAGACTAGCTTGGTGTATAAAGGTTATTTCTAGGAATGACAATGTTAACCTGTGTATGAAAAAGATGGAGAATTATCCAAGCATGGCATCCAAATCTTAACACAAACTTAGCAACACATGATGATAAAGTTCCTCATAGAATGTGCATCCATCGATCAAATAAAAGTATCACTAACATAGCAGTTTTCAGTACCCTTAATTGAATCAATGGGTAATTCAGTCTCAGTCAAAGGATTGCACTTGTCAGGAACTATCTTGGCTTTTCAAATAGCAGACTATAATTTTTTTTTTTCTTCAGAAGAATTTATGACATTGGACAGTTAACACTCATCTTTCGTGATGTCTATGTTTCTCATACACTGACAATCAGCAACATAGGGGTAAAAACCCATACATCATGGGTGCCTGAGATATAATTCCTGATCAAAAAAAGAAACTATTCACTAGACATAGATTCCCTTAAACAATTAACTTATTTTGTTTGAACCAGATACTTGCTTGTCCTGTGCCCACTGAATAGAGTATCATCAGCTCATCCAGACAATTATTCAAAATCCATTGCAATTTGTAATTCTCTTGCATGCATGGAACTTTATGAACAAAGAGCAGAGAGTAAAGATAAAAAAGGAACAAATACCCTCATATAGACAACAAAATACTAAACTTTTTTTTTGTCAAATGCCTCAGTGACATAACAACTTGTATAAATTAATTTTGTGCTGCTCATAGAAGCATCAACAGATGTCTTGAGAAAATGGATCCAGTGTCGGACTAAGAGACAATATAGGTTCTTAGATTATTTTGCAGCTCATAATGAGGGTCATCAACATTTTACTCTGGGTATAAGCTATTAGATAGCAACACAGAAAACTTACATTGTCATTAGGACAGAAAGTGCAACATTTCCTTTGGATATATAAGTCGCCACAATGGATGCTTGGCCTCCAGGACAACATGATACAAGAATAAGACCAGTTGCAAGAGGAGCAGATAATTTTAATGCCTGCAGCATAAGGATTAGTGGTATTCAGCACACCTAATTTGATGCAGCACAGCAAATACAAGACTAGCCAGACCCAATCTGATGCAGGTTAACCAAAGACACCGTTTCAAGTTGTCATTTGTCAGCAACCTTGATGAAGCAGAGGCTATATAACAAAACTAACTTGTGACGCCATTATAAAACTATGCTGGTCTTAGCTTTTTTAAGTTTTACCATGTTAAAACGCTTTACGTATGTGAACCGCAATATGCTCGAGAACTTTCTTAAATAATTTCGTGACAAACATTCTCATCTTTCCAAAACTATTCAATATGATAGAGGATAATTAAGATAAATTTATTGGTTTAAAATGTCCAGGACGGAAGGCTTTGTGAAGGTTCATTTCTTGCAAAGCTTGAATTTTCTAATGTTCCATTTCAACCCTTTATAAGTTACTGTGTTATTCGGGCCAAATGAAGAATGAGATTATTTAATCTATGCTACATGCTAACTTTTAGTTGCTTATGTTCATTATTAGAATATGATAATGGCTAACTAGTTCAGAAATCAAGGAAATAAACAATATGCTGACTATATGTGGCTTGCTCTAATTCATCTGAGGTTTACTATCAGTTTGCGAGAATAAAACATGAGTTTCAGCTGAGATCAAACAAAAATCTGAAGGATAATCTGCATTTGCGTCATCTCTTGGATCAACCTTTAATGTCTGAAACCATTGCTATAGATGAAAAGGAAGAAAGAAAAAGTGCTGTTTAAACTTAAGATTGCCAGAGATAATGTGTCCATACCATAGCAATAGTGAAGCCTAGCATAGGTTTGATTAAATATTGTGCAAGGAATCCTACACCAACCTGCAAATAAAACATAAATAAAAGATGTGTGATAGTGAACATCAACAAATAATCTCCCTGGAAGAATCCAAGAATTGGAGCATCTTACCGTCCATGGGTTCCTCAAGCATCTCCTGAAATCCTCAAATGTGAGGGTCAAACCCATGGAGAGCATTAGGAATCCCAAGCCCACAGTGAAAAGGTCTGTTTCCAACCAGGTAACCTATAGATGGAAACTCAGAGTCAAGAAGTTAGAAAGCTATTGTACAAGAAATAAAAATAGGGACATTATATAACACAAAGAACAAAAGCTAATCCAAATGCAAATGGCACTAATGGAGGGAATATATTTTACCATAGATGGCTTGTTTATGCCAATGATAGTGCCTAGCATAACCTGTCAAAGTAAAAGGAGTTAATTTTGATAGCTTCACTCCCTATAGCTTCAATATGAAAGCTGAAAGCAAGCTCAGGAATGCAGGAGAGGCGATTGATGCAGTTTTAAAGAGAACAATTAGATCATACCCAAACAGGGAAAAGAGTGGTAAGTAGCTCAATTATCCTCTCATATTGGCTCATTTCAGCCACAGGACTATTCGGTATATCCCCAGAAACATTTGCTTCAGCTTTGCACAAAACTTGTCTGCTCCTGAAATATTAGTCCCCAATGAAAAGGGAAACCCAGCATCAAACAGATTTCTAGATTCTAGACAACACTACAGTGAAGCAGCAAAATAATAATGGTTCAGTTCTGATTTTGCATCTTAAATTGATTGTTACCCACATTATTCATAAGGTGAGCTAGATTAAAGGGTACATACCTCAGAACCGGGATGATGGTAGACGTCATCGAGTAAGCAGAGGCATCGTTCCTTCCTCCTCCTCCATTCGGCATCGACGACTCACTCACCAAGACTGCTTTTTGTTCTTCTCGGACGATCGATTTGAAACAGAAGAAACATTGAGTACCATGTTGGTGGCAGCCCAAGACAGAAGAAGACCGAGTTAGAGGGACAGGGGAGCACGTACCACGACGGGGCTGGGGCCTGCAACGGGCAGGGGATGGCGAAAGGGAGAAGCCCTTGGCGTACAAGGCGGGGCGCGACTGAGAACCGCAGTCTCTATGGAGGATCCGGGAGATGGAGGCAACAGAGGAGGAGGAAGCCGTCGCCGTCGTCGTAGCCATGAATGTAGCGACCAAGTAAGAGGCAGGAAATCCTTCCGTCTTCCGTGGAAGCGAGGAAGGAAGGCCGGAGGCCAAATCAGCGCCCTAGTCTGTCGTAGAGCGAAGAAGGATAACGAGGAAGCCAACACGCGTCGTGACACGACGCTTACTCCCACGAAACGCCGTTCGTCTCCTACGTGTTGGGTGGTGAGAAATTTAGGGGCCACCCCCGTGACCGCCACCGCACGATTGCCACGTTCGTGACGCGGACTCCGATCTCGGCTGCACCAACGACGAAGGTTTGGTCGCACACCAACGCAACAAAGCGTGCAACCCTCATTTCAGCCATGGCCGCATTGATTGAAGTGTTGTAGGCAAAACTTGCACTCTTCCTCTCCTGTAGGAGACCCGATGCCAGAGATAGAGATGGGTGTCAAGAAGGTCCCTGGCCGACCGATCTCTGCGTCGAAGCTCCATCTCGCTGTCACGGGTTGCACGTCATCAGGGCGCCCCTCGCAGCTTCTTCTCCCCTCGCCACTTATCGCTACAGGTGACAGGCGGCTTCGCCGTGGAAGCGAGGCTGACCTTTCCCCCTTCGATCTGCTCCACAGGTCTTATTCGAGCTCATTTCTAACTCGATTGAAATATATAATTGAATCACACTTAAATCAATTGAATAGACATAAATATCATCAAAAGATTAATTCTCCTTCATGTTATTTTATAAATATCTTCTGATTAAAAAAATATGAGCTAATTAAATTATCTCATATAATTAGATGTTTTTAATATCTCCGTTCATATTCTTAAAAAATTTATATTGAAATATATATAGTTACGAAAGTGAAATATCTAATTTCTATCGATTTTATCGATAGAAGCATGAAAATAATGAGTAAAAAGATAATTTTAACATCTCGATTATATTTTCGATGATGACGAATGACGATACTATTAGGTCTCATGAGTGACAGTTATAGATAAGGAGAAAGAGCAATATGGGCTCATGAGTGACCATCGGTGCCGCTTAACATATGCATCTATGTCGATGCAGTTGTAGATTATCGGCATCTACATCGTCGTCACTCTCCTTTTTCATCCTCAACATTCACCCGACCCGAATGACGTCACTTTTCATCACTACCAAAAATATAATTGGAACGTTGAAATTATCTTTTTGTATATCATGCTTTCATTGATAAAACCGATGATATTAAAATAAACGAAATTAGATGTTTCATTTTTAAGATTTTAATATAAATTATTTAAATATGAGGATTGGGATGTTAGAGAAGTTCAACTACAAATAATAATATATAATTAACCCCAAAATTATATTTTATTCAAACATAAACTTCTAACCTCACTTATTTTGGCTACGTGACTATGATCTGCAAACCCAGTCCGATCAAACGCACAGAGTTATGAGATCAGGTTGAATCCATTTGCCGAGCTGAATCTGACTAAGGTATCGAAGACAAACCAAACTTCATTATTATGTTTATTTACATAAAATATGTACGTCCATACATAATACTAATACACGTTTCATTTTAGATACGAAACCCGAACCCCCGCATCCAGTAAAATAATAGACACAGATCCAAATCTTTGCTTGAAGGATCCGTACACCGTGAAATTAGATTGGATTTGTGTTGGATGCCATCCTACTCTTGGAAGATGGAAAAAGGGGGAATAGCGTATTTAGTTTGCATAAAAGAAAAAGGAAGTCTCCGTTTGTACTACATGTAGTACAATAAACCCCAGTGTACCGCATGCAGACATGCTGGATATTTTGGTATCTTTTGACCCCACATGGATATGGACTTTTGTTGTAGACGACCTTAAATCTGATACCCCTTTCTTTGCTCTTTATTTTATAGTTTTGTAATGAAAAAAATATATTATTGATTAATGATCATTCGATGTATTCTTCGATATGAAAAAAGAGGATAGATGCTAAGTTATATCTTTCTATAATATTTTTATTATTATTTTCTCTTTCTTCTCCGGTCAGTCGCTGTTAGGCATTCGTTCAGAGGAGGAATTCAGTCAGAAACAAAAGGAAAAGAAAATATGTGTGCACGCTACAGAGAGAAGCAACTGCTTCTGTAATGGATGAATGATCCGATCACAGGAGCAGCCATGTGATGCCCATATGCTACATGTCCATCGGATCTCCGGCCACCGTAAGGCCGGGGAAGGTTCTCCGGCATTATGTTCTCCAAAGAATTCGCGTGCCAGGGTGGGCACCTCCTCTTGTCGCTCCATCGCATCGCCATCCTCACTTGTGATCCCTCCACAGCTCTCAGCTCTCCGGCCAGCACATTTCCGTCGCCTCCTCCGAGCCCCACGGTGGATCCGATTATGACGCATGCCGCCGTCGCGACACACCGGTTTCGCCAGCTGACCTCCTTCCTCTCCGACCTGCATGCACGCATGGTCTTCTCGTTGAGATAAAAGACCGATCGATCCACGCACATATGAATGACCTAGAAATCATCTCGGTTACTTACCCTGGAGCAACAGTGCTACTGCTACTGGTCTCGTGGAGAGTTGTGAGCTTGGGAGGAGGAGGAGGAGGAGGAGGTCTGAGGCAGGAATGCACTGAGATGGCCATCGTTCCTTCGATCGGTTCCTGTTTGCAAGGAGGACCTGCGCGTGTTGCGTGTGTGTTTATGGCTGGATTCGATGGCTTTGCGAGGTCTACTTCGATGGTTAAATAGGGATTGGGGACTGAGGACTGGGGAGGTCGACGGTCAGACCACGGTAGGTGGTGGCCGAGGACACTGACGGTGGCTCTTGGCAGACGGCACGTGGCCTCACTCCTCCGAACGGGACGGCTTCTCTTGCTTGCCGTGTAAAAGTTACCCAATGGCGTGCGAGCTTAGTCGACACCTCGGATAATCTGGGTCCCACATGTGAGATATTATTTAATCCGAGAAAGACGTTAACCTCTCCCGTTGAGTTACCCTGATCGTGATTGGAGACGAAGGAGGGGTCCACGGTGGGCATCCGATCACAAGGCCGGGGTATCCAAAGTCGATCTCTGTTCCCCCAGACGAGATCTCATGGGTGACCTTTCCCAAGTCGATGACCTTCGATCGCCCACTGGCCATCAGATCATGATCGGACGGTCAATGGAAGAAGGCGATGAAATGGTAACCGGTAGAGAAAGTCCGCACCGAAGAAAGATCACTGCAAGAAAACACAGCGAAAATTAAGGCGTACAGTAGACGGTAACATCGTCGTCGGCGTGGCGTCTGCAAACAGCTTAGCAGAACGCTTGTCTTGGACCCAAGCGAGAAGGGTTGCGCGTGGAACACACCAAGTGGAGAGGGCTTGGCCGTACGTAAGAGAGTGACTCTGATTTGGATACGTATCTGACTTGTTCACCTTACCGTATGGGACGAAGTATAAAGATCCTGACCGTCCCTGCAACTCATCTAAGATCTCAACCGTCCCTATCCTTTTTAATCGGGAAAAGGAAAAAAATATTCAGTGATTACAACTAAATTAACGGCCCGTCCTGCAAAGCCCAAAGCCCACGAACTTGCTTTGCCTCCATCGGAGACCCGTTTGCCCAGATTCAATATACCTGGTTGGGTATCGTAAACTGTAAATGGATCCTTCTATGGGCCGCGCACTCGTGGCCCACGGACGGGCAACCTACGCTGGCTAATTGTGCTTCCCTTCCCCCCCCCTCCGAAATCGCAAAGGATAAGCAATGGCGGTGGTGGTGCACGTAATCTGACCTTTCAACCACACCAAGCGTCGGCACCCCTGCTCTTCTTCTTCCTGCCTCTCCCTCGTCCGTTCCCACGGCCATGGCGGGTGACGCTACTACCGACCCCCTCCTCCCCCGCGCCGGATGCCGGGGGTGGTGCTGCCCCCGCTTCTCTGTCACGCTGCCCTCCCCGGCCGCCAGCTTCCGCCTCAAGACCACCGTGTGGGCGGAGCTGGGGGGCTCCGTCGGCGACCTCGGCACCTATATACCCATCGTCCTCGCACTCTCCCTCGTCAACCACCTCGACCTGGGCACCACCCTCATTTTCACCGGCCTCTACAACGCCATCACCGGTCTCCTCTTCGGCCTCCCCATGCCCGTTCAGCCCATGAAGTCCATCGCCGCCGTCGCCATCTCCGAATCCTCCGCCCACCTCTCCGTCCCCCAGATCATGGCTGCCGGCCTCTCCACCGCCGCTGTCCTCTTCCTCCTTGGCGCCACCGGCCTCATGTCCGCGCTCTACCGCTTCATTCCCCTCCCCGTCGTCCGCGGCGTCCAGCTCTCACAGGGCCTCTCCTTTGCTTTCTCCGCCATCAAGTACATCCGTTACGACCAGGACTTCGCCGCCGCCAAGTCCGTCGGTCCCCGCCCCTGGCTCGGCCTAGACGGCCTCGTCGTCGCCATCTCCGCCCTCCTCTTCATCGTCCTCGTCACCGGCTCCGGCGATGATCCTCCCCTCCAAGATCCTTCGACTCCCCGCCGCCATCGGCGCGGCTCCTGCGTCCCATACTCCTCGCGTATCCCGACGGCTCTGCTGGTGTTCGTGCTGGGCGTCGTCCTATGCTTCGCCCGCGACCCGTCCATCTTCGGCGACCTCAAGCTCGGCCCTTCCAGGATCCAGCTCGTCCGGATCACCTGGAACGACTGGAAAGTGGGCTTCGTCCGGGCGGCGATCCCGCAGATCCCCCTTTCGGTGCTCAATTCGGTGATCGCCGTATGCAAGCTTTCCTCCGACCTGTTCCCGTCGCGGGGGCACGAGGTGTCGGCCACAGCCGTCTCGGTGAGCGTGGGGCTGATGAACATGGTGGGCTGTTGGTTCGGCGCCATGCCCGTCTGCCATGGCGCCGGTGGGCTGGCGGGGCAGTACCGGTTCGGCGGCCGCAGCGGGGCGTCGGTGCTGTTCCTAGGGATCGGGAAGGCAGTCCTGGGGCTGCTCTTTGGAAGCTCCTTCGTGCGGTTGCTGGGGGCATTCCCCATCGGAATCCTGGGGGTGCTGTTGCTCTTCTCGGGGATCGAGTTGGCTATGGCGTCGAGGGACATGGCGAGCAAGGAGGAGTCGTTCGTGATGCTGGTGTGCGCCGCGGTCTCCCTGACGGGGTCAAGCGCCGCGCTGGGTTTCGGTTGCGGCATCCTGCTCTTTCTTCTACTGAGGCTGCGGGAGGTGAACTGCCGCGCCCTGCTGCCCTCCACAAACAACGGCGACGGTGGAGGCGACCGCTGCTAGTGCTGGCCAGTGGCAAATCCAATATTATTATTGAACTTCTCATTATAAACTTGCAATTATTGGAATGAATCTTTTTCTGTATTATTTATATGAATTATCATAAACCTGCGATCATTGAGATTGAAATTTTGTTTTTTTGGTGTTATCGTATATGAAAATTTTCCTTTTGCATCCATTAGATTGCATGGTTGTTTCGTATCTACATGATGATGATGATGTGTACTATGTGTGTCTTATGCTAGGTGATGAGGATAATAATGGCGACATGATACGCCACGACGTTAGTTGTACCTAGACGATACTCTGCCCAAAGAGAATAATAATGTCGACGCGATATGCGCTGATGTCACCCGCCCTCAGACAACGATTTCATCGTTATGACCCAACACACTTGGCCGAGACAGAGGAGAACGGCGATCGAGGCACGCCCATACCTTGCGGTAGTTCGGTTCTTCACGCCACGCCAACTCAAAGTTAGACGCTACCTGATCCCTACAGGCGGGCAGCTCAGGAAGCAGTATGCTTCCCTATAAATACCCTCTCGTTCATTAGAAAAGAGACAGACAAAGATACTTCACCATCTGAAACCTCCTCCGCATCTGCTAACTTGATCGTCGGAGAGGTCGAGTCGAGCGCCTCGACCCGACCTTTGTGCAGGTGCGAGGTCGAAGGTCCCCTCCGGACACGCAGGCGAGGAGTTCCTGCCCAAAAGAGACGACTACATCGTTCCGATCAGACACCGCCCCCGACCTCCTCAACGAGCTCGAGGAACGTCGTACAAGATCCACGCCCATTCGAACCCAAACCAAGCCATGTTGGCCCCGAAGCCACGGCATAAAGTTGTTTACACTAACAGTAGGGATGAATTCATCCCTTTTCTAGCCTACCATCATCTCTTTCTTATAATTCTTAGAATATCCTCATAAAAAAAATCAATTTTTTTCCTTTGGACCTGTTAGTTGCCCTATGGACCCCTGTGGATTTTATTTTTTAAATAAATTTACATTGTTTTGATTAGAGTTGTCAAAAATATTATACTTCCTATTTCTTTTCTTATTCCTAAATCGATAATGATATTTATATGAATTTTTTTTTATATTGATGACTTGATTTCTATTAGGTTTGGATCTATTTATCTTGATTATGATATATTTGAATAATTTTGATGAAGGTGTTACCAATTCTAATATACTATAATAGATTATATAATTTTATTTAATTATATATGATATATTATAGATATGATTGGATTCTAATTACGGTTGTCGATCCATAAAAAAAAAATTCTTTAAAAGATGATTTTGATGGTAATAATTCTCCTAATTACTTAAAAAGGGCATCTTGATTATTCAACGTGGATGTCATGATTTTATTGAGAGATTATATATTTTCGTTCGTCTCTTTTTAGTCTCGTGAATAATTGAGAGATTAGAGATATTATGTTTTCTTCTCCTTATTCCTAATCTATCACTCATAATTATCAATACGAAGAGAAAGGAAGATGAATTAGTTATCTTTGTAGATCAACATCGCTATAACTTTTTACGTTTACAAATCAGATAAAAGCTTTCTAAATAGTATCGAAAAGATATACATCATATATTTATTTGATCCATAGTTATTTAATTATGACTTTTATGTTAACAGTATATTCATATTTGGTTATTTTTATTCACAAACTAATAATGGTATATATTTAAAATTTTATTTTTACTAGAATTGTGTTCTATTTTTTTATTTCACTTGCCTTAATTATAATATTTTAATGATAGGTTTATAATATTTTGGTGAAAGCATCAAAGATATTATAAGGATATTCAAAATATATTATATCTGATATAGAATTATTCATATTTTGTTGTTTTTATTTTAAAAAAAGAATACCTATTCAAAATCATAATTTTCGAGATTTATCATTTTCTATTAGATTTTTAGTTAATTTTGCCTCGGTATGATTATAGTATTTGGATGAATATATCAAAAACATTGACCGTATAAATTTTATATATGAAGAATTAAATCGATTCAACGACTTATATGTATTGAGACGGCTATAATTATCTTACTAGAGATATTTTTAAAATTATGATACATAAAAATAATTTTTTGAAAAATAAGTAAAAAAGACTTTTATCTGAAAAAAATATTTTTCGAGATTTCACACTTATGTTATTTTATTATTGGTAAAGAACGGCTACGGAATTTGACAGGTGGACTGCTGGTTGAGACGCCAAGTCCGCGGCTTTGCTCACGAACCGAAGGTGTGGAGGCCGCGCTCTCGAGAATCCCTCCATCTTCTCCCGTCGTGACCTAACTGGTCAGTTAAGCCGCAGGGGAAGCACTTTGCTGCGATGGCGTTGGAAGATGGAGAAAACCTTATGGGATGCCGACGCGTACTCGCTGCTGAGATCATTGATTGGACCAAAAGCGTCGTTATTACATGGCCAATGGCCACTCCGTTTCCTTTCGTAGTTGTGGCAATTGAAAGGTCGACTGCGCCAACCATTCGACTAAAGACACATACAGCGAGCATTACACTTTCACTGATTTGTCGTGGAAAAGGAGTGTTCGAGTTGCTTATCCTGAAATCATTCTTTTTCCTACGCATCATCTGATAATTTTCGCATAAGACAAGAGGTCGAGAGAGATTTTATTGGGAACCTATTTAATGAGAACAAATCCAAGGAATATTCGTCTCGCAATCGTCATGGATGACATAACCTTTGATTGCTACGTCCTTAATTTAATGGTAACCCGCACAGCTCTGTTGGGGGGCGTCGTTCGCGAGGGCCCAAAGCAATGTGAGAGTCAAGCATGCTAATAACTGCGTTTCAAATCATGCCATATTCATCATAATTCAAAAACCCAAAATATATTATTCAATCATGTATGTGGCTGTGGCTGCACTTAACTCTGTCATATAACAGTGACTGGACAAATTTACATCGTCCAAACAGCATGACTGGATACTAAGAATAATAAGACACATGTTTTCCTGTTTCTGTCTAATCCGACCATTTTGTTGCATGAAGCGGCGGTGTGTTATCATGCACCAAATTACCATGTTCGATGTGTTCAGAATGAAGCAGTTCTTATCATAATGCTTGTAGGGTTTTGGGAGCAACCGATTAGCATTGCCATTCTCAACATGAGGCATGGATCCCCGATGAATTCCACCCAGCATGCAACTGTGGATTCATGGCAACACCAAGTGACCAAATGATTTTTGCCATCCGCTAATCTCACCTCGTGCTTCCACCCCAGTAACCTTCGTCTCTGCAAGAGCAGCTTCCATCTTTGAAATGGTGAAATTGTTCGGTGTCCCTAACTGTAATCTCACGGCGAACAATTTTAGAGATCAACTTAAGAATGCTATGGCAATTCTGACACATATACAAGTTCTTGGTGACCCAAATAGGCATGCCGGGTGTGGTATTGATGAGCCCGAAAGCAACAGCTAATCTTTCACTGTGGCCACAGAAGATATCAGACTTTGATGCTTCCATCTGAGCTATGGATTGATCCTCAGGCAGAGTGAAACCTGCCGCCTTTATCCTATCATACAACCCCTTTAACACTGCATAGATCTCCTTTATCTGCGGGTGCGACTCATCAGAACTGAGAAATGCATGAACAACCCCCTTTACCTCCACCCAACTGCATCCAGGATCCATCTCTAGCCCCCTCTCCCTCATAACCTTCCTTGCTCTTGCCAGTTGATCCCATCTTCCGCTATCAGCATATAAGTTACATAAAAGCACATAATACCCTACACTTCTGTCATCCAATTCGAAAACATGTTTGGCAGCATATTCGCCGAGCTCAACCTGGTGGTGAATTCGGCATCCATTCAGCAAGGCTCCCCAAATGGCAGCATCTGGCTCGATAGGCATATCATTTATGAACTGGTGCGCTTGCCCCAGGTACCCAGCACGACCCAAAAGGTCCACCATGCAAGCATAGTGTTTTAGGTTTGGCGTTATCGAGTACTTCCTCTTCATGCTATCAAAATAGCCCCAACCTTGAGATACCATTCCTGACCTACTACAAGCACACAAGAGACCCACCATCGTAACCTCATCAGGATGCACACTAGCTTCTATCATTTGGTTGAACAGTGAAACAGCAAGATCTCCACGTCCCTTCCCTGCATAACCTGTCAGCATGATGTTCCATGACACTATATCCTTCTCTTTGAGTATGTTAAACTGTGTCCAAGCATATTCCATCCTTCCACACTTGACATACAGATCTAGAAGAGCATTTGGCAGACACCCCTCATATCCTAATCCGCTTCTTAGAGCTTGGGCATGGATCTCTTTTCCGCACATCAATGCTCCAACAGCAGCACAAGCAGAGAGGGCAGCAATGAAGGTTATGGAGTTTGGCTTCACATCAACATGCATTTGGCGCAAGTAACTCAAAGCCTCGAAGCTCCTCCTGTTGATCCTCAAGCCCGATATCACCGAACTCCAAGTGACCACATCCTTCTCCGGCATCTGCCTAAAAACCTCTAAGGCCTTATCGATGCATCTAGACTTGGAATACATATCAAGAAGTGCATTTCCAACCATGGTGCAAGGCGTGATCCCAATGTTCCTCGCTAGCTCATGTACCTTAGTACCACTATCCAAACGTCCCAAAGAAGCACATGATGAAAGAACACTAGCAATTGTGACCTCATCTGGGACTACATTGTTCGCTCCCATTTGTTCAAACACTTCCAAGGCCTTATCAGGTGAGCCATTTTTCTCGTAACCTGATATCATAGCAGTCCAGGATACGACGTCCTTAGACTCCTGGCGCAAGAAAATTTTTTCAGCTTCCTCCAAGTCCCCGAGAGTGGTGTACATCTGAATCAACGAATTATGCACCGAAACATCAGTTAGAAAATTCATTCTTATAGCATAACCATGATTCCCCTTCCCAAACTCGCTGTCAGGCAACAGACCAGAAGCAGAAATCACGCTAGTCATTGTCATAACATCTGGCTCCAAAGAGAGATTCCTCATCGTCAAAAACAGCTCCAGCCCTTCGGCACAATTCTCATTCTCAAAGTAGCCTGCAATCATTGCATTCCAAGAGATACAGTCTCTCCTAGGCATACCATCAAACACGTTTCTGGCAGTAGCACAGTAGCCACATTTCGCGTACATGGTGATGAGAGCATTCAGAACATCAACCTCTGAGCTGAATCCGAACCTGACCACATGTGCATGGACCTCCCTCCCCCTAATCAAGTCCGTGACACCGCCGCAAGACCTCAGAACGCAAGGGAAAGTATACAAATCCGGTCGGGCGCCGGACCAAAGCATACGGTGATACAAATCCAAAGCCTCATCCAAGAACCCGGACTTGGCGTAGCCCCCAATCATCACATTCCAGGAGAAGACGTCCCTCTCGACCATCTTCCCGAACACC
The DNA here is from genome assembly GCF_036884655.1 of Musa acuminata AAA Group. Classification (NCBI taxonomy): domain Eukaryota; kingdom Viridiplantae; phylum Streptophyta; class Magnoliopsida; order Zingiberales; family Musaceae; genus Musa; species Musa acuminata. The sequence continues at coordinate 2,095,724 of NC_088343.1, read as the reverse complement.
GACCACGCCGACAGGAGGTCGCCGAACCTCACGAACATGCTCAAGAGGGCGTTCCCGAGAAGGGTGCTCAGGCAGGTAATGGAGGAAGAGGAGGAGATGTGGGAGTAGACGCGGAAGCCTTCGTCCACCGCGCGCTTCCATTCGCAGAGGCGGAGGAGAGCGACGTAGGCGTCGTCGTCCAGGCGGCGGCCCTCCGCCGAGTCCAAAAGCTCGAGGGCGCCTTCCAAGTCGCCACGGATGCAGAGGCGGCGGATTCCGGCGTCGGGGTCGGCAGATGCGGGGGCCGGGGCAGGGCTGAGGGCGGAGAGGTGTTGGGAATCGTGGGAGGAGAGTGGGTGCGGGTTCGGGAGGCGGCCGGAGTGGAGGTTGAGGTAATTTGGCCGCGTCGGGTTGGAGAGGAGGCGGAGGAAGTGGTAGTGGTCGGAGAAGAGGAGCGAATTGGGTGGCCTGTTAGCAGAAATCGCCATCTGTGGAGGAGGATGACATGGTTCCGAGGGAGGTTTTAGAGGTCGGGTTTTAACGCTGGTACACGATAAGCGTGCCGGGTGCGAAGAGGATATAGTTGCGTGATCGGACATCATGATTACTTATCGCAACACGCGGAGTATTTTGATTGGTGGAAGCAGAGGCTGCCAACTCCATCTTTCGTTACTGCATTAACAGACTACGGTCGGAACTCCTCTCAATGAATGACGTGGCATCATCTTAACGGTTGATTGGAGAGTGTTATTGCCTTACTACGGACGACGGTCGGAACTGTTATCAACGTACCACGTGGCGTCATTTTGATGGTTGATTGGAAAGCGTTCATGCATTTCTACGGACGGTGGAGACTATTCTCAACGTTTGGACGTGGCATCATCCTTATGGTTCATTCGAGAACGTTCTTGCCATTCTACGGATCAGATCAGTTTGTGTAGGTATATAAGCGGATCCGAAACCATCCTCCCAATTAGGCCAAATTGCGGTCATAAGTTTGGGCCAATCATCCACTCAATTAAGCCGTCATAATTAAAATTAATTAAAATAAAAAATAATCAAATTTTTATTTTTTTAATTCGATTAAAATTTGATTTATCGAATATAAATACTAAATAGTTAAAATATAATTATGATCAAGACTGATCAAAATATTTGATTAAAATTAATCAAATTAGTTAATTTTTATAATTAAGGATATAAGTCAAATTTTTTAATTTTTGAAGGGTAAAACTATAATTTTTCTTAGGATATATTCTAAAGAAAATAATTGAAAAAATAAATTTAAGGATAAATTGAAATTATCTGATTTCTAAGAATAAAATTATTCTTTTAGTTAAAAAGAAAAGAAACCCTAAAACCTCTCTCAATCGCTATTGTTGCGTTCCATTATGCCCACGCTCGCGAGTCTCATTGGCGGTGCACTGATCATCCATCGCGGTTGCCCGCGATGGCATAGCTGTTCTCATATGGTTGATTGATGACCTCACCATCATCGCGCCATGCCATTGTTCCTATGCGATTATGCACCAATTGACGACCACATCGTCAGAGGTCGGCCTTGATCAGCTCGACCTTTGGGACGATGGTAGCACTGTCCTCATCATCAACTACGTCAACACTCTCCATAGAGTTTCCCTCGTCGATGGTTGTTGTATCGTTCCTTTTTCGATTGTGCAACCATCGGGAATCGTGGCTTGCGTCATTTAGTTGATATCGATCGTAGCCAATAAATGTCGCAGCCATTGTAACCGTCGCAATCGCCTCCAACCAAGGTAGGCTCGCCACAAGGATGTTGCACATAGGCAGTCATGCATGCAACCACCGTTGGCTGTCACACTCTACGATACTTTATTTGCATACACAATCACTATTTGTGATTATGCTAACGACCACCAAAGGTCATCACCCTCAATAATACTATTATTGACAGTAAGTTGTTGATAGTAGTCAATCGATTAAACACGAGGAATCTTGTATTGCTCGCAAGCTAATGACATGACGTACTAGAAAAATAGATCGACAGCACAAACAGATTATTCAAGCATCATAAATCAAAATAGAATAACACCTTTTTGCAAGCAAAGAATGCGGTGCTAATAAATAGATATAAATATAAAATAGATTTGAAATACTTTTACGATCTAAAGTATTTGATTTTAAAACATTGCTCTAATACTAATTCTAAGCATAAAAAATCGTAATATGCTACTATTATATGAAAAACTTTAATGCTATAAATTGAAATGAAATAATAAAAGATCAAATTTACGATACGCATCATTTGATGTCATTCAGAAAATCTTTATTTGATCTGTAAGTGCACCATCGTCGAATTCGAAAGCTACAATGATATCGATTTGTAAAAAGAACTAGACTCTCATTCTCTCTTCTTATTTTTCATAGGACCATTATGAACGATGAATTATGAATAAAGAAAAATGAGAGAAGATTTATAAACTATTAATAACTTAAGATGATTAAGGAGAGATGAGATAATATATGTAATCTCTCAATAATTATGTAATGTATCCATGTTGATTCTCTAGGAGGTCTTGTCTATTTATAAGCGAAAGCAAAAGGTTTAAGATAAATAATTAAGAGAGTCTCTCTCATCAAAATTATCTTATTATTCTATTGATCAATATCCATTATTAGAATTCAATTATATTTATAATATATCTTATCCATTATTAGAATTTAATTATATTTATAATATATCTTATTTAATTTGATAGGATCATATAATCTAATATTTATATTATAAATATATTATTTAGATTATATCTTCCTAAAAAGAGTTTCGAAAGAATAGCACCTTTAAAACAAACAAGAAACTGACAAACAATAAGTTAGAATCCTAAAAGCCCTTCGAATCCTAAGCAAGAAACCCGATTCTTGTAAGATGAGGAGAATCAAAGTCTTCTTCCAGGAAGGGAAGCGAGATAGATCGAGAGTTGACGACAACCTCAAGAAGGATCGTAAGCTTCTACGAGGAGGCCGAGGTGGAACGGTTCAGGGAAACCTTTTCGATCTTTATACTATTCGTATTGCACGTGATACTCACGTGTCAACTGACTGTGGTGCGATGAAGAAGCAGAATTATGCGTGCGCATGAGGACACGCTGGCTCAAGTGATCTTTTAGTTTGAGCCTACCTTTTGGGTTCCTTAATGGGTTAGCAGACTAATCGAGTAGATAGAACCAACCCGAAGCGAATACAAGTGAACAAACACTTGAGCGCAAAATGCTAGAGACTTTATTTCTCCAACAGAATTGGCCATAATTTTTATCTTCGTAGTCCTTCATGTCCTCAAATTAATTCTTAAGAAATAATTAGTTCTCCTAAGGCTTTCTTTTTTATCAGGTCCCTTTTACCAGTAAATAAGTTGGCCAGACTTACCTGCTCTGTCTTCCCCCGTTTTCCCTCCCTCTCCAAGGTTCCAAGTCGGAGCTTTTATTTGTGCCCCTCCCCTCAAGAAAACCTACACTCTCTTGGATTATAAGCAAACACATGGGAGGAGGAAGTATCAACGACACTTCTATGCGAATGCTGCCAGCAAATAAGACCAAAAGCTGAGAACGCATAGTATCGACACCTGCAAGTCGGGCACGGATGAACCCAAGCCCTACAGATGATGAGATCATGGGAGACGACCAAAGCCACCCACCTTTCAAGGAGACGGCCGAAGGCCCCTCCCACCACATGCCAGAAGCTGGGAAGCAACTCAACCTTCCTGAATGAGAATGGTAGAACGGCAGGTTGCGGCCACCGGAGCTCCTTCCTGATTCGTGGGAACAAGAAAAAAGATCATGAGAATGACGACAGGTAATAAATTTGGATTCAAACTATAAAAATGACCTGCTCCAGTTTGTCAAATTTCACATTCCATATGACCAACAATCCTCGACTCGGTCAGACAAATTATTGGTTCCACGACACTCGTGTCAAAGAATCATGACGGGCAAACGATACCTCGGATTTGAACAACCCGACTTACCCACTCCACACAAACCTTCAAGGCAATTTCCAAACAAACCTTTCACATAATAACGACCGGAGACACCTGCCCCACTGAAACAGTCATTTATTACCTTCCAAGGCAATTCTGCCAAAGGAATCAAACATCTCAAGAATATCCTTCCAGCATAATATACATGAAGCCACTTGGTGCCGAGGTTCTCCTGTTGGGAAAACCAAATATATCAAGTTTAATACAGGCAAACTGATCAAACAAAGAATGCAAGTACTATGCTTTTCAGATACAAATTTTAGTCTAGGCCTACATAAAACTGCAAGATAAACAACCAAAGATGGAGGAAACAATCTCCAGCTTCCCAAGACCGGCTAATTCCTCATTTTAATGGAGAAACCTAAGAATATCATGCATTATACATTTGACTAGAAGCCACAAAAAATGGGCTTCTCACCGGTTTTGAGCCAGGATATCACAAGCCCCTCTTCCTAAGTTTCACCCAGTCAAAATATCCTGTAGCAGTGAGCCACATGACGACGTTTCGAAGCAAACTATGATGGTAAGGGGTCAGGAATTTCTTGGTAGATAGAAGGTTTCTCGTGGATTTAATTCCAATCAGAAAGCAGGTTCATTCTTTCAAATAGCAATATGCCACCAGGTATCTACACTTTTTGTGTCCAAGGTCTAAAGCTCCTAGTTACATTACAAATTCAACTATGTTTACCGAGTGAATTCCAGCATTGGTTGGATAATAGGATTATTGACTGATGCATCTCTCACCAAAGAAACTGCTGATAGGCAGACGTAATAAGTAGTCACCAAACACACGCACACAAAAAATAGAGAAGGTCCTAGTGATTTTCTCAAGTAACACTATGTTCAACAAAATGACAACAAAAACTCCAGAAATTTTAAGATAATAATGTATTACTACCTCTTGTAATAGGTGTAGCCTGCAAAACCGACCCCACTGGCAGCCACAAGCCCAAGAAGAACCAGCAACGCAACCAACCACCCAGACATCCCACTTGGCTTGTCCCTTGGATCACTGCTGCTCATATCTCCACAGGCTTGCTGATTGCAAGGCTCCTGCTTAACGGGCTGCAAACAATTAAGAATAGTAATTAGACACAATGCATGAAAAAACTAGCTTACAATACGTTCCAGCCCCTATCAAATGCATGTCAATATAAGATTGGTGATTCAGGCCTCAGGTCAAAAGCTTCAAATTGGTTTTGTGCTGTTTTTGAGCTGAAACCTTGTTTTAAGCCAAAAATATCCCGGTTTCTGCCACTTCAAAAATAACTGTACGACTTCTGGTTGAATTTTTGCCATTTTAACCAAAACTCATTAGTTTTTGCTACTTTGATTTTTATAACAATCAGCAAGTTCAATCATTTACTTACGAACAATTAGCAAGCTTAACTTTATAAATATGACAGGAATTGACAAATATATTTTAAATTTCATCACATGGGATGAAGAAATGATCCAAGCCGAACACATGGTATTTGAATTATATATAATGGAAAATTGCAGGAACTGAAGGCTCAAACAATAGACCTTTACTCAAACAGTGGGATCAGTGCCCATTGATCTCAAAGCTTAATTCTAGTAAACAAGACAGGTTCTAATATTCATATTCTAACAGTTAGTTGAGGAATACATAAGTAACTCCTTCAGGCCCATACTTTCCCTGGCAATGAGTTCATTCTAAGATATTCTACCACCAAGTTCTGTCAAAAACCAAAAGAACTAAGAGGATATTTGAACTAAGAGGATATTTTTTAAAAAAATCTCTTCATCTGTGGATAGATAACCCCCAGAAGCAACAGCATGGGTGTATTCTAGAAGTTAAAATATAGTTCTTTTTTACTTTGGTCTATGGAATCCAGGCTATGGAACCCAAAATCTTCAGTCACTCAAAGTGAACCTTTTAAGATGGATAACGAAATTATAATATGTAGATTTTGTTTCGAAATTATAAGGAAAAAGTACAACTTAAAGATAAATCATATGAATTGCCTTGCAAACATTATTTATTTTCTTTTTAAAGGACTTTTTAAAAATATACTAAACCATCGAAACAGTCTGTAAGTTGCACTCCAGCCATTGGTCAATGGACAAACAGTCCAACCATTGGCCAATTAAGATATTATAACCTCAAAGGCACATTCTTGGAAGGTTCCCAAATCGAAATCTTGCTATTTGCTAAAAAGAAGTTAGGGACTGCCTTAGTTGTTGTTCTCTTATTCAAATCATGACAAGAGAGAGAAAATTAACATTCATATGTTCGAATTGGGGCAGAACTTCATGGAAGGTTGTCAAATCAGAATAACTTGTCAGACTGAAATCCTATGAGCACATTCTAAATAGATCCTCAAGTACTACTGGCTACTTCTACAAAACATGCATACAAAAGGCCATTCACCCTTTGATCGATCCAATTCATATGATGTTAAAATGACAAAAATAAAAGTCACCAGAAAGCATCTTTTGACTCACCATTTGTTGATCTGAACACCTACTATCATCCACTGGGTAGTGTTTAATGGATGAATCATCAGTACTTGCATAACAGCCAACATCTCTGTACCGAACTCCACCATCACAAGGGGAAGAACATTTCATCCATGGCCCAGCAACCCATTTAAAAGCTTCTGAAATTTGTAGAGGTATTAAGTTGCATATTCATGATGCGTAAAATCACCTTTATTACAATTAGCTTATCAGACATGTAAAAGGAAGTAGATTGTATACCTTTCTAAATGGAAAACTTAATTATCAATTATTATATACCGCTACCAAAATTGAAATCTTTGCATCTGCTTGTTTACTATCAATCCCATCATGGTGACACAAAAAAAGAGGATAAGAAATGCAATGATAGCTACCATGTGGTTTCAATTGCACAGCCAGCTCTGCACCAGTCTTACAGTAACCCAATTTCGTGTTCTTGTCTATGAGGTAAGGATCTGAGCAGTCCATGCAGCATATGTATTCATCACCAAAATCTAACTTGTTCTTGCATCTTGTGCACCTGTTTGTTATCCTTGGGTTCTCTGCTCAGAAAATAAGGATCCTTTAGAACAAAGCAATCTTCAAAGTTCAAACATAAAATCCATCTACCAATTACGGTTGCTTAAAACCAAAGATGTTAACTAGAAAATATATCTACGTTTTAGATCTCTGTCAGGAGTCATTAATGGAAAAATTGACCATAGGGTTGTTTACTAGGAGGCAAGCACACATAATGGAACATTCACATTCAAGCAAGGAAAACAAAAAACAAAAAAACAAAGAAAGTGCATGCTTTCTGGAGAACTTCACTGGTTGGACAAGCATAATATCCATTTAAGTCTCAAGTAGAACTTCACTTGTTGGAGATGATGTCATCTAGATCAAGTCTAGAGCACATGTAACACCCCATTAGTTCCACACGGAAATGCTACACATGCATTTAGTGACTTACAACTAACAAGTTTATGTGTTCTCAACTAGTGTTTGGATAGGCCTCACTCCATTGAAGCTGTTGGATAACCTAATATTAGGGCAATTTTGTGGACCTTTCCATGTGGACCAACAAATAAACTGAGAAGTGTGTTTCTTTGGTTGATCCAGCACCAATACCTTAAATGTAAATTCCAATATGTACACCAATCCATGCAGGGTAACATGCATCAAGATGTGTGCTTCCTTAAGTGACATCAAAATATCGGATATGGATGCTAGGTTACATGGAATGGCTACTGTAACACACCGATTAGTCCCATATCAGAAGTGGACAAGACTAAGATTGATTCATAAGGGTATGATGGGGGTATTACTATCAGATTCAACTTAAACATTGTGGCCACTGGTTTGGGCTCAACGAAGTTAATAGGTTTGTGACAATTAGTATCAGAGCTGATATAGTATTAAGGCATGGTGAAAGGCTTGAGTAGGAAAAGACTAAACATCAGAGCTGACCTAGTATTGAGGCATGGTAAGAGGCTTAAGTAAGAAAAGTCTACCCGTGAACATGGTAAGAGGACATGTTATGGCGTGGAGCTGCCATTGAGCTAAGCTAGGCCTTGATAAGGACGTCAAACCCTAAGTGGGAGAGTTTATAACACTCTAATTAGTCCCACATTGAAAGTTAACAAAGCTAAAATTGACTTATAAGGGTCGGGATACTACTATCAAGACTTGCTTAAGAAAGGTTGTGACTCTATGAGGATATGGATATGTGATCTAAGTGACAAGATAGATGTGTATTTTTTACTCTATAAAATCGTATGTTGTTGATTTTAACTAAAATGCATAAATAAAATGGTTTTGGATCTCGTTATCTATCTAGTGGACAATACTCATCCTTACAACGGATAAGAGATATGAACTTCACAGCAGTCGAAGATATATTATTTCTTTTGAGTCAAGGACAGAATTACACATCAGTTCACCAAACTAAGAGAAGTGAAGATATTTGCAAGCTAAGTGAGAAATTAATCAAAGAATAAGAGGGCACAATCTAGAGTTAGGTATTACAAGAAAATATCACAACTTGTTTAAACATTGATGTGACATAAATGATAATCCCAAGTACAGGAAATTAGACATATCTTTATGCGAGAGAAGACAGCATATGTACACCTTGTCTGATTAATGCCTCCTATCTAAGTTCAAGATTAAACAAGTGAAGTATGTTGTGAACTATTCCCAAATGTCAAAAGAAATTGCTCAAAGTGCAAGCAGATTGGCATGATGATGATTTCAAAGTACAAACAGAAATACTCTGCGTTCATTTTATACTTTAGAGAATCTGAAATTACATCATATAATCACAGATGTCTAAGAAAAGGTAGTACATGAGGCCAGACATGGACACTCAAACATAGATGTTCTTCTTTCGGGTTGTATTCAATCGATTTCAAGTCAGAAGGTGAACTACTTAACCAGCATGCTTAAAAGTTGGAAGAAAAACTGTAATTACGTGAATATGGGATCATTGTACATACAAGCTAAAATAACATGCCAGCGAGAAAAACTGTTATCCTCTAAAACTTGAAAATATGAGAATAGAAGGACGATGATACCTGGTTTACAGCAGTGAAAATGTGTATGGAAGGGAAGGCATGGTGGATAAGCTGATTCCCCACAAAGACCATTGCAGTTATCTGACTGATCAGCTACCACAAGTCCGGCTCCACATCCACCGAGCCAGATGCTTTGACACGATTCAGTCCAGAAGCACCCTGCAATTCACATAGAGAACACATATGCATTGTTGACCTGCCAATATATTTCACCAACTTATAGAACAAAATGAACATGTCATATTTGTGTGTGCATATACTGGTGGAAGCAATAACAAAAATTACAAGAAAAAAAATAATAATATCCAATAAAGCTCTCAGCGTTTCAACCCACTAAATGGCCCTAGATCAATGAAGTTATACAATCTATCAAGACCTAAGTTTGACAAAATCCTCCACAAAATTCTATTGCTATGTCAGTCAATGTCAGGGAGCCTGATAAGCTGTAATGGAACATGGGGGTACCACTCTTACAGGCTTCGGTTTCACCAACTACACCATGCCGACCATCTAAAAGAACTAAGATTTGCACGCTAAGTTTTTAGAATAACGTGGAAACGAAGCTAGTAAACCCCCTCCCAACAGAAACATGAGAAAAAGAATATGCTCTTCAATCGAAGCTCACAAACGCATTCTAATCCTGATGAACATTAGACCCCAATTGAAACAAAACGACTAATTACAATAGACTGATCAGTTATCTCAATAGGTGGAACAGAAACAAAATCACATCATCGATACTACTCGTCTTAAAGCACAGTGGAATATCCGAATAAATTGAGGACCGATCGAATAACAGCCAATAATTAGCAACCAGATGAGCAGAACAAAGACCAGTAAGTGAAACGGAATCCTAGTCTCGAACATCATACTACGTGATCGATCCCGAAATGAGAGACTAAAGAATGATAATTCAAGAAACGAGACGATTAGGGTTCGAGGGGTTACCATGCGAGGGAAGATGGTCCGCAATCGAAGGAGAAGGGTGAAGGATTAGGAGGAGGAGAAGGGGGAGAAGCGGAGGGAGGAGGAGCTTAGAAGGCAGCATCTCCTCGCCTATCGGCGTCGACGCACACACCACCGACGCGAACCCCCTCTTTCTCGTACGGGCTGGCGTGGGGTGGTACGCCGAGAGCTGTCTCGGCTAAGGCAGCGCGCAGGAAAACCGAAGGCAGGAGACGAGGCAGTTCGATTGGGTGAGTGGGACCCATCCACGACGTGGACCGCGTTCGTCAGGTTGAGCGATCGCCTTAACGTCATTGGCACGGGACCCACCGCTCGGAGTGCTCTAACAATGGATCTCTGCCGTCCGACCCACGGCCATCAATCAAGGTATTTTACTCGTTTGTGAATCTCAAACAAAGTGCAGCGGAAGCGGATCACACCCAATAGAGGATCCGAAACCCGAAACGTTGAGTACGACGTTAATATTCGTGCTGGTCACAACGTGGCCCGTTGCATTGCAGCCCACAATTGAAGGAAGAAGGCTGTCGGCCCACTTAGATGGCATCCCAATCACCAGTAGTCGGTAATCGTCCGAGCTTCGTAGGCTCAACATAATAGACAAGCTATCAGTATTCCACTTCTGGATGGGGCATCTCTCCTCCTTTTGGTGCGCACCCACCGCCACTGCAAGCGTTAAGAGGCCAAAGGAAAGCCCGGAGGATGGCTCGCGCGTCGCCTGCAGCCTAAACGGAGCATCGTCGATTTGTGTGGTAGTCCATAAAGCCTACCGCATGTGGTAGGCATATGCAGGGAAGCTGCAGCAGCTTTCTCTGATACCAAAGATGGCGACTACAAGCATTTCACCTTCCAAGACGCGACGTGGATTCTGCCTTTCACACAAGGAAATTAATATAGAAGAGATAGAGGAGGAATAGATTCCGAGCCCATCATAAATAGGTTATCACTAGTAGCCGAACCAGTTTGACTTCTGCATCCCTTTTTGCTTGGATATTGTTGTTTTCGCAAGGATTCCTTGCTCCCAAGTGCAGGTCAACAAGGAGCAGTCGGGGTTCCGTGGGATTGCCATCGCAGTGCCCACCTTGCCTGCGCAAATATGCATATGTAGAATCAGCATTCATGCGAGGTATCAAAGAAAAGTTCTTTTCTTTTCCTTCATTCTTTTTCCAGGAGTGTCGACGTTTTTGTCGTTATGCAGATGCAACAACTGCTTCCGGGCATATTGCCCGGTATTCCAAACCGGATTAGGAGGAGGTGAATGAAGAATTTATTGTGAAAGAGTGAGTTAATACGTATTTATAAATGTTGTTGGAGAGAGAGAGAGAGAGAGAGAGATTTCTTTTAATTATATATTTAAATCATATATTTAAGTTTATGATTGATCCTTAAATTGATTGATGATTAGAATATATAAGGAATATAAGATTATCAGTTTATATTTATCTATATAATGATCTATTATATTCCTATAAGATTGAATTTTTTTGTCAATGATGTTAATTTTGACTCTACTAGTTCGTCAAAAGTATGGACATGTGAAATATGTAGTTGACATTTGATAATTTTATCTCTAATAAAGTATAAATCGATAACAAGAAAACTAGGTTGGCGTATAAGTAAGCAGCACATATATTTTCACAGTATATTGTAAGAGAAGATTATGAGATAATATCAAGTTCATGTAGTAGATTGGTAACTCAATTGAATTGGTAGGGATGGCTGGACATTCAACTTTAGTAGTGGATCTTACGAGTGTGTTTTACTTCTTGAAACTCCAACTAATCAGATTTGCTCCATGAAAGATAATGTAGGCTGATGTAGATGTTCTATCATCAGTGTTGTTTTCCTAATTATAATAAAAAAAGACATGAAGATGAAATGATGAGTGTTTACGAAAAAAAATTTATAATTGAGAATCCATTTAAGATATCGCAAAATAAGTTTTAGTACTTATCAATGTATAATGGAACACTGATGCATGAATTATGATAATTTATTAACTACAAATGAAATATCTGGACATGTAAAAGGTAAATACTATAATGAACCAATTACTTATCAATATCCTAAGAGATCCATAGTAGGGTTATCATCATCTAATTTAAGTGACTCAATTGTAGAGGGTAATGTGATAATTTTTTAGCATTCTTCGTATTCATCTTTAGTAATATATTTGGAATGTACTTCTTTTGAAATAGAAATAGTCTAGAAAATGTGAAGTTACTTTTACTTTTAAAAAGTTGCTTAAGGTTCTTAGGTCCTTGATAGAAAATCGATCTGTCAATTACTCAAGGATTGTTTGATCTCCATGGAATTATTGTCTATGATAATAATGACATCCACATAAACCAAACACCAAAGAATATTATGTTCGAGGGAGTACCTAACGAAGATGCAAGACTTAAATTTTGGTATTAACTTGTATAAAACGTAAGGGCATAGCTAGGGACAATATAAATAATAAAATACTTTGAGTTTATAAAGATATCAAATTTTATGAAATAGTTTTTCAAATAAAGAGTAGTGTTGTAAAAATAGAATAAGTATACGGTTAATGAGTAGACTACAGTTTGAAATGTTGCTAACTAAAAGATTAGTGATGTAGATGCTTAGTATAGAATAGTGAGACCAGTCTCAACTAAATGTCGACGCTTTCGCTGGATAGACCCAACTAATTGAAATGCATATGGTAATGACCTGAGATGTTATATACCACAATGAGAGATAAGTTGTTAGGGCTTGAAAGAATACCTTCTTCATCAAAGTAAATTGTTTTAATAGTACACTAGAAGAAGTTCTCGACCAGCTTTCTAAAATGAGTAATGACTATAGTAACTTTAGATTTATATTTGAAATGATAGAGGTAAGTGAAGTAATATATAAAAATAACATAAAATCTAAAACTATCAAAGTGGTGGAGGTAGAGCCCTAAACATCAATGTAAATGATTTCAAGTATTTTGATGCAGGATATGGAAGATGTTCTAAAAGATAGTTTGTGACTTGTATTACTAAAGTAAGTATCACAATGAGTTTTAATTCTAATTGATTTGAAGATTAGAATGAAGTAACAAAAAATTAGCTATTATTGAATGGAAGATAGCAGGTGACCAAGGTGACGATGTCATACATCAATTAGGGCAATAACTAAATCAAAAGCGATTGGTTAGGTATTTTATGAAGCTAACGACTACTCGTAGATATAATCTTTATTCTAGCCTCAAACCAAAAATTAGTCAAAAAAAACTCAATAGATTTGTTATTTTATTTACAAAATTAATAGATGAAAATATATTTTTTTTTTATGTGAGGTGCACATAAAACATCATCGAGTATAAAAGTATTTATGGATGAATTAAGTATTATGAAACTAGTGTTGTGAGTGATAGGGATTTCATCATGTCACCAATGATGCTATCTTTACTGCCTTAATAGTCAATATGGATAGAAAAATTTTATAAATCAAAAGTGATATAATGAGAAGTATCGAAGTCAACAATCAAATTACTTTAAGGAGAAAAACATGTTGAGAAGATACTATAATCAAATAAGAAAAATCCAAAGTCAACTGATAATTTGGTTTGGATGCATAGATTTTGAAGATTTGATCTGATGGAGAAGATCAAATCTAAAAAGTGTACATGAGAAAATCTGATCTAACAAAGGAGATCAAATTTGATAAGTGCACAAGGGAGGATCAGATTTGAGATGTGTAGAAAATGTTGATCTTTTTCATTCTCTCTCGAGTCATTCTCTTGATCATGAGTTCTGATGACATAGTCGAAAGGATAGTGGTAAGCAATGGACTATCGTCGAGACGTCGGTCGTGGATTCGAGGCACTAGTGAGTTTGGCGGTTAACGAGCACGGGATGAGGATGCCAGTAAATATGTTAAGTAGTAGATAGGAGCAAAGGAAACACCCACTAAGCAGAACTGCATAGCGATGAAGGATTACCAGAGAAGCTAGTCGATCAATAGAGGAGGTTGATCAAATCAACAAAATAGAGTAGATCTGTTGCAAAACATATCACGCCAGGAGATTGGTGGGGAGGAGTCACAAGTCTTCGTTCTCGATGTAACACTATAATATAAAAGTAGAAAGTGTTATAAATCAGCAATAGGGTAGACGAGGAAGAGGAACAACAGTCGATAGTAGGGCAGAGGAAGAGAGAGCGAGAAAGGAGTCTTGCTTAAAAGCAAGAAGGCTTTGATACCATGAAGAATTTATTGTGAAAGGAATAATTAAATTCATTAAGATAATACGTATTTATACAGAGGGGAGAGATTTTCTTCAATCATATGCTCAAATCATATGATTGATGGACGATTAAAATATGTAAAGAATACAAAGTTGTTATTCCATATTTACCTATATAGTAATCTTCTATCAGTAAGAACCTAGTATGATAAGATTGACAACCCGCCTCAACTAGTAACATGAGGATGTTACCTTAGCAATACCACTTTGACTTACAATAGGTGGATATCGACTCTTAACATATGGAATATGAGACGAAATCATGAGCCCTGAATTCACTGCATCTGTCGCTCACGATCGGATGAGCCGTAGATTCATAATTATGTATTCGATTCTTCTTGCGACAATTTAATGCCTCAAACGTAGTGTAAAAAACCCAGGCACGTTTGCTCGTGAGTCCTCAACTCAATGCATCTATTGCTCACAACCAAATAAGCAAGAGATTCATAACTATATCTTAGAGCTCTCTAACGCTACCCACAAAAACGCGAGACCACATAATAGTGACTCCATCGTTCTTTTGAGTTATGGAACGTAGGGGCAGGCGCTTCCACCCGGGACACCTCACTTCACCGGTGAAGATGCATGAAGACAGGACCAGTCTTTACGCAAAAGAGACTTCCCTTTTTTCTGAAAAAGAGGACGTCGAGGTCAATTTATTACTCCCTTATGAGCCCAAATAAACGTCTCGTATTTCTCTTTCCTGCTGGATCGTAGTTCCGATGACAACCGGGACAAGCATCTTCTTCATCCAGCTTGATCTCATGGAGGGGGCCAAAACACAACCCAATCCACCTTGCATCATACATCATCACTCTGTTGGCTGATGAAGCTGTTAACGAAGTGAGCCGTCCCTTGTATAGAATTGGCAGAAAGCAGAGATGGTGGGAAGCAAATATCTGACGACAGAGGCATCCTTACATGCCTATCTTCTTCGGGTCATTGTCATGTAAGCACTTGGAACTAGGAAAGCACGCCGCACTCACCCCATTTCCTTGCCCTTGTGTTACTTCATTTGATTCTCTCCTCTGCAATCAACGAAAACCTCTGATGGCTCGGTAAAAGCACAAGCTAGAGTTCACGGTAGAGATCGTTTTATCTGGAGACAAGTGTTCGATACTACTCTTGTAGGAAACACAACCGATCCGGGAAGAGTTACTCGATGGGTTATATTATTGTACAAAGAAAGATATGCTGCTGGTTCCTCCTCCACTTCCGTCTCGGAAGCATTGATTCCCGGGAGCAAATCCTGCATACCCACAGATTCTCTGCCTGCAACAAAGAAAGCTTCACTGACCTTTCTGCTATGCTGCTTGTCCCTCTTTCTACCCCGGTCTATAGGCCTTTCCGAAAGAACAGCTGCGCAGTGAAAGGCAGGCACTGTGGTGGGATGCGGATTCCTTGGTTTCCTTCCTCTACCATTCCACCAGCCACGCACCGTTATAAATAGAGGTTAATCGGCCGACTCCTCACTGCAGCGGAGCCTGTTGCAGCATCACCGGCACTCCCCGCACAGGGTGGGTGGTGATCCAAATGTACCGCGGCGGCAGCTCGTATGCCTCCGGTCGGCCTCCTTCCCCTCTGCGTTGTCTCGCTCCGCAGCCTCGTCCATGTTCTCTTCCACGTGCATAACGCGTGCGCATCGAATGCAGGTTCGAGGTCTGCGACCAGGAGGCATGTCGACTACGGGAGGACTTATGTTGTCCGGCCCAAGGGCAGACATCGGGCCACCATCGTCTGGCTTCACGGTTTAGGAGACAATGGCGCAAGGTACGAGCTGCTGCTCTTCTTTTGGCTGCATCTAATGCAAATTACAAGGCACTTTTTGGGAACGCAGCCATAGATAGGATTTATTCCCTTGTTGATATAAAATGATTACAATGGTTATATTCTGGTGCCTTCCCTGCACATATTCCTAGTATTGCTTTACCTAAGATGTCATCTCTGTATTCTCATTTATGGCGTAAAGGAAAGACAAGGAATGGAACAGGTGGCGAATGTCAATGCACTATTAACAGTCGGGAGGGAACAACTCTTTAGCCCCTGTCAAATCCATGCAAAATTCCCACACCATACAAATGCCCTTGTCATTCTCAACGAATAGTTTATTCGGTCGGGTTTTCATTGTTTATGGATCACATTCACGAATCAGAAATAACAAGTTAATCGCCTCAATTAATCATTGTGATTCTTTGAGATTGTGCTGCTTTCTGCTTCACGTTTTGATGGCTAATGTACATGGGAAGAACCATTCCGATTAGCATAGAAAACAACATCATGCAGTTCTCTACTGCTATATTTGGCAATTGTCTTGTTATTTCCTTTTTCATGGGGAGATGTGTTCTTGAGGAACATAGGTATCATTAAATTTAGTGTTTTCGGTTGATTATTGTGGAAGCTACAATGATGTGTGTAATTACATTGAAACTGTAGGCTGTCAATGCAGTTCTTACGCAAATAACAATTCCACTACCTGCATGAATTCACCTTCTACTACTTCTTCTTCTTCTTCTCTTTTGCAGCTGGTACCAGCTCCTGGAAACTCTTCCTCTGCCAAATGTAAGATGTGTAAACATGGTGTAATCACTCGTTAATCATTGGCATCCTTGTTCTTTGTGGTTCCTCTGGATTTCGATGCATTTATCCTCCCTGTCTACTGGTAACTTGGTAGTTCTGTGAGATGGTTTCGGTAGCTAATTTCAACACGAATGTGTGCCATTGCAGATTAAGTGGATATGCCCCACTGCTCCTACTCGACCTGTGGCTCTTTTCGGTGGATTTCCATGCACTGCATGTAACTCCCCATGATTTGCTTAGCATTACTCCATCTTGACCGATCTTATATGACCTCCTCTGTTGCGTTCCACGCAGGGTTCGACGTTGCGGACCCTTCACAGGATGGCCCTGATGATGCCGATGGATTGGAAGCTTCAGCAGCACACATCGCAAATCTTTTGTCGTCTGAGCCAGCTGACGGTATAGCTTTTGATGTTAGCGTCGTTGTAATGCTGGTTAAGTATACTCTGGGATTGATTCCTCCCTCCCTCCAATCGGTACAGTAAAACTTGGAATCGGTGGGTTCAGTATGGGTGCCGCGACTGCCTTGTATTCTGCTTCTTGCTTCGCACACGGAAGGTACGGAAATGGAGGCCGATATCCCATAAACCTCAGTGCAGTCGTTGGTCTCAGCGGCTGGCTTCCCTGTTCCAGGTCGGTTCCATCGCGAGTCAACGCAATCCTTGGATCTATTTCTTCTTTATTATTGCTGTGCGTGAATCGGAGGCATAAGAGTGCTTGGTCGTTCTTCATCCAGGAGCTTGAAGACCAAGGTGGAAAGCTCACAGGAAGCTGCAAGGCGAGCTGCCTCCTTGCCACTTTTGCTCTGTCATGGAACAGGTACCGTACGTAGCATTTACCTCGTCGAGATTGTTGGATTTTAGATTTGATCCAAGGAGCGTTGAGCTTCTCTGTTTTGTTCTTGCGCTGGTTATGGCAGGGGACGGAGTGGTTCCCTATAAACAGGGAGAAAGGTCTGCGGAGACGTTGAGGATGTCGGGGTTTCGAAATCTCACGTTTAAGGCCTACAATGGGTATGTTTCTGCCGCAGTTTCTCGACCTTAGGCCAACTATCATGCTTTGCTTTGCTTAGCTTAGCTTAGCGAGCGATTCGGAACAATGCAGACTCGAACACTATACGATTCCGGAGGAAATGGATGCCGTCAGCAAGTGGCTCACCGCGAGGCTGCGGCTCGATGGGTCTCGCGCTTGACGCCGGGACGTGCCGTGTGCGTCCTGCGATCGCATCGAGGCGCGGCTATAGAAAGTACACCTAACTCACCCAGTATGCGTATGTGCTCAGGTGCTCGTCGCGGCGATATGTGCCGTGAGAGTCGAGTATGTATTGTGATAGCCTTGTCTCCCTTTGGCCTCGGAGTGGCTTATCAACTTGTTTGGTGTATATTATCTTCCTTTCTACGAATGAATGAATGAATGAATGAACAGAGTCTAATTACTTTTGTGGTAATCGTTTTCAGTGTACGGTAGAGGGCGGATTCGTCGTACACCTCTTTTTTTGTGTGCTACGTGGGCAGCATCTGATCAGATCAGCTGCCAGCTAATAAATCCTTTGATATAAATATTAGCAAGGGAATGTGTCTATGTAGGATGGGGAGGTGGTTGATGTCATGCAATTCTATTTCTATGTGGAAGCTTGAAGAAGAATACTCGAGAGATACCATTCCAACAAGTGGCCTTTCCGAGAAATATATCTAACTCTCGGGCATGTTAAGTTCAAAAACAAGTCTGCACTAGAAAGGCCAGCAAAATGTCTATTTGTTGCTTCGTTCTATGGTTGAGTAACCACACATTGAGGTGCATCTACCTACATGCATAACTTGTTTCCACAAGAGAACAGTGCGTGTATGTGTGCATGTTAGTAACGAAAAGTAATCTGGGTTACTTTGTACGCTATGGTACTTACTCATAGCATTCCTGCACGTCCTCGTTAAGAGTATAAATACGATGTTAGAGTATAAATATGACATAACCATAAAAGAAGAGAATTCATACAGGTAGATCGGTACCTACTTCATAGGAAATAAGCCATCTTGCTCAACGACGTACAAGTCGACGTCGAATATCACGGAGTCATTCCGTAAGACTTGGAATGGCACCACCCGATGTCAACCCATACGAGTCGATCGGTGTTCATCCGTAGGGTACAAATTATCCTTCCGATGAGTTGACAGCTATTAAAGGACTACGTATAATCGACCATCTCTTCGCATGTATTAAAGCTAACTCTCCGACCAACGGAGGGGACTTCAAACACTCACTCTCTTTTATTCCACTCAACTCTAACTTAAGTTTTGGAGGAGTCGAATTGAAAAATCTCCCTCCTGATCCCAACAACGAAGAAGCAGGCGATGAGGCCCATGAATCAACCTGACTCGACGCTCACTTCTGCCACCCAAGTCTTCACATGGGCAACCTTACACATCCGGGATAAGATCGAGACGCACTGACTCCTCAGTTACGAATGTAAAGATTCATAAACACGAGTGTCTTCCATTAATGGCTGAGTCAAGGTAGATTTTGTTACTCAAAGATTGTTGTGTCAAAATATTGATACCGTTACACAACTGAGATCTTTCTTTGTGGTGGTAGATTAGATCTAAAATCAATAATGGACCAACTGATACAACCTATTTTCTTACCAATCTGCCTTACATATTCCACGAAGAAGCAATATGTGATGCAAAATGGAAGCTATGAGATTTCATTTGTTTTTCTTGCCCTCTCCTTTGGTTTAACAGAATGATCAGGTGATGAATTTTATCTTCATTTTAGATGTCATGCAGATGTTCTTGAACCACCCCAGGAAGATATGTAGAGAACTTTCTCAACATACGTCGGTTCTCCAATCATCTTTGTGTAAGATTTTATGAGGCACTGGACATGGTTGTCTTATTACTACCTGGTTTTAGGTTTTCCACCTCGCATGGAAAAATTGGAACCCAGAGAACTTGCCATCCTTGCTTTTTGTAGAAGCCACTTTAGCTCCTTTCCTCCTCTCGATGGTTTTCATCTACTAAGCACAAAAGCTCAAAGAAACTCGGTTTCTTCTTACAAAACTTCAACCAACATTCTCTCTACCTTTCAGTATTCTTTGACATACTGCCCCTTAAACCTTTTTCTATTTGAGATCTTAATGTTTACTCTTACAGGATTCTATATTGGTTGGTAGAATAAATGGATATCGGAAAGAGATTCTGGCTTGTTTAATGAACAGGTAACAATGAAAGCAAAGGAAAACGAAACCTTTTCATCCCTTGCATACAAACAGTCCAATAATCTCAGCTGGCTCCGGTGTCGATTTGCTATCTAATCTCTCATCATTCAGCGAGTCTAAGCTTGAAAGCTTTTCCTCCATTGTATGCTCGTCCGTGTTAGATTCTTCTGTACCCTGTTTGTGCATTATGTCTGCAAGTAGATTGTCGATTAGACGCCTACTACGAACACAGATTTACCAGCTTTTGAGAGAGAGAAAGAATGATTTTGCTTTCTGAATTAACAGATTAAAAGAACAGAAATCGATCGTGTGCATGGCTTTCACAAAAGAACCTCCATCTGTATTCAACTCATTTCAATCAAGATGACTTCGGGGGTCGGAGATAGGGCAGAAGGAAACAGTGACCGAGCTATAGTGGTATTACTGCCGCCAAGGGAAGCAGCTACGTCGGTGGCGGCGAGAACGACTGACCAAAGCGGTGACTCCGGCGGCGAGACGATGGTAGTTTCCGAGCGACGGGTTTGGTATTGGGGCGTCGGGGCATGGTTACTGATTTGGACTCGATCGGATCGGGCGCCGTGTTTGTGTGTGTGTATATATATATATATATATCACTGTGGAAAGTAAGTAAGCTGACATAATGCATGCCAATTAAGAAACAATCAAACCAAATTAATACACATAAACAGTGCATCTGTTCATCTCTTTCTGACTGCATTGTTGTAGTTTGACAAACAAAAATCACATTTATGTTTACAAGTGCATAATTTAATAGCATATTTTGCAGTTACAATCTGAAGCAATATCTTATGTTTATTGTGCTAACAGGCCATATCATAAACTGGCATTCTATATGCACAATGCACTTCCGAAGACACTTGTATCATCTGCACTTACTGTTTGTCTTCTTCGGTTGATGTAGCCCAGAGTACAGTGGCTCTGACCAAAGCATCCATGGGGTCAACACATTTCCCCAGCAGTGGGTCGTCCGCGGGTAAGAGTCCATGCATGTAATCAGAGACAAGAATAATGCTACTGACAGCCCTCACCAGAAGAACTTGAATCGATATCCTCAACAGATTTCTTGCACCTTCCATGTCTTCCCTGTCGAATGCCTCCCTTGCAGGGATGACAATGTGCTCCATGGTTGCTTTGTCGGGTAGCAGCACCTCGAAACCCTGCACGAGGTCATGTTAAAGATAACAGTGTGGTAGCCTCAAGAACACCGAAGAGAAGGAGAATGTAACTGCTCATGTCATCTGCGTATGCCATCGGACACAGAAGCATCATTTCTGGTTTGTACATCTCTTCATCTTTCGATGGCAATCGTGTAGCGATGGCTTACCTGGTTTTCAAGTTTTTGCTGATACAGCCGAGCCACGATTAATGCGTCCATGGCCAGAATTCCTATGCGAGCGTTGCTTCCCATTTCAACCGGCTTCAGGTTTGCTGCTTTCAGTTCCTTGGCGACACAGTCACCGGCGTCGAGGAGTGGCACAGAGCACCCCTCGGCGATCTCATCGCGCCAAGCGTGCGCGACGTGGCACGGCATAGCGATGCAACGAGCTCCAGCCCTCTCCAGGAAGACCCTCTCCCGACGGAGATTCTCCACGACAATAGAACCAGCAGATTGCGTGCAGCAGTCCCAACCGCTCTGATGCAGAGCGAGCTCTCGGTTCAGCACAGGGTCATTGCAAACGACAAAAGGGGGAGTCTCCTGCCCATCCGAGGAGCTCCATTGGACGAGCTTCTCCAAGAACCTGAGGGTGGAAGCAGCTGAAACCCCACCCAGGACACCCACAGTGTTAGACAAGTCCAGGAAAGGACCGTTGTACCCATTCCCCGAAGGAGACGAAACCGGCTCAGGCTTCCCAGAGGTGGACGATGTAGAAGCTGGTTTCGGAGCAAGAGAAGAGGTAGAAGATGGCCGAGATCTAAAATGGATCCGGTGCTTGTTCAGCTCCTCCACGACGTGGATAGGAAAGTTCACAGCGCTGTATGACAATGCCACGCTCCCATCAAACATCCTGAGCCTTCCGAATCTACGTTCCTGTCGCAGCAAATCTCACGATCTAGCGCTTAAAGCTTGGATCCACCAGGAAACATTATTGCTCTGCTTCGATTACCGACAGCAGTTACCTCGAATCCCTCCCATTCCAAGATTCTCAAGTACCTAAACAGAAATCTTCGGTAAAGATGCAACTCCTGAAAGAAAATGAAGCTCGATTTATAGGAAAATAACCTGTAAGAGCTCGATGTTTGGGGGGGGGAAGGAGAACGGGCGAGTCGACAGGGTGACATCACGAAGAAGCATCTCGGATCGTTCGAAGATACTCGATGAGCTCAATCATGCAATGTCTTTTCCACCAGCACAAAAATCCAAGAAAGAAAAAGAGTAGACTAGCGAAGAATCCACGACACCGTACCTTACACGCCTTTCATGAGCTGTCCGTCTTCCATCAATCTGACATTGGATTCTCGGTGAGATGAAAACAAAGCAAAAAACAGCGATGATCATTGACTTTTGCTCATCTCAGACTACACCTAATTGGGCTCTCTCGACTCTACTCGACTGCAGTGAGTTTATTCACTTCTCTATTTTACCGAAGGAAGAAGAAGCATTGGAATTTGGATACATCTGAAGAGGATTTTGTCCATTTCTGTGGCTGCTTCACCGGTCGGTACGGAAGTTTATGGTCCAAGAGGGTCATCATACTTGCACCCATCTCCTGCAGCAACCTGCAGCTTGGCGCGTGCAAGTTTCTCGACTTGTTCGTCCTCGAGATTTCCGCAGGCTCAGCATGCTGAGGGCACCTCCATTTTTCCTTCCAGTGGTGAGGCATAAGATACGGACTGCAGTGACCCCATCCATCGCTCTCCTGTGAGATGAAAGGATGGACTTCACATCCTCCGGATTAAATATGATGAAGCTGCGTTATCCTAAGCTCAACGGACCGGAGGACGCCAATTGGTGATATTTGCGCCGTCGGCGGACTTGTGCGGGGCCCAACGTGTGTCGGCTGCGTAATTAACGTGCGTGATGGGCCGGATCTTGGCCGGTCTGCCAAAAGCCCAACTTCGAGGGATACTGCGACGGGACCCATCGCATCGGGGGACGGCGCCAGTAGAAAGTAAGATGGAACGGGAGGTTACTGCATGGCGAACATGATCGAGCAATATAATACGCAGCAGCAGGTGGTAGGCAAAGGCGCCGCCCATGCACCAAAGAGGACGGTCCACGAATGGCATCGCCTTTATGATCTCAACCACTCTCTCGCTTCCGTCGCCGCCGACAGTCCACCACGATTGACTCGACTCCGTGTTTCACGTTGGCGTGCAGCAAACATTTCTTGCACGTCCCAAACTCACACCTGAACAGATCCCATCTCTGCGTGCAGTCACAAGGCAGGTGGGCGTGGGTGGTGGTCGATGAGGGGATTGGTAAGGCCTTGTTCTGCTCCGAACGCGGTACCCACACTTGCTCGAAAGGAAGCCGCCGCGGGCCACGGCGGAAGAAGTTCTTCTTACGTTACGGAGAATCGACCTACGCGCCTTGACAAGTCATCGCTTTCGGCGTCCAGCATTATAAATAAGACCAGAATGGTCGAGTCGAATCCATCATCATCGAGCTTCCGGTTTCCATCTCGAGCGACAGGCAGCAGACGTCTGCATCTCCAGGGCCGACGTCCAAG
This sequence comes from Musa acuminata AAA Group, assembly GCF_036884655.1. NCBI lineage: Eukaryota > Viridiplantae > Streptophyta > Magnoliopsida > Zingiberales > Musaceae > Musa > Musa acuminata. The sequence goes on along the minus strand of NC_088343.1, from coordinate 2,071,990 downwards.
CCACCGAAAGCTTCGAGGAGGAAGAGATCGGTCTCCAAATTGTCGGGAAGCTTCGGACCATGGGAGGCAACTCGAAGGCCACCTCTGTTGTCGTCGATGCCAGAATAGCATCGGCACCTGAAGATCGCAAACCCACGTCCAGCAAAGGCAGCAGCAGCAGAAACAAACCCTCCGCCGCTGCCTTGTTCCCTGGAAGAGGAGACGCCGGACGACAGCCGCGTGTGGCTGAGCTCAAGGCGAGGAGAGCAAAGCGCTTAGCAGCGGAGGAGGAGGAGGAGGAGGACATCAACGAGGTAGCCGATGCCTTCATCAGGCGATTCAGGGAGGACCTCCACCTGCAGCGCCTGCAGTCCATCGAGAACTACAACCAGATGCTCGCTAGGGGGCTGTGACCGTCCTTGCTGACTGCAGTGTGCTCTGTGCACCGATGAATCAACTGCATGCAGCACAAATTTGTCTGTTCTCTTTCCTTTTCGTGTGCTTTCAGTTTGATCCTTTGTAAGTTCATTGTGCGTCGGGTGTCGGAGCATGTGCTTTTAGCTTAGCCTGCGTTAAGTTCATATATGATCAAGACAACCTTTCGTTTCTAGTGACAGAAAATTGTATTTGATCTATAGAGATGTCCAACATAAGGTGATCTCCGGAGAAACAAACATATGTGGCATGAAGTGCTCATTAAGAGTAGAAGATCACGTTACACAATTTACTCGATCAAAATCAGAAAGTAGGTTTGTGTCCGCAAGATGTGTTAATAGTCTAATATGTTCAATCGCAATATGGACACAATAACAACCAAGCAAGCAGAGAAGCCTGGCTAATTATATATTATCCTCTGTATTTAACTATCTTCAATGTTTTAATCTTTATACTTTGAAAAATTATATTGGTGTTTCTATAGTTATGAAAATAAAATATCTAGTTTCATTTACTCGAAACGATGTTAGTTTTAATGATGAAAATAAATGACAAAAAGATAATTTTAATATTCGATGACAAACGACGTTGGTGGTGGTGAATGATGACATCGTTTGTATCGACGTTGACATAGTTATATGTCCACCTTCGACGATGATAAGGTCCGCTCTCACCATGACGCCACCCGCCTCCACGAGGAGTGTGTCGCCAATCTCATCGTCACCCGTCCCGCACTGCTCTGCATCTGCGACGACACTAACGTAGTTGTTGAGCGACAACTATGTCGACATCGACATAGATGGCGGTAGCCATTGCAACGTCTACAGCGAAGATGGTGGTCGCCTCGTCACTGATCCGTTGGGCAAATCCCAGCCTCGAACCGAAGCTGGGGTCAACGAAGCTCCTACCGCATCAGTTTCGACACTACCTCTCGCCGAGCGACCCTTTCGCTGCTTTGCATCTACGTCAGCATCGATCCAATTGCTAAGCGACAAAAGGGTCGCTCGGCATCTACTTTAGCGTAGACTTAGATGTAGAGCGATGTCATTTGACATTTGCGTCAACGCTACTTGACATTTGCATCGATGCTAATAGGTGGAGGGACTCAAGAACGATAGGGTGGAGGCCGCGATAGGTGGCAAATGCAAAGGCGAGGTTGCCACTCACGACATCAATGGTGAGGATGAGACGACGATGGCCGCAACAAATGAGGCAAAAGCACCAATGAAGGCATAGGTTTTATTCACCTCTACCATCGTCCTCCTCTTCATGACCATTGTCGCCTCGTCTTCACCATCGACGACATGTGTGACACTCTCGCCTCCACATCTGCCACCTGTTGCGACCTCCACCCTATCATCTTCGAGTCCATATGCCGATATCAACACAAATGCCAAGACACACCGCTTTGCATATATGTCAACACGGATACAAATGCAGAGCGACGAAAGAATCACTCGACAAGAGGTGGTGCTTGAATTGACGCAACAACAAAGGGAACGACAAACGCTCCAACGACCCCAACTTCGAATCAAGACTAAGATTCACCCAACAAGTCAACGACGAGACTATCACCATCTTCATCGTAGATGCCACGATAACCACCATCTACATCAACATTGACGTAATTACCAATCGATAACTACATCAACATAGATATAAATATATAACCACACGAGACGAGCAACGATAAGATTGATAACATACTCCTAGTAAAGACAAGTGACGTCACGATGAGCAAATATTATTATCGTCAAAGATGACCAAACAATTACATCAATATTAACACCAACAACGTCATCAAACAAAATCACCAACGACGTCTATCCAAACGTTAAAATTATCCTTTTATCATTTATTTTTATATTTTTATCAATAAAATAAATACTAATAAACATAAATAAACATAAATATTTTTCTTTCGTAACTATATAAATATCAATTCGATTTTTTTAAATATAAATATCAAATATCAAAACATTAAAGATATCTAACTACATAATCTATTAATTAAACCGAAAAACGAAGTACAACCTACATCGCTCTCCAGCGGAATTAGCACAAGCACAAGGACGAAGTTTGTGGAAATATAGACGAGGATTAAGTACTCTACCACCCCCACCCGGCTACAACTCAATCTGAAAATCAATGGATAAAAATTTTGAATTCAGACAAAACATGCATGAAAGATAGCTGGCTGGTGATGCAAAAATTGTCCTCATTAAAAAACCTGATGCCACAAGTTTAAAAGAACACAAGTACTCATCTGAAAAGCACATTGTCCAGCTAGCTGAAACACAAGCAAATAGTTGCATCAAAAAGATAATTTCAAAGGTTCATACTAAACTATATTTTACTTCTCCAATAAGCTTTTGGGCCCATCAGCCTATTGACCGCTGGTAACCTGAACATGGTCAGGTCCTAAGCCACCATAGTTTCAGCAGCAGATCCGGAGACACTGCAAAAGCAGTCAGACAGCAATTAAAACCAGAACATTTAAAGTTAGAAAATGATTACAAAAAGGAGTCTTCCTCTAAAAGATCCAGAAGAATAATATATCCAGAAAAAAGCATCAACCAACCCACTGTGCAAATGCAGCGAGACAGCCATTAAAACCAGAACATTTGAAGTTAGAAATGATTCCAAAACGGAGTTTTCTTCTAAAAGATCTAGAAGAATAATATATCCAGAAAAGGCATCAAGTGAACATCAATATAAAGTTTAATGATCAGACATTATTGAGAACTATGATTAAAATAAAAAATATAAGTACACAAGAACAATATTCCAAAACTTTGTCAAATATTGACAAAGACTGAATATTTACTAGATGGTGTGTGTTTCCAAGTCATACTCCGTTCATATGGACCCGCGACCATTTGTATGGACGGCAATGCAAATGGACTGACTGGCCTCAACTGTCAACTATAATTAAAAAAATAATTTGTACCAAGCTGCATGATCCATGTTTCTCAAGTGGCAGCAGAAATCTAAACAATGTGTTGGCAGGTGCCCATATTTTTCAATCCCCAAGCTTGGATTTGCAAAGATATGCAGATTAAAATACATTAAAAAAATTGATTGATCAACTTAATAGAATGTGAGGACAATCTTCAGATAGAAAGATGAACAGGATGCACCAATTAACAGCTAACATCACCAACCCACATTGAAGATGAATGTTGACCGAGTGAGGCTAACAAGTCAGATATCATCATTTTCTTGGCATATGAGATACGAATTAACTGATTCTGCCCAACCAGAGCCAGCAGGAAAAAAATAAGAAAACTAAAAAAAGACATAGATTCTTAAGAATCAACTTACCAATACATTCACCAATAACTAGGTAAAAGTTATCCTACATATATCCCCTCACTCCCTTCCCCATTATCATTGGTACATTGACAAGAAGATTTGTCAAAGGTGAAAAATGGGATCAGTACCAATCGAGCGTGGCGTATGGAAAGCCACATCCGGTGACATATCAGTAACCGGATATAGTTTCATTACTCATCCTTCATCTCATCCTCCTTGCACCTCTTTTCTTATTATCCCTCTTGAATCCCTGCCCCTTGTTTTCTTCTTGTACCTTTTTCTACTCATCCTTCTACTGGGTGTTGACATGGGGTTGTGTGGATAATTGTCCATAACCAACAAGTCCAAGTTTCTTGATTTAATTAAAGTCAGGATAGTACATGAAAATCATACTAGTCATTGCACACATGAAGCACACAAGGAGAAATATTGTATTAAATATTGAAAACAGTAAAATGACAGTATGTCTATAAATCAAACACCATCAGCCTAAAATAAATTTCTATTAGAAGCATCAACTCAATCCTAAATTACATAAGTATAATATGTAGCTAAGAATATCTTAAAACAAAAAAGTTACAAATACATTGGGTCAAGAACAAACACTGTGAAGAGCACATCACAGGAAAAGCAACCTACTACAATTATATTCTGAAAATAACATGAAAACCTACAATCTCATGTCATTTTATGTTCCAAATAACCGAACAAATGAAGACTAATATGACAGCCATTTGCTTGTCGTATGCTAGGGTTAGCAGTACCCAGAGTCCACGTACCATTAAAATAAAAAAAGGATCCGAGAACATCAAAATTTTGACATTCAATTACTAGGCAGGTTTAATGGTTATACTGACTGATAAAACTTTAATGCATGCAATCCCCTATTGTCAAAATGCATGATAAAATTCTTATGCCTTCTTTCGCTGAAAAGAATTTCTATGCCTAATCTCTACGTATCATTCTTTCCACAAAAAAATGTTAAAAAAATGTTACTTACCTATCAAGCTAAAGATTGAAGCAGACAGGGCTTTCAGAATTTGTCAATCTGTCAGTACACTACCTAACAAACAATAAGAGCTGATGCAAAAAGAGACTAAATAACAACAATTCATATGTCTCGATGACCCATTCAAAATATTTAACACCTCACCAAGGGATCTAATGGCAACTACTAAATAATTTCATCATCCACTTATGGACAAAAGACACGGATTTGACAATAAAATATAAAAAAAGACAATTGTTTAAACATGCTAAAAGGTTTCCAATGATCAATGCCTAAAAGATCCATTAAAAATGAGAGTAACCACACATCAAATATCATGATTTGATTTTAAAAAACCCAATGACTTAACTTCCAGCATTAAAGTTGATAAAATATTAATAAATAACCTATCCAACTTTGTCCAATTCCAGTATTACAAAATTCAGAAATCCTAATCGATAAAGAAAGAATCATTTCATGCATTGAGAGTGCTACTTGTTCCGCTTGTGCGGTGACCTAAGGACCACAACTTCAAAGAGATATTCGGCACCTTACATTTGGGTACAGATATAAAGATCGAAATCAAGTGTAAAACGTTAAACTTAATTCCATTCAATGGAATACTGAAGTTTAGCTAATAAGAAAGGAAGCAAACAATAAGGGTAGTAAAGTAACTCACTATTTATAGGTTGCAGGAACCTGCTTGGTCCTCTTGTAGTATCGGGTCAGGCGGTGGATCCTGCTCTCCACAAGGATCAGCCTGAACTTGGAATCCTTGTCCTTCTTGTTTCTCTCCAAGTGCTTCCTGATTGCCACAGCCTTCTTAATCAGAAAATACAGATCTTCCGGAATCCCCGGTTGAAGACCTTCATCAACCACATACCAAAAATCAAAAGTGATAAAAGACAAACGATTCATGACAGCACCAAACACAGAATATGAATAAGAAAAATAAATTAAAAAAGCATCACGGCTTAGGAAACTAATAACAGTACCGTGGGCCTTGAGGATCCGGAGGATCTTGTTCCCGGTGACACTCTTGACCTGGGCGATGCCATGAGAGTCACGAAGAATAACACCAATCTGCGACGGAGTCAGCCCCTTCTTGGAAAACTTGCAGATGCTTTCCTCCACCTAAGAGAGATCAAGCACATCAACACGCTTCAACATAAGACACTCCGATAGAAGGAAAGAACAAGGAGGAGATGGCTCACTTCTGCAGCAGAGATCTTGAGCCAACTCGGCGGAGTCCTCTTGTACGGCAGCGCCGACGAGGATATACCCTTTCTGCAGTCCACATCACGGAGATTGACGATCCCAGCACACAAAAAAAGAAATCGAAAAACATCAACCAGGGCGAGATGCGGCATGGAGAATGGGGATTACCCGCGACTGTGCATACGACCCATGGCTGCGACGGCGGCAGAGAAGCTTGGGTGGAAGCGACGCGCAGAACAAACCCTAAGCCGGCCGAGAGAATGCGTGGTTAGGTCTTCTTAGCGATGCTTATATACAGGTGGCGGTGGGTCTCATTTTGCCGAAAATGCCCTCGAGACCGCCTATCAGCCGTTCCATCCGCTCTGACGGATGTGATTGAACTTGATGATCTCGATCGATGAACGATATGGATCGAGATGACGTGAAACCATTAGATTGGAGGCTCCCAAGTGCAGTCTTCGCCGATGAATCGAACGGGCTACAAGAATCGGACCAAATAGTGGACTAGTAATTGGTCCGGAGCGGCCGGTCCAAGTTGTGTCCAAATTAAAAGCAGAATGAACCGATTGGTTCAGCCAATTTTTGAATAATCTGTATAAATCGGATGGATTATATACAACTAATAGGCTTTATACTGTAACGAAAAATTACTCAAATATGTTTAATTTAATTTTTTTTATAATTTACTTAAGATGATATTGACTTCAAAAAAAAAAAGGATTGATTGTGTTGTTTTTTGGTTATAACTATAATGGAAAAATAAGTAGCCTATTAGGAGATTGAAATCGTCATTGTATTTTTTTTTATGGCTCAAAGTTTTCAATAACTTATCTTTTCTTATTTCTTGGTTTTATTATTATTTTTATATTTTCGTTCATTCATAATCATTTTTGTCTAATTATGATTCTTTTAAAAATTATCCTCGTTGAGAGCATTGCACATATGTAAATATATATAATCGATGGCTTAAATTTGAAAGTATACACCATATACATATTATCCCATTGGCATACTACTTAAATTTATAAGTAATAATTTTGAAACACCAAACATACAATAAAAAATTCTTTTTTATTTTCGCTGAAATTTGAATTCTTGCTTGATTTCTTAAATACAATTTTAAAAATTATAAGCTTCAGATTCTGGGATAAATTTCGAGATCATACGATGGAAAAAAATTACATATTATGATGAAATAAAAAACTTTTTGGAAACCAAGTTTGCTAAAGAAAAAGCTTTTACTATAGCTAAATTTTTTTTTTCCTTCCAAATATTTTTTTTATATAGAAGTATGCTTTTAATTTCAGTGATAGTCATTCAAAATGATTATTAATTTTTATCGTGAAAGAAATATAATTTTTTATTATGTTTATTTGTTGTGGAGTAAAACTGTAACGCGAATAATAATTATGATTGACTTTTATGAATATGATAAGTGTATTATATTAATTTTAACTTAAATATTTTGAACAGTAGTATGGATCAGATCAAACGAAGTTGATAGGTCAATTAATCCATAAAACGCGGGTCATGACAAAAATATTTGACAGAAAAAATATATTTCATCGCTATTTATTAGGATTGGGTGAGGAACAGTCATCCTCATATATTATCAAAAATATATAAATTATAGAAGTTCGAGCATTTATGTGTAATTTAAATATATTTACTTGTTAGGTTGATCTTCATCGTTTTGATCGTTAGCATGATTGCAATTTTAGCTACTGTTTAAACTCATCAAAAGATGAGCCACTAGGGATCTAAATATTTAGAGACATAGGTATGTTATTAAGGTTTGAAAGAATACTTCATAACATTTTTATTTACTTTATCTAAAGTCATTAAGATTATTCTACCCATCCAAAAATAAGCTCGATAATAATAATAATACTAATTATTATTATTATTATCATTTTTATTACTCTATTGTCCACAAAATATTTTGTGGACAATATTACGCTAATTATCTGATTTATTTGGAATAAAAAACTTAAATCGCACAAATGTTTATGATCCTTCATCCCGCGATGCTTCCTGTTAGCACAACCAGTTCGTCTCATATGATCGGAATCGCGCAAGACGCTCTGATGCAGGTGATTGGCTGACTCGAAGAGGATTCACCGTCGCATGCAGCGGAGTTTCATCGACTTGAGCACGGATACACGAACGCTGTGTACTTCTCTCGCCGAGAACTCACTGTCCCAATAAACAAAAGGAAGAGCAGCTCGGATCGGTCGATGCCTGAGACCATATGATACAGACATCTTCGACGGAAAAGCGACATCATACAATTGATAAATGCTGGTGGTGTATCTTATGTTCTGCCTTCGTCCAATGGACGTCCGACAAGCCGGCACACACACTTTTATCTACGTCCATGGACGCCCCATCTCCCGCGCTTTGAGTTCCACGGCGAAGGTGAGAGCCACCTTCCTTCTTGTCGGTCGCATGGCCGTCTTATGCACCAACACTGGGCCATGCGGTGTGGGAGGACAGTTGGCCGTGACGGTGGTGCAGTTGATGCCTCCATTTTTATTGAGCTCCCTCTGTCTCGTGCGTGCCTAAACAATGTGCGAAGCGGGTCAGAGAGACACGTAAATGGCTGAGCAGGCGAGTTGGCTCGGAGGTGTCATATCATATCAGGACAACAGTTTCAGCCACGGTTGACTTAGTGCCCCTTTAGATGTTTGAATTCATGACGGTAAGACACAATATTTTGGGGAGGAAACCGATCTCAAGCAAAGTGCGGGCTAAATAATTCATATGAATTGCCTCAAAATATCCATGCATGTGGCGATCGTTCGCCCTCCTCCCTTCCTCGAGATGGAGTCAAAAAAGTAGAGTGAGAAGAGTCAACCTTAGAAAAAGTCATCAGCTTTTCTCCGTCCTCGAAACAAACAAAACAAGTGCGTCCACGGTTGGATTCTTGGTACATGTGGCTGGAGCTATGGATTTCTCCCAGGTCATCCCACCGTCACCTCCCTTGCCTATATAAGCATGTCACCTCAAATTCCATCGCTCTGTGTTCTTGGTTCTCTCTCTCTCTCTATATATATATATGTATATATACCAAGCTTTTGTGGGCTTCCCGCAGGCAGAAGAGGCAAAGGTGTGGTTGCCGTGCATGTTCTGTTGTTTCAAGTAATTTTTTTGTTTTTAGCAGGACTTGTACTCCTTCATCGTTTCTCTTGTTCCTGAATCCAAATCCTCATCTTTTGGATCTGAGATCTACTGATTGCAAGCTGATGTTTTTATTGATTCGGTTCTTCCGCTCATTTTCTTAAGTGGAGTTTCTAAGTCTAATTATAAATGAAGGAGATGTCTTTTCTCTTGTGACTTCATTGATCTGCAGGAGCTTCACTCATGTACATCTACTTATTTGACTCAATCTTTGTTGAAATTAGTTTGAGCTTTCATTGATCTACGGTGATCTTGACCGGATGTGTCTTTCAATCATTGCTGTGCAGGAAGAAAATTGATAGGTAATTACTCTGTTCCAACTCGACATGCCAATATCATTTTCGTTCCCAGAAGTTGATGATGATGCCAAGGATGAAAGCTCAAAAGCCATTCTCAATGACAATGTGAGGCCGGCCCTGAGGTCTTTGAGCTTCAAGGGTCGAGATGCCAATCCTTCCACGGTCAAAACTCTGCAGCCGGGCAAGTTAGTAGTCAAAGGATCCCTGAGCTTCAACAACACAAGGCAGATGCGCCCTTACCACTTTGAAACGATGATATCGCTAGTGAATCCTACCACCGAAGACGACAACTCGAAAAGTTCAAATGAGCCTGCAGTTTCAAGGTTTACTGTTTTGAAGGACAGGCCGAAGCATGAAGCTGCTGTGAAGTTGCAGAAAGTCTACAAAAGCTTTCGTACAAGAAGGCAGCTTGCAGATTGTGCTGTCATCGTAGAGCAGCAATGGTATGACGTATAGCATACGTATCTGATCTTCTTTTAGCTCAGACAACTAATATGTTTTCCTTTTCGCTACTTGCTTTAACCAGGTGGAAATTGATAGACTTTGCACTGCTCAAGCTGAGTTCTGTGTCGTTTTTCGACATTGAGAAAGAAGAATCAGCTGTTTCTCGATGGTCGAGAGCAAGAACCAGAGCTGCCAAGGTAAATTGCTTCTCTCTGCAATCAAATTACCAATGCCGTGACTGTCTTCCGATCGTGTGATGTCGAGCATTCATCCATGCTTGATTTGCAGGTTGGCAAGGGGTTATCAAAGGACCAAAAAGCTCAAAAACTTGCCTTGCAACATTGGCTAGAAGCGGTAAGTCTGGTAGATCCAAGATTCATATCTCTCTCCAATCTCCATTTGTCATATTTGTCGGTTTATTGGCAATCAACAGATTGATCCTCGACATCGCTATGGTCACAATCTCCATTTCTACTATGACTATTGGCTCCACAGTGAAAGCAGGCAGCCCTACTTCTACTGGTACGTTTGCAGAGTCCCGTTTCCTTGATGGCTTCTAATAATAGCTCATCGAGAAGAAACCATTTCTGACTCATCAGGCTTGATGTGGGAGAAGGAAAGGAGATCAATCTTGAATCAAAGTGCACGAGATTAAAGCTTCAGCAGCAGTGCATAAAGTATCTTGGACCCGTAAGCACTATAAATGCTTCTTCCATGAAATTTATGCGGAATGTAGCATATGAAACAAAATCTTGTGATACATTTCAGAGAGAAAGAGAGGCCTATCAAGTTGTAGTCAAGGATGGGAAGTTCATTTACAAGCTGAGCAGTGTACTTCTGCACACTTCTGAGGTTCCCAAAGATTCAAAGTGGATCTTTGTTTTAAGCACATCAAAGAATCTATACGTTGGTCAGGTAAACATCCTCATCCTTCCATACTATACCAAAAGATTAAATTTTGCTGTCTTTTAGAATAGCCTAATGTATCATCTATTCGCTACTGCAGAAGAAAAGAGGCACATTTCAGCATTCTAGTTTTCTCGCTGGAGGAGCTACGTCTGCTGCAGGAAGATTAGTAGTGGAGAATGGGGTTCTTAAGGTACGAAGATGATTCGGTAGGACAATTTGAACTTTGTTGAAGTCATATCTGTCTACGAGTATGCTCATTTCATAGCATTTGGCAGGCCGTGTGGCCTCACAGTGGGCACTACCAACCCACAGAAGAGAATTTCGAGGAGTTCATGAGCTTTCTTCAAGAAATCGGCATCGATCTAACTGACGTCAGGGTGAGCACGTCACTCGTCGATCACAGTGAGATTGTTCCCTTTTAGATTCCAGTATGATACCTTGGAACCACATATTTTCGCATTTCTACAGAGAAGTCCCACCGATGGCGATGATTTGCCCTGGAGAGGTCACAGAAGCAGCTATTCTGACATAAACTTGCCTGATGACATCACCATCGACCCTCAACCTGAAGAACAATTGTCTCATGCATCTACTGGAGAGATAAGCAACGATGCAAGAACTGGCTTTTCGAATGACGACCTGCAGCGCAAGGGAGTCCTCAGGGACACTGAAGAAGAAGCAGGCGAGGAGACAAATAACCCGAGAGAGTCAAAGAGTATCAGTTCGAACGAGACTTCTCTGACGCCGCACAACAAAAGGAGGAAGAAACATCCATACCGTCGGTGCTGATCCTTCGAAGGATCAACTCAAAGAAAGGGCTGACGTCGTGTCAGCTGGGGAAGCAGCTATCTTTCAAGTGGGCAACCGGGACAGGGCCGCGGATCGCCTGCGTGAGGGACTATCCATCCGAGCTTCCGTGCCGTGCTCTCGAACAAGTAAATTTGTCGCCACGAACTGCTGCGACTTCTAGATTTGCTTCTCCTCGGACTACAGCCAGCCAAAGCCCAAAGATGTCAAACTGAGCGGTTGACTTCACAAGGCGATAAAGCGTATTCATTTCCTAGGCATCGTAGAGAAATTGTTTATTCAAACTGTATCGACTTTTGATGGATCATCAGAAGCCAAAAAACCATACGTTTATAAAGATGCTGCTGTCGTGTGAATTGACAGCTGGTGGGTTGATACAATGAGAATTCAAGTAAAGAGCCCCGGTAGGTGTTACAATAGGACATGAGATCATCCGCCGCCGCTGGCGAAGCGTGAGTGATTAGGAGGAAGGGAAGGAGTGGCTCAGCGGGGACCGTCTCCTCGCCTCCGCCTGTCTACGCCGCCGCTCGGCTGTAAGCCACGTATCGCCGTCGTTTTCCAGATCTGTTTAATCGGGGGCTCTTATGGGGTACACCGGGAGCTGTCTCAGCCACAACAGGGCACAGGGTAACGAAGAACCTTCCGTGATGACAGAGCACGCTTGGTTCTGGCACGAATCTTAAATCCGTCAATAAGTTATTTACTCTTTGGTGAATCTCGAAGAACCGCGGACGCGGATCACCCCGAACGTACAAAAGAGGATCCGAAACCCTCCCCTTCAGAAACAATGGCCTCAAGCACGAATCTTATGTCAGTGAATCAAGTTATTCGTGAATCTCAAAAATCGGCTAACGTGGATCACATCCAACGCAGAACAGTTCGGTAACTCGCCCAGGAAACAAGTTAAGATCTGTACATTGAGAACGAGTTAAGATTCGTGTTCGACCGCAACCGCCGTGATCACATGTGACCCATTTTTTGAAATCATCGAGGTAAACGCACGTGGACGCGACCGTCCGTGGAAAAGGAAAGAGACGACAAGAAGAGGCGGACGTGTGTCGCAAGGATTAAATACTTTTTCATGAAAGCGGCGCGATCAAAGAATCCGACGGCCGAGAGAGTCGCGTTCAAATGAAGCCGAATGGGGTGGGAAACGGAAATCTGTGAACCGTTTAGGGTTTGGCGTCGCTGTTGAAATTTATATACGTCCGTTCTCCACATTTCGCTTTCGTTCTCGTACTTCCCCTTTTAGAAGTGTTCTTATGGTGGGTTTCAGATCCGTTTCCTCTGTTATTCTTCTATTAGCTGGAGACCTGTGGGGTATATGTTTGCCTTTCTGATCTCTGCTATCATTTTCAGGCATTGCCGAACCAGCAAACTGTCGATTACCCGAGCTTTAAACTCGTTCTCGTTGGTGATGGAGGAACTGGTGCAATTTCCTGTTCTTTGTCTCCTTTTATATATTTAACCCTTTGACTTTTGATTTATTGAGCACAAATGAGTTTCTTTGTACTTATTCTCATTGCTAGAACTGATGGTCTTTCTGCTTTAATCAATCGCATAGACATATCGGAACAAATTTAGCGTGTTCTTTTTTTAAATATTTTTATGCATGAAATTCCTGATTTTTTTTTGTCTTTTTCGAGCGACGTGGCTGGAATTTATTGTTAATCCTTTTGTTATCAATGGCTATTAAATTTGATGTATTTTTTGGTATTCGCTATTAGTTAATCACTGTGCATAACATTGATCAGATTATAAACTGGGACTTGAGAATTGGCAGGAATCTATCTCTCCCATTTGTTATAGTAATGCAACAAATAAACGTTCTTTTTGATTCATAGTCTTCGCTTCCCTTAACAGTGATCTTAAAATCTTGCATCTTTCTGAAAGAAGAAATTAATTCTTATATCTCTGCTTTTGTACTTAATCCTATGCTTTGCTTATGCTGTGCACAGGGAAAACTACCTTTGTGAAGAGGCATCTTACTGGTGAATTCGAGAAGAAGTATGAGCGTGAGTATCATGGCAAATCTTCAGACATTTCTTATTTGTTTTGGTTGCTGATTATGTATAAAATTGTCTTGGATTTTTTTAGCTACCATTGGTGTTGAGGTCCATCCGTTGGATTTCTTTACAAACTGTGGGAAGATCAGATTCTATTGCTGGGACACAGCTGGCCAAGAGAAATTTGGTGGTCTCAGGGATGGATACTAGTATGTCGTGGGCCCTTCTATTTTTAGTTTGATCGTAATGTGTTCACGGATGTGCTTTCTAGTCAATAGATGTATTGCACCTGTTGCTGTTTCTATTTTCTAAATGACAGATCTTATGGTATTTCTTTTATTAGTTAGCCCACTTTGAATGCTAAATTACTTCCTAATCTGTTAACTTAGCCCACATTGTACCCAATTCAGGTTCATTAGCCGATACAAAGACTTACAAATAATACTGTTGCTTATCTGACTATTTGGAAGCTCAGTTGTTTGTGGACTCTTTTCTTCTATAATCTATTTCAGATGGAGGAAAAATAAATTGTTAATGTAGAACTTTAAAGATTAATGAATAGGTACCATGATTTTGAGAAGGCACTAGTTGGGCATTCAAGTTACCCTGTGTCTTCGTCTATAAATAGTCAAGAATAAGAAGAGATTTTTTGCATGAGAAGAAGGCTAATTACATTTGAAACTACATAGATGTTACATTGTAACAACTTAAAATGCGGCACTTGGTCTTGTTTATTTGGACGTGATTGCAAAATTATTTGAGATCTCTTACATTATTGCTCTTGTGCAATCCAGATTAGTAGATGTATTGGAAATATGAATGTTTTGAATTTGTTATGGGAATTGATCATAATGCTAAGGATCATAAGTGGTCAAATAGAACTAAATATGTTGTAATACAAGCTACAATGTGAATAACCAATGAGATAGAGCAGAAAATGTTGTGATGCAATATTTTATGGGTGTCTGACTAGTAAGTTTTTGGATTATGGAAACTGTGTCCTCTCATTTAAGATGATGTATTGTGGTGTGACAAGGTTGCTAATTGGATTTTTTTATATAAATTTAAGATCATATTTTCTGTTATTGTTTGAGGATTGCACAAAATTGTTTGTCACCTTTTGGCTGCCAATATGATTAGTCACATTAATGATTTGCAGTAATTGTTATTGCATGGATTATTTTTGTCTTTATTTGACTGCTACAATTCATTTGTCGACAGCATTCATGGTCAATGTGCTATTATCATGTTCGATGTCACTGCCAGGTTAACCTACAAAAATGTCCCGACATGGCACCGGGATCTATGCAGGTCTTTTGACAAGACACTTTGAACTAAATGAGCACAAAATTCTCGTCACTTACAATTTAAAATGTGTAACTATCCTATTTGTCTCAAAAACCAGGGTCTGTGAGAATATTCCTATTGTTCTCTGTGGAAACAAGGTTGATGTGAAGAACAGGCAGGTTAAAGCAAAGCAAGTTACATTCCACAGGAAGAAGAACCTTCAATATTATGAGATTTCGGCAAAGAGCAATTACAACTTTGAGAAGCCCTTCCTTTATCTTGCTAGAAAACTTGCTGGGTAAATGCATGTTATTATGGTGTAAGGATTACATTGAGATAACTCTATAAGGTAAAACTGATGACAAATTCATTTGCAGGGACCAAAACCTTCACTTTGTCGAATCACCTGCTCTTGCGCCTCCAGAAGTCCAGATTGACCTTGCCGCACAGCAACAGTAAGTGCAGTTGATTATTTTATTATGACTCAAATCACTTTTTGAAATCTTAATTACATGTTTATCGGATTTGTTACTGGTTGTCACTTTCTGGATATGAGTCAGTCACATATATTCGTTCACATGTTTGGTTTTTGAATAGTCAATCTAAATTTCTTTTTTTTTTTTGGAGACTTGAGGGGTATCTTAACGGGGCACTTACCGAGATGACCATTTTAATGCATGTTGTACTTTTGATCAACGATGAGATGAATTTCTGTCATTAAATTGTTTATCTGAGTACAATTTGTATTGAGCATTCTAAAATGCTTTGTAGTTGTCGTAACTTTAAATTGCATATATAATTGCCTAAAAATTGTTAAGATCTATTTTATACCATATCTTACGTATAGTCAAATGACCTTATCCTTGTGTAGTATATGATTACTCTTTGTCTTTTTTTACCTAATCATCAATCTTATTAATGTATGCATATCTTGACCCATATCCCATGCCGTTAACTCTGTCACCTTATCACCGAGAACTGCCGTTAACATCTAAGCCAATTTTCAGCACTTATGTATTCATAGCAAGTTCAAGTCCCCACTGTGTCCATCTCTTCCTTATGCCACTTGACAATGGAGCTATTGAATGTATATGATAACATGGATCATCCATCTAACTTGCTATTTGTTTGTTCCAGACATGAAGCGGAGTTGGCTGCAGCTGCTGCGCAACCTCTTCCTGATGACGATGATGATTTATTTATTTGACTAGAAGATCCTACTCAAAAACCTTTATGCTGTGAGCAGTCCTTGTCTTGAATCATTTTGAGTTATTTTAACCATCCGCTTTTGAACTTGATTGATGAATTTGATTGACGAATTCAACAATCTTACATTTGATGTGGAGCAGATTGATTAGTCTCGTGCTAAGCGATCCATTTCTTTGATTGCTGAAATGACCAGTGTTAATTGTGCTTGCGGATTACAATCTCATGTTTATGCGTACGAAACGCTTCTCCTAATGTTTGATTTGCGTGCATCATTATTTAATATTCGTGTTGTTAATAAGATTGACATCTTTGAGAACGGTGTACAGAACGAAGTCTTCACCTTAAAATATATATATGTTTAGATTCATATCCCGCATTAAAAAATATAATCCTGAAATTTAAGATTCTAAAGATACTGACTTTAAAAATCTTAAAATATTTGTTAATCCCAATAATTAGATAATTCACGTCACGTAATTACTTATCACAGCAGATATCTGCCGAACAGTTATATATAACAGGAGATATCTGAACTGTTATATATACGTGAATTAGGGCACCCGATCACCAGTAGCATTAATCGTCTTGGTCTGGTCGGGTTAACATAATGGAGAACCCTATCGGTATTCTGATAAGATGCTGCTTCTGGATGGGGGCATCTCTCCCTCTTTTGGTGCGTCAGTAGCCAACGGAAGCCCGGCGGATGGCTTGCGCATCGCTCACACCCTAAACAGAGCACCGGCGGATGGCTTGCGCATCGCTCACACCCTAAACAGAGCGTCGGTCATTTCCATGGTAGTACATAAAGCCTACTGCACAGTGGTCGGTAGCTCACGCAGAGAAGCTGCTGCAGCTTCCTTTTCCCTCATCTTCCAAGACAAGACATGGATTCTACCTTTCACGCAAGGAAATTAATACGGAAGAGACAGAGGAGGAACATATTCCGAGCCCAGCATAAATTGCTCATCACTAGCAGCCGAACCAGGGTTTGACTTCTGCACCCCTGTTTTGATTGGAGGTTCTCTAAACGTTCGATTAAAAAGGAACTCTAAAAGTGAAGATCCTTTGCTAGAAAAGAAAATTCCCAAAATGAGAACTTTTCTCACGATCGTTTTATCTTGAGACAAGTGTTTGCGACGAGATGATAAGATAATTCTTGGATACTACTCTCGTAGGAAACACGAACAATGGAAGGGCGACTCTATCTATGGGTTATCTTATACGAGATATTATGCTGGGGCTGCTGCTGCTGCTGCTACTGATTCACCCCTCCACTTCGTCTCAGAAGCATTGATTCTCACGAGCAAATCCGCAGCATTACTACTTCCTTTTCTCCGTCCCGAGTTCGTATCGTATTGGCTCGTGCGAGAGAGCCGATGGTCTGCCCGTCTAGAGATTCTCTGCTTGCAAGAAAGAAAGCTTCAGTGCCTTTTCTGCTATGCTCGTTCTACCTTTCCCACTTGGGTGCTGCTTGTCCCTCTTTCTACTCCGATCTAATAGGCCTTTCCAAAAGAACTGCTCCGTAGCCGTGAGCCGCCCTGTGGTGGGATGCGGATTCCTGGTTTCCTCTACCATTCCACTAGCCACCAGTAGTTGCTATAAATACGGGTCAATGGAGTGGTTCTTCTTCACCGCTGGCGAGCCTGTTGCATGCAACATCACCAGCGCTCCCCGCACAGGACGGTGATCCAAATGTACCGCGGCGGCAGCTCGTACGCCTCCGGTTAGCCTTCGTCCGCTATGCTTTGTCTCGCTCCACAGCCTCGTCCGTGTTCTCTTCCACGTGCATAACGCATGCAAATCGAATGCAGGTTCGAGGAGTGCGACCAGGAGGCATGTCGACTACGGGAGGACTTACGTTGCCTGGCCGAAGGGCAGACATCGGGCCACCGTCGTCTGGCTTCACGGTTTAGGAGACAATGGCGCAAGGTACGTGCCGCAGCTCTCCTTTTGGCCGCATCTAATACAAATTAGAAGGTACTTTGGGAACGCAGGCATATAGAACATGATTTGATTTGATGATTTGATTCAGTTCTTAGATTATATGAATGTGTCTAATTAAATAAAATATATTATGAATACGATTAGATTTTAATTGTGATTATCGATAATGAAAGTTTTATTTAAAAGGTATGCATCATAAATTTAGATCAATTATTAATTTATTTCAAATTTTAACATTAATTTTTTTTACATAATAATATCATATCATGGTTTTTTTAGATATCTTTGGTAGCAATATTATTCAACGAGAATGGTATTAATCCTCTATAAATAATTTTGGATGAATAGTTCAACATTATATGAAAATTTTAAAATATTATTTTATTATAATGACACTTCATTGTATTCTTATAAATATCCATATATTTTTTGGATTATAAATGATTTGAGCATATGCAATTTACTGTTGAAAATTTAATGAAACAAATAATTTAGATGACTAATTGGAAAAACTATAAAAGACTCGGTTATGATAATTGCTAATAATATTTAGACTTTATTACAGTCTACAATTAGTGTGCTGAAATATTTTAAAATTTAATTTAAATTTGTTAATAATTCATTAGTTGACATATTAACGAAAGGACCGATTGATATTCAGTATAGAGAAATTCAAATTTATATTTTCAATATGGCTAATAAAACTATAGACTTAAGAATATTAAGCATGAGAATAGTTGAATTCTTTTTCATAAAATTTATTTTTGCATATGTTTCTTCTTAGTTTGACTCATTTAAAATTTATTATAATAAAATTAAGAGTTAGTTAAACTTAAATAAGCTGACTATTATATATTTTTAGAAAGAATTAAAATTAAAGTAGGAAAGACTCATAATATTTGAAGTACTACTCAAGGAGTGGTTAACAATAAAAAAAATTAAAGTATAAATTGTCTGAGTTTATAAATATTATTTAAACTTATAAAATCTTCACAGGAAAGAATTATTTGTACGGAAAGAAAGATTATGTGAAGAAAAACTATAAGGTTTGGTTTAAAACTGAATTGTATAAATCTGACTTTTGTATATTTCAAATTAAATATTACAGAAATCTTTTTCTAATACTTGGTATATTGATTATGATGCTTCAACATATGTTATCAATAATAAAGATTCATTTTAATATGAAAATCAAAAGAGAATAAAATATTCATAGTTATAAGCAAATATATTTAGGTGAAAGTGATAATAGTTTGTATTTATCGCCTATGCCTAAGATTTATTTGATAAATCTTGAGCATATATGATATAATCTTACAATTATAAAAATTTAAATTCTTTATCTAGAATTGTTAGGATATTATTTCTATCATAGTGGTTGCAATGGTTCAATAAAAGTTAACCTTTAAATTCTATATGATAGCATATACAAAATTAATATGAATCTTGAGTTTATAACGATCTTATAATCTAATATTAGATAAAATATAGTTTTATTAACTTTTTGAGATTATGTATGCTTATATCTACGGGTTACTTTTATTTTTTTTTTTTTTTAGTGAAGAAAGATATTTTATCATATTTATAGATAATATGTTAAGATATAATGTCTTATACTAAAAAAAGAGATAGAAATTTTGTGACTTCAAGGGGATCAACCTTCTTTTGATCGAGGGGAGTAACCTTCAAATTGGTCAAAAGCTTTGAATTATATTTAATTACTTAAAAAAGATAACCGAAGATATTACATATATATATAATTATTTAATCCCTAATCAGCTAAGACTAGGATTTCTAACAAAGGAAATAAATAAAACTAATAATCCTTAATTGGCTACATCAAAGGACTTTAACCATAATTAGAAAAAATAGATAGAAAAATAAAGATTAATATTAAATCTCTAAAATTAAAGACTCCTAACATTTTCTGTCTCTCCAAAATAGTCTTGTCCTCAAGGTTGAGCAACGATAAATTTTAAAAATTTCTCCTTTAATACTTTATAAGACTACCAAGTGACATCTTCGATTGGTAATTTAACTTATTGAATAAGTACATCAATGTCAGGATATCTATCACGTATCACAACACATCAATCAATTAAATAATATATTTTTATATTATTATTATTAAAAATTAATTTGGTGACATACTTTGAGGCTACTAATCGATTTTTATGACTGCGAAATTTTATCTTAAGACTTGGTATGATCGAACTCAATTGCCAAGTCGTTGAAGATACTTTGTAATATATTGTATTAGTCTTCTTCTCTAAACAAGTATTATTGTAACTCTATGTATTATGGTATAAAATACTTGATATTTATAGAAAAAAATTTAGAAACAACTAATGTTAATTAATAACTTGAGTTCTCCTATATTGATTATTGGTTTATTTACTTAAGATTTACAGTCTAATGTGTTTGAATGAACATGTTCTTATGATTCAGTTTGTGAGCAACCTATAAAAAATATGTTGATGAGTAGATATTATAATTGACATTCTTGCTTGTATACTTAAAGTTATTTATTTTTGTTATTATGTTCACACACACACACATATATATATATATATATATATATATATATATATATATATATATATATATATATATATATATTAGTTGAATATGATGATAGGATTATTTTGAGAAGATAAATTACAGAAGTCATTTTGGACTATATTAGAAAGGGTTAATAGTATTGTGATACATAAAAGAAAATATGATATTGATGAGACATAACCGTTGTGACTCACATTATTAGTTAAAATTAATATAGTATTATTATATTTGTTGAACTTATTGGTATGTTTTTTTTAATTCGCACACGCATAATTGATTTTAAAATTTTATAATCCAATTGAGTAAAATTATTTTTAAAAATAAAATTATTTATCTTTTTTTATTTTGAACCTTTTGTATCTTATTAATTAATTGGTCAAGTGGGAGAATGTTAGATTATGTGATCTTATCTAATTAAATAAGATATATTATAGATATGATTAAATTCTGATCATGGTTATCGGTCAATATAAAGGAAATCTATGGTAGGATTTTTTAGGAGATACCTTCATAGGAGAAATACTTCCAATTACTTATTCTAGCCCATCTGCTCTCACTTATAATTAGACAAAATTTTTTAGAGACTATATACATAAAAATTAAATATACTGATACTTGATATTATCAAGAGATTATAAATCTTCTTTAATCTCACCTCAACCATGTTAATCAATCAACGAGAGATTACAAATTTTTTTTCCTATTTTTAGCATTGTTTTACCTATATAGTCTTTGTATTCTTATAATCGAATCATGAGCGGAGAATGTCAATCCACTATTAGCGGGTGTGGGGAATAAATCTTTCTTTCGCCCCCGTCGAATCCATGCAAAATTCCAACATCATTTCTTTAGCCCTCGTCGACCTAATAAAACAAATCCAACGTCCCTATCTCTCTCTCTCTCTCTCTCTCTCTCTCTCTTATTTGGGGTTTATGACAAGTCGTGAATCAGAAGTAGTACAGGATGCTGATCGCTGTAATTAATCATTGTGATTCTTTGGGATGGTGTTGCTTTTCGATTGACGTTGTTGTCTTGAAGGTAACGCTCTGTTTCATGGCTAAAGTATTCTTGTCAGGCCATCGTGCTCATAGATTCGGTGGAATAACAATTCATCTGCTAGTATTGCAACCGAGTGTCGATGTTAAGCCATCGTCCTCATAGTTCTTAATGCAGTTCTTATGCAAACAACAATTCGGTAGTACGCATGAATTCACCTTCTTCTTCTGCTCTTGTTCAGCTGGTACCAGCTCCTGGAAACCCTTCCTCTGCCAAACGTAAGAGGTTATCCTTGTTGGGTTTTTAATGAATTTACCTCACTTGCTTACTAGTAATTTGGCACTTGTGTGAGAAATAGCTAATTCGAGCATGAACATGTGATGTGGCATTGCAGATCAAGTGGATATGTCCTACTGCTCCTACCCGACCTGTGTCTCTTTTTGGTGGATTTCCATGCGCAGCATGTAACTCTCAATGATCTGCTTACCGTCACTCCATCTTGACTGATCTTATATGACCTCCTCTGTTGTGTTCCACGCAGGGTTCGACATTGCGGACCCTTCACAGGATGGTCCTGATGACGCCGATGGATTGGAAGCTTCAGCAGCACATATCGCAAATCTTTTGTCGTCTGAGCCAGCTGATGGTATAGCTTTTGATGTTAGCATCGTTGTACTGCTGGTTAAGTATACTGACTCGACTGGGATTGATTCCTCCCTCCCTCCCTCCGATCGGTGCAGTAAAACTTGGAATCGGTGGGTTCAGTATGGGTGCCGCGACTGCCTTGTATTCTGCTTCTTGCTTCGCACATGGAAGATACGGAAATGGAGGCCGATATCCCATAAACCTCAGTGCAGTCGTTGGTCTCAGCGGCTGGCTTCCCTGTTCCAGGTCTGTTCCATCGCGAGTCAACGCAATCCTTGGATCTATTTTCTTCTTTATTATTGCTGTGTGTGAATCGGAGGCATAAGAGTACTTGGTCGTTCTTTCATCCAGGAGCTTGAAGACCAAGGTGGAAAGCTCACTGGAAGCTGCAAGGCGAGCTGCCTCCTTGCCACTTTTGCTCTGTCATGGAACAGGTACCGTACGTAGCATTTACCTCGTCGAGATTTTTGGATTTTTGATTTGATCCAAGGAGCGTTGAGCTTCTCTGTTATGTTCTTGCGCTGGTTATGGCAGGGGATGGAGTGGTTCCCTATAAACAGGGAGAAAGGTCTGCGGAGACGTTAAGGATGTCGGGGTTTCGAAATCTCAGGTTTGAGGCCTACAATGGGTATGTTTCTGCTGCAGTTTCTCGACCTTAGGCCAACTATCATGCTTTACTCAGATAGCGACTCGGAACAATGCAGACTCGAGCATTATACGATTCCGGAGGAAATGGATGCCGTCTGCAAGTGGATCACCGCGAGGATGCAGCTCGATGGGTCTCGCGCTTGACTCCGGAGATGCTGTGTTTGTGTTGTGATCGCATCGAGGCGTCGATGGAAGTGCATCTCAATAGTATATGTATGCGCTCCGGTACTTTTTCGCGACGACGTGTCCGTAGTGCCTGTGCTGTGCTGTGAGAGCTGCGTATGTATTGTGCTAGATTTGTTTCCCTATTTATCTGTCTTCCTATGAATGAATAGTTTGATTACTTTGGTTGCATTGTGTGGTAAGAGAGATGAGTTATCCTACGCTTTTCGTATTGCTGTGGTTTCCATATGCTTGTGCTACGTAGATATCTGATTAGATGATCAGAGTTTCAAAGTGAAACTGCAAACTAATAAATTTTGCTGACGCTGTTAGGACCTTCTGATTGTTATGTACAAAAGTTCAACGTAATGTAAAGTTGAATATAAAAAAGATCGTCGCGGGTGTTTGGCAGATGAAAAAACATTAATCGGAGGCAATGGCTATGGTGGGAGAGAGAGATGCAGGTGTCAACAGAGAATGGAGGTTATCTACCAATGATCATGCAGTAGTTCTATGTTCAGGCATGACAAGTCATGAAGAAGAAGAATACTTGACATATTATTCCGACAAGTAGCCTGCCTTTATGAGAAATCTATCATCGATACTGGGCCATATTTAGAGCAAAACGTGAATTCTCCAACATTTCAACCAATTCAACGTATTAGATTGCCAAGAAAGTTTACATAAAGACTAGTGAAGAATCAAGTTACAGGCCGCTACTTGTTTGGACAAACATGTAGCAAATTTTTATGATTATAATCTTGCTGTAGGCAACAAGCTTTCATAAAGCAGCTTTCCTCAAAGTTGCTCGGTTTGTTGCTTGGCATCGATCTAAAAGGGCAAAATTTTCAGCAGACCGACAGATTTGAAGTCTTGCATGTTGGGCATCATCATGGGAACAAACAGGATTTTGTTTCACCGCCCTGCATTTGCCACTAAAGCTTCAGTCTATCTCAAGTTAGGCCACAAGTGAAAAAGATGGCGAGTTGGGTTGACTATGCATGAAACTATAGACTTCGCTCCCTAATGGCCACCATCTTCATCACTCATGACATCACTCAAATCAGAACCATGAGCATCAGTGACGTCGCTGAGTCCTTCACTGCCTTCATCAGTCTCCATTGCGTCTTCAGATTCTTCACTATCACTGTTCTCATATATAATAGGTTGGTCTGCCCCTCCATCATCAGCTTCATCAGCAATCTGTTATTGGAATTGTGAATTTTATTCGGGCCAATTACAATACCTTAGCTGGAAAACCAAACAACTTACCCTAGGAAACAGGTGATCTAAACAGGATGATAGCTGCAAAGCTGATCCAAATGTTGAAATCCTTGAATCAATTAGCTGTAAGAGTAACATAATCAGTAATTGCACATGCAAAAAAAGAAAAAATAATGCACATTAAACTAGCACAAGTATTCTTCAGCTGTTTTAGATGATTTAGATGGAGCTCAGTGTCAGAATGCTAATGCCCACCATCACAACAGGCAAAACCCTACTGCAGAGAGAAGATTAAGCTGATGATAAGGCTATGATAAGATCTGACACCACAGAATTTTCATTTAAGAATTGGTCTGGAAGAGACTAGAGGTAGTAACCGGAAAACCTATCTAATCTCAGTCTTGGATATAGCCGGAAGAGGGTCAAGAGCTATAACATTATAATCTCGGGTACCGGATGAGGTAGTAAAGAATTCATGATTACCTGGTATAAAGAATTGAGAATGCAGATGGATGATTCCTGTGATATTATACTGCTTGCTTGTTGACAAAGCAAGATTCTTATCCACGGAAGTGCACAAACCAATACGGCACCCCTGTGACAGGAGACAAAGCAAGATTAAGGGAAGTACGTATTTCATAATGCCAGACAAACACAAGCCAGAATCTCTTTCAGAAATTCCATTCATTCTACCCACCAGTATAGAATCCACTAAAGAAAACATTAAAAATCAATAAGTTTTAGATGTAGTATGTACTATCATCTTAATAATCATCTAGAGAAGTTTCATACTGAAAGATAGAAGCTAGGTTACAACTTAATAAGCATCTAGAGAAGTTTAATACGAAAAACCATTCTGTGAGCCTTTGTGCCTATTAGCAGAAAAATATCATTCTAGGTGAGAACCATTGAAAGGGAAAGAGAGATTAAGTGACCATCTTTTATAATGATTTGAATTTTTTTAACCTCTTATGGAATATGGTATCAGATGTGCCTTCTACAAAAAAGCTAGGATAGCAAGTTCTACCGATTCCAATTTTCCTAAGTGACGTGCAAAATGTAAAACGAGGTAGTAGTAATAAAACAAAACTTAGGTCCATTTAATTACCAAGAAAGGACTTGACAACAACATCCAATGCCTCATCAAATTTTTTCACAAAGATGCTGAGAGATCCTAAAGTATGTTGACAAAAGTCAGGACATATCCTCGGATGGTGCAAGAAACGAAAAAGTACATCAACTGCTGAGTCTTTTAGACCAAATCAAAAGATGAAAGAAAAAAACAAGTGAAATATAATATTTCAAAAAACCCACTTAACCTCTTCCATTTCACATTACGTATTTCTTCTTAGTCGAATATGTCAGGTGGTTTGGTGCTAGAGAAAAAATGTTGTATCGGTTGGTCGATTAATGATTTTAGTTAGAATCTAACAGCACAAGATCTCAGTTGGACAACTGTATCAATATTTGGAGACAACAATCTTTGAGGAGTAACAAATCTACCTTGACTCGGCCATGAATAGAAGGCACTTCAGAAGCTTGACAACATTAGCTGGATTCAGGAGCGCTATTGACTTTGCAATAACCTGCAAGTAGGTACCATATTGAGAAAACCATAAGACCAAAGCAGAAGAAAATGGGTGTATTCAATAAACTGATGGTGGTATATATGTCAATAAAATGGGGACAGTGTTATGATACCTTGATGTTAAAAACACGTCTAGACATTCTCAACCCAAGGATATCAAGACTAGTAGAATAAGAATGGGTGTGTAGAACTCGGAGGAAAACCTATTCTAAAAGTACAGAGAAGTCAAGAGAAAATCCTTCAACAATTCAAATTCTGAGTTGAGTCCAACATCACTTCAATCTTTTACAACTCAAAAAGACCAAATTCAGGACTTTCCACCATCTGACACAGCTTATCAAAATTTGACAATTAAGATAGCATAAAGTTTGAAAACCCAGGTTTAGACTACAAAAATGCTGATATGCTGTTGACTACACAAATGATCAGCAGAAGGTGAGTGCCTACTAAATGAACAGGTAATAATGAAAACAAAATAAAACAAACCTTTTCATCCCTTGTATATAAACAGTCCAATAGTAATGCCTGATCTTCAGCATGTAGGGCTTGCCTCAACAAAATATGCAATGAATCTGCCCTTGGGAGCTCAACAGTGACAGCTGGCTCTGGTATAGCTTTGGTATCTAATTTCTCATCATTAAGCATGTCTAAGCTTGAAAGCTTTTCCTCCATGGTAGGTTCATCCATGTTAAATTCTCTATCCTGCTTATGTTTTATCTCTGCAAGTACATACACATGAATGACCAAATCAGAGAGCGGATTAGGAAACTGCTATGAGCAAAATTTTACAAGATTACGAGAGTGAGAAAGTAAAATGGCTTCCTGAAATAATTAGATCAAAAGAACTATCCAAATCACTACAAATGAGCATACCACCATGACTACGCAATTTCATGATGCCACATTAGAGGTTCAGTGTCCAATATCCACAGAGGAAAATTCAACTTTCCAACACCAAAGGGAGGTTTAGTTGTGAACATTTCTTAATTTCAAAAAGATAAAGAAAAAAGGTAGTCTCTAAACTAAAGAGTGAAAAACCATTAGGCTTGTTACTCGGATGCATGGGGCACGCACATGTGCAACAACATAGATCAACTCTGTGATGTTCAACAGCAATTCATGCTCGAATAACCAATGAATGCCAATGGAAATGGAAAGCCTGACCGATAGAGAATATGAAATCGCAGATAAAAATCTAGAAAGCATGGTTGTGATACAAAAATAAGAGGTGAAATAAAACTTAACATGAGTGTAAAGATACTTTCCACATATGCAGAGGACAATCAAATTAAAATGGTTCTACTAACAACAAGATTTCCACTATCCAACTTAGAGAGCAGGAGAGAGAGAAGGTGGAAAAGGGGAGGGCAAGTGAACAAGAGAGGTCTTTCTAGTGTCATCGGCAACAGCTACATTGGCAGCAACCCAGACTACAGGGGGAGGAGGCAAGGTTGGCAGTGAAAGGATAGGTTTCTGAGCAACAGGTTTCAAAGGGACTGATCAAACAACACATCTTGAGCAGGTGACCTTGGAGAAACCATGGGTCACTAAGTTGGGCATGATCGAACAATACATCTCAATAAAAAATGATGAAAAAATACAATAAAAACTTCAAATTCTAAGAATTATAAGTTGTATTTGATCTCAAAGTCTGGAGACCAATCCTTTTAGGCTATCCCATTTATCTTAAAGGTCCCCGTCAATGACTGACCATTACAAGGATGAAGAGGAGCTTTTAAATATATTGGACAAAAAAGAAGAGCATGTACAACTAATGCTCATCGCGGCAGCACATAGATCTAAAAAACATGGAGGTGGTTTCAAATTCTTGTGGGATTCTTGGATGTCTTAGATCAGCTAACAAGTTGTTTCAACAGGCATCAAGCTTTTCCCAGGTACATGGATGCGCTCCAAGTTTCATTCTCCCTGACACAGGCCTTCAGATAAGGTTCAGAAGCCATTGCGCATGTAACCAGCCTTTGTTCTTTGTACACCATGATCTGATCTGAAATCCAATCTGAGATTGGATCAGCTTCATTTACTGGCACTCACCATTATAAAAAGGGCAACCCCGGTGCAAAAGGCACCAGCTAATGCGGGGTTCGGGAAAAGCCAATGCATACAACCTTACCTCTATATTGAGATAACCTGTTTTGGATTCTCAAATTCTAGTCTCCTAGATCATAATGGAGCAACCTTATCATTCAACTCAATGAAAAAAATAATTGCTATGTCTTTATATGAATTCATAAACATTTAAAGATACATACACTAACACCAACAACAATAATAAGCTTTAAGGTCCTAATTATAAAAGTTCAAGTAAATGAATCCCTTCTCACCATTGAACTTTAATGAGGAAAATATGACCAGTCAAAGTAAGAGCTCCCTCCTTACAACAAAACCCTCTCACACAATTAATAATAATAATTAAAATATGAAAATATTTATGACCAAAAATTGTCACATTCAACCCTCCTTATTTTGGACTTTGGATTAAGGTAAACAAAATTAATCATAAACATGTATAAGCAGAAGTAAATATGTAAACAAATGTATGCCAAAATCGTCGAACAAAAGATAGATATGATCATTTTCAATATCTTGACAACTTTTTATGAAATATTAGTACATCTTGGTCAGTACGGTTGGCATGTACCAGTACCTCTGATCATCTAGGTCTCAGCAAAAACTAATATAATTCATATCAATTACGAAACAATCGAACCAAATATATATATATATATATATATATATATATATATATATATATATATATATATATATATATATATATATATATTCTTCTCAATTGCAGTATGGAAAGCTTTATATTTGTAGTTCGACCAAGAAACCACAGAACACATTGTTATTTCTACAATGAAGGCACTCGACATGAAGGATATAGAAGGTGCAAGAAATCTTCTGAGAATATCAATTCAGATACTTCTAGTGCGGGATGTTAGTAGCATTATTCTAAAACCTATCCTTCCATCGTGGATCTTGCCACTACCATTGTAGTTGTTGCCCCGACACCAAGAAGCCCTCCCCCTCTCCCTTCTTCTCTTTCTCTCAAAGTTGGATTGTGGAAATCTTGTTTCATAGTAGCATAGTTTGATGTTTTAGATACTGAGACCATATTGTTACCCAACAATACCTTTTGTTAAGATTTGAAAAACAACATAATGGGAGGCACGTACATGGTCCATGTTGCCAATCCGATAGGCCACTGGACCAGTATTCACTGCCTGGTATGTGCTGAACTGGATAAAGCATAGAACCATGATTAGTAGAACCCTTCAAATTAGATTGCCATGTACGTGTGTGGGTATTTCCTTTACCCTCATGTTAAATGTCATTTGATATCATACGTGTGCTACAACCAAGGTTTGCAATACTGCTTGGTATAATACAGTTGGAGCAGTATTCACTGGGAATGAACACTTATCAATAAGCATACCAGGGTAAACGAAGTGGTACGAACGGTACAGGGTACCACCTAGTATAAGACTTCTACAGCCAGTTTTTTTTTCAGGTTTTTAGGTTTTTTTTTCTCGAAACTCGATATGTATTGGATTACCACACTCGGTAAAGAAATTGCGAACCTTGAATACAACTAACCTCTTGAATATTTTGGTTTGATTTGACAGTAAATTATCTCTGCAAGAGTCACGAAGAATGACACCAATCTGCGACGGAGCCAGTCCCTTGTTGGAAAACTTGCAAATGCTTTCCTCCACCTAAGAGAGATCAAGCACATCAACACGCTTCAACCAAAAACACTCCGACAGAAGGAAATAACAAAGAGGAGATGGCTCACTTCTGAAGCGAAGATCTTAAGCCAACTCGGCGGAGTCCTATTGTACGGCAGCACCGACGAGGATATACCCTTTCTGCAGTTCACATCACGGAGATTGAAGATCCCAGCACACAAAAAAAGAAATCGAAAAATATCAACCGGGACGAGATGCGGCGTGGAGAATGAGGATTGCCTGCGACTGTGAAGACGACCCACGGGGGCGGCGACGGCGGCAGAGAAGCTTGGGTGGAATCGAAGCGCAGAAGAAACCCTAAGCCGGCAGAGAGTGCGTTCAGGGCTTC
Source organism: Musa acuminata AAA Group (assembly GCF_036884655.1). Lineage (NCBI taxonomy): Eukaryota > Viridiplantae > Streptophyta > Magnoliopsida > Zingiberales > Musaceae > Musa > Musa acuminata. The sequence goes on along the minus strand of NC_088343.1, from coordinate 2,042,044 downwards.
GTAGCGATGCTTATATACAGGTGGTGGTGGATCTCATTTGACCGAAAATGCCCTCGAGACCGCCTATCAGCCGTTCAATACGCTCTGACGGACGTGCTTGAACTTGATGATCTCGATCGATGAACGAACCATTAGATTGGGGGCTCTCAAGTACGGTCTGCGCCGATGAACCCAACGAGCTGCAAGAATCGGATCGAAAAGTGGACTAGTAATTGGTCCGGAGCGGCCGGTCCGAGTTGTGTCCAAAAAAAATCAAAATGAACCGATTGGTTCAGTCAATTTCTTAGATTAAGCCAAAAATATTATGAAAAATGGTATCATATATATTTTTTGTTATTACTATATTTTATGGTAAAAATATTATGATGCATCAATTAGAAATGGATTGGTAAAATAAATTTCTTTTATATTTCCGAGGATATGATTCTATTGCGAGACATGTGAGATCTTCATCTTAAAATTATTCTACCTAAGCAAAAGTGAGTTCAATAATTAATTAATTAATTAATTAATTATTATTATTATCATCATCATTTTTATTACTCTAATTGTCGAAAAAAATCTTTTGGTCGTACATTATGCATCGCTAGTGATATGATTTATTTGGAATAAAAATATTAAATGGTACAAATGTAATGTTTATGATCCTTCCTGTTAGCACAACCAATTCGTCTCATATGATCGGAATCTTGTGCCGAGTCATGCAAGACGCTCCGACTCAGGAGATGGCTGACTCGGAGGAGAGGATACACCGTCGGATGTTCGAGTTCCTCTCCGTAAAGGTTTCGACGACTCGGTCACCGATACACGAACGCCGTGTACCTCTATCGCCAACAAATCACTATTGTCCCAATAGACAAAGGAAGAGCAGCTCGGGTCGGTCGATGCTTGAGACCGTACGATACAGACGTCTTCGACGGAAAAGCGACATCAAACGATAGACAAATGCTGGTGGCGTATCTTATGTTCTGCCTTCGTCCAATGGACGACCGACAAGCCGGCACACACACTTTTATCTACGACGATGGACGCACCATCTCCTGCGCTTTGTCTTCCATGGCGAAGGTGAGAGCCACCTTCCTCTGTGTCGGTCGCATGGCCGTCTTATGCTCCAACACTGGGCCATGTGGTGTGGGAGGACAGTTGGCCGTGACGGTGGTGCAGTTGATGCCTCCATTTTTATTGAGCTCCCTCTGTCTCGTGCGTGCCTAAACAATGTGCGAAGCGGGGCAGAGAGACACATAAACGGCTGAGCAGCGAGTTGGCTCGGAGGTGTCATATCATATCATGACAGCAGTTTCAACCACGGTTGGAGTAGTGCCCCTTAAGATGTTTGAATTAATGACGGTGAGACATAATCTTTTGGGGAGGAGACCGATCGCAAGCAAACTGCGGGCTAAATAATTCATATGAATTGCCTTAAAATATCCATGCATGTCGCGATCGTTCGCCCTCCTCCCTTCCTCGAGATGGAGTCAAAAAAGTAGAGTGAGAAGAGTCAACCTTAGAAAAAGTCATCAGCTTTTCTCTGTCCTCGAAACAAACAAAACAAGTGCGTCCACGGTTTGATTCTTGGTACGTGTCGCTGGAACTATGGATTTCTTCCCTGTCATCCCACCGTCACCTCCCTTACCTATATAAGCATGTCACCTCAAAATTCCATCGCTCTGTGTTCTTCGTTCTCTCTCTCTCTCTCTCTCTCTATATGTATATATATCAAGCTTTTGTGGGCTTCCCGCAGGCAGAAGAGGCAAAGGTGTGGTTGCCGTGCATGTTCTGTTGTTTCAAGTATTTTTTTGTTTTTAGCAGGACTTGTACTCTTTCATCGTTTATCTTGTTCCTGAATCCAAATCCTTTCTTATCTTTTGGATCTGAGATTTACCGACTGCAAGCTGATGTTTTTATTGATTCGGTTCTTCCGCTCATTTTCTTAAGTGGAGTTTCTAAGTCTAATTATAAATGAAGGAGATGTCTTTTCTCTTGTGACTTCATTGATCTACAGGAGGTTCACTCATGTACATCTACTTATGTGACTCATTCTTTGTTGAAATTAGTTTGAGCTTTCTTCGATCTACGGTGATCTTGACCGGATGTGTCTTTCAATCATTGCTGTGCAGGAAGAAAATTGATAGGTAATTACTCTGTTCCAACTCGACATGCCAATATCATTTTCGTTCCCAGAAGTTGATGATGATGCCAAGGATGAAAGCTCAAAAGCCATTCTCACTGTCAATGTGAGGTCAGCCCTGAGGTCTTTGAGCTTCAAGGGTCGAGATGCCAATCCTTCCACTGTCAAAACTCTGCAGCTGGGCAAGTTAGTAGTCAAAGGATCCCTGAGCTTCAACAACAGAAGGCAGATTCGCCCTTACCTCTTTGAAACGATGATCTCGCTAGTGAATCCTGCCACCGAAGACGACAACTCGAAAAGTTCAGATGAGCCCGCAGTTTCAAGGTTTACTGTTTTGAAGGACAGGCCGAAGCATGAAGCTGCTGTGAAGTTGCAGAAAGTCTACAAAAGCTTTCGTACAAGAAGGCAGCTTGCAGATTGTGCTGTCATCGTAGAGCAGCAATGGTATGACGTATAGCATACGTATCTTATCTTCGTATAGCATAGACAACTAATATGCTTTCCTTTTCCCTGCTTGCTTTAACTAGGTGGAAATTGATAGACTTTGCACTGCTCAAGCTGAGTTCTGTGTCGTTTTTCAACATTGAGAAAGAAGAATCAGCTGTTTCTCGATGGTCGAGAGCAAGAACCAGAGCTGCCAAGGTAAATTACTTCTCTCTGCAATCAAACTACCAATGCCGTGATTATCTTCCGATCGTGTGATGTCGAGCATGCATCCATGCTTGATTTGCAGGTTGGCAAGGGGTTATCAAAGGACCAAAAAGCTCAAAAACTTGCCTTGCAACATTGGCTAGAAGCGGTAAGTCTGGTAGATCCAAGATTCATATCTCTCTCCAATCTCCATTTGTCATATTTGTCAGTTTATTGGCAATCAACAGATTGATCCTCGACATCGCTATGGTCACAATCTCCATTTCTACTATGACTATTGGCTCCACAGTGAAAGCAGGCAGCCCTTCTTCTACTGGTACGTTTGCAGAGTCCCGTTTCCTTGATGGCTTCTAATAACAGCTCATCGAGAAGTCACCATTTCTGACTCATCAGGCTTGATGTGGGAGAAGGAAAGGAGATCAATCTTGAATCAAAGTGCACGAGATTAAAGCTTCAGCGGCAGTGCATAAAGTATCTTGGACCCGTAAGCACTATAAATGCTTCTTCCATGAAATTTATGCGGAATGTAGCATATGAAACAAAATCTTGTGATATATTTCAGAGAGAAAGAGAGGCCTATGAAGTTGTAGTCAAGGATGGGAAGTTCATTTACAAGCTGAGCAGTGTACTTCTGCACACTTCTGAGGTTCCCAAAGATTCAAAGTGGATCTTTGTTTTAAGCACATCAAAGAATCTATACGTTGGTCAGGTAAACATCCTCATCCTTCCATACTATACCAAAAGATTAAATTTTGCTGTCTTTTAGAGTAGCCTAATGTATAATCTATTCGCTACCGCAGAAGAAAAGAGGCACATTTCAGCATTCTAGTTTTCTCGCTGGAGGAGCTACGTCTGCTGCAGGAAGATTAGTAGTGGAGAATGGGGTTCTTAAGGTACGAAGATAATTCAGTAGGACAATTTGAACTTTGTCGAAGTCATATCTGTCTACGAGTATGCTCATTTCATAGCATTTGGCAGGCCGTGTGGCCTCACAGTGGGCACTACCAACCCACAGAAGAGAATTTCGAGGAGTTCATGAGCTTTCTTCAAGAAATCGGCATCGATCTAATTGATGTTAGGGTGAGCACATCACTCGTCGATCACAGTGAGATTGTTCCCTTTAAGATTCCAGTATGATACCTTGGAACCACATCTTTTTGCATTTATACAGAGAAGTCCCACCGAAGGCGATGATTTGCCCTGGAGAGGTCACAGAAGCAGCTATTCCGACATAAACTTGCCTGATGACATCACCATCGACCCTCAACCTGAAGAACAATTGTCTCATGCATCTACTGGAGAGATAAGCAACGATGCAAGAACCGGCTCTTCGAATGACGACCTGCAGCGCAAGGGAGTCCTCAGGGACACCGAAGAAGAAGCAGGCGAGGAGACAAATAAGCCGAGAGAGTCAAAGAGTATCAGTTCGGAGGAAGAAAAACCTGAAGGATGCGAACGAGACTTCTCTGACGCTGCACAACAAAAGGAGGAAGAAACATCCATACCGTCGGAGCTGATCCTTCGAAGGATCGACTCAAAGAAAGGGCTGAAGTCGTATCAGCTGGGGAAGCAGCTATCCTTCAAGTGGGCAACAGGCACAGGGCCGCGGATCGCCTGCGTGAGGGACTATCCACCCGAGCTTCAGTGCCGTGCTCTCGAACAAGTAAATCTGTCGCCACGAACTGCTGCGACTTCTAGATTTGCGTCTCCTCGTACTACAGCCAGCCAAAGCCCAAAGATGTCAAACTGAGCAGTTGACTTCGTAGAGAGATCAGGCGTATTCATTTCCTAGGCATCGTAGAGGAATTCTTTATTCAAAATGTATCGACTTTTGATAGATCAACAGAAGCCAAAAAAATACCATCCGTTTATACAGATGCTGCTTCGGTGTGAATTGACGTCTGGGTCGATACAATGATAATTCAAGAAAAGAGCACCGGTAGGTGTTACCATGGGACGTGAGATCGTCCGCCGTCGCTGGCGAAGCGTGAGAGATTAGGAGGAATGGAAGGAGTGGCTCAGCGGGGAGCGTCTCCTCACCTCCACCTGTCTTCGGCGCCGCTCGGCTGCAAACCACGCATCGCCGTCGTTATCCAGATCGATTTAATCGGGGTCTCGCGTGGGGTACACCAGGAGCTGTGTCAGCCAGGACCGGGCATACGGTAACGAAGAACCTTCCGTGATGGGAGACCACGTTCTTGACTCCTCTGGTTCAAGCACGAATCTTAAATCCGTCAATTGGTTGTTTACTCTGTCGTGCATATCAACGAACCGCGGACGCGGATCACACCAAGCGTCTAACAGAGGATCCGAAACCCTCCCCTTGAGGAACAATGGCCTCAAGCACGCATCTTAAGTCCGTGAATCAAGTAATTCGTGAATCTTAAAAATCAGCGACCGTTGGATCACATGCAACGCATAATGGATCGGAAATCCTCCCCGAAAACAAGTTAAGATCTGTCCATTGAGAACGAGTTATGATTCGTGTTCGAACGCAACCGCCGTGATCACATGTGACCCACCTTTTTGAAACGATAGAGATGATTGCACGTGGACGCGACCGTCCGTGCAAAAGAAAATGAGTAGGACAAGAATAGGTGGACGTACGTCTCTCGGATTAAATACTTTTTCATCACAGCGGTACGATCAAAGAATCCGACGGGCGAGAGTGTCCCGTTCAAATGAAGCCGAATGGGGTGGGAAACGGAAATCTGTGAACCGTTTAGGGTTTGACTTCGCTTTTGAAATCTACAGCGGCCAGTTCTCCACATTTCGCTTTCGTGCTCGTCCTTCCGCTTTGAGAAGTGATCTTATGGTGGGTTTCCGATCCGTTTCCTCTGTTATTCTTCTATTAGCTGGAGACTGGGGGGTATATGTTTGCATTTCTGATCTCTGCTATCATTTGCAGGCATTGTCTAACCAGCCAACTGTCGATTTCCCGAGCTTTAAACTCGTTCTCGTTGGTGATGGAGGAACTGGTGAAATTTCCTGTTCTCTGTCTCCTTTTATATATTTTCCCCTTTGCCTTTTGATTTATTGAGCACAAATGAGGTCCTTTGTACTTATTGTCATTGCTAGAAATGATGGTCTTTCTGCTTTAATCAGTCGCATAGACATATCGGAACTCGTTTTCGTGTTCTTTTTTTAAATATTTTTCTGCATGAAATTCCTGATGTTTTTGTCTTTTTCGAGCGACGTGGCTGGAATTTATTGTTAATCCTGTTGTTATGAGTGCCTATTAAATTTGATGTATTTTTTTGTATTCGCTTTTAGTTAATCACTGTGTATAACATTGATCAGATTATAAACTGGGACTCGATAATTAGCAGGAATCTATCTCTCCCATTTGTTGATAGTAATGAAACACATAAATGTTCTTTTTGATTCATAGTCTTCGCTTCCCTTAACACTGATATCAAAATCTTGCATCTTTCTGTAAGAAACAATTGATTCTTATATCTCTGCTTTTGCACGTAATCCTATGGTTTGCTTATGCTATGCACAGGGAAAACTACTTTTGTGAAGAGGCATCTTACTGGTGAATTTGAGAAGAAGTATGAGCGTGAGTATCATGGCAAATTTTCAGACGTTCTTATTTGTTTTGGCTGTTGATTATGTATAAAAATGTCTTGGATTATTTTAGCTACCATTGGTGTTGAGGTCCATCCGTTGGATTTCTTTACAAACTGTGGGAAGATCAGATTCAATTGCTGGGACACAGCTGGCCAAGAGAAATTTGGTGGTCTCAGGGATGGATACTAGTATGTCGTGGGCCCTTCTATGTTTAGTTTGATCGTAATGCGTTCACGGATGTGCTTTCTAAGTCAATAGCTGTCTTGCACTCGTTGCTGTTTCTATTTTCAAAAAGACAGATCTTATGGTATTTCTTTTATTAGTTAGCCCACGTTGAATGCTCAATTACTTCCTAAGCTGTTAGCTTAGCCCACATTGTTTAAACTTTAAAGTGCCCAATTCTGGTTCATTAGCCGATACAAAGACTTACAAATAGTACTGTTACTTTTGTGATGCACGACTTTTCTGACTATTTGGAAGCTCAGTTATTTGTGCTGGATAGTTATAATGTGTGTTTTGGAGTAACATCATTTTCTTCAACTTTTTGTGGGCTCCTTTCTTCTAAAATCTATTTGAGATGGAGGAAAAATAAATTGTTAATGTAGAACTTTAAAGATTAATGAATAGGTACCATGATTTTGAGAAGGCAATAGGGGACACAGGTCTTGGTCTATGATAGTCGAGAATAAGAAGAGAATTTTTGCATGAGCAGAAGGCTAATTAAGTTTGACATCACATAGATGTGACATCATTGCAAAATTATTTGAGATCTCTTACATTATTGCTTATGTGCAAACCAGATTAACAGAAGCATTGGAAATCAGTTAATGTTTTGAATTTTTTATGGGAATTGATCATAATGCCAAGGATCATTAGTAGTCAAATAGAATTAAATACGTTGTAATACAAGCTACAATGTGAATAACCAATTATATAGAGCAGAATATGTTTTTGGATTATGCAATATTTTATGGGGGTCGACTAGTAAGTTTTTGGATTATGGAAACTGTGTCCTCTCATTTAAGATGATATATTGTGGTGTGGCAAGGTTGCTTATTGGATTTTTTATATAAATTTAAGTTCATATTTTTTTTGTTATTGTTTGGGGATTGCACAAAATTGTTTGTCTCTTTTTATCTGCCAATATGATAGTAAATCACGTCCATGATTTTCAGTAATTGTCATTGCAAGGATTATTTTTGTCTTTCTTTGACTGCTACAATTCATTTGTCCACAGCATTAATGGTCAATGTGCTATTATCATGTTTGATGTCACCGCCAGGTTAACATACAAAAATGTTCCGACATGGCATCGGGATCTATGCAGGTCTTTTGACAAGACACTTTGAACTAAATGAGCACAAAATTCTCCTTAGTTACACTTTAAAATGTCTAACTATCCTATTTGTCTCAAAAACCAGGGTCTGTGAGAATGTTCCTATTGTTCTCTGTGGAAACAAGGTTGATGTGAAGAACAGGCAGGTCAAAGCAAAGCAAGTTACATTCCACAGGAAGAAGAACCTTCAATACTATGAGATTTCAGCAAAGAGCAATTATAACTTTGAGAAGCCCTTCCTTTATCTTGCTAGAAAACTTGCTGGGTAAATGCATGTTATTATGGTGTAAGGATTACATTGAGATATCCCTATAAGGTAAAACTGATGACAAATTCATTTGCAGGGACCAAAACCTTCACTTTGTGGAATCACCTGCTCTTGCGCCTCCGGAAGTCCAGATTGACCTTGCCGCCCAGCAACAGTAAGTGCAGTTGATTATTTATTATGGCTCAAATCACTTTTTGAAATCTTAATTAGATGTTTATCGGATTTGTTACTGGTTGTCACTTTCTGGATGAGTCAGTTGCATATAATATTCGTTCACATGTTTGGTTTTTGAATAGTCATTCTAAATTTCTTATTTTGTTTTTGGAGACTTTAGGGGTATCTGATAGGGGTACATACCGAGATGATGATTTTAATGCATATTGTACTTTTGATCAACCATTAGATGAATTTCTGTCATTAAAATGTTTATCTTAGTATAATTTGTATTGAGCATTCTAAAATGCTTTGTAGTTGTCATAACTTTAAATTGCATATATAATTGCCTAAAAATTGTTAAGTTCTATTTTATATCATATAATTGCCTAAAAATCGTTAACTCTGGTACCGAGAACTGCAGTTAGAAAAAAGTGACATGAACATCTAAGCCATTTTTCTGCACTTTAGTGTTCATGGCAAGTTCAAGGCCCCACTGTGTCCATCTCTTCCTTATGCCACTTGACAATGAAGCTATCGAATGTATATGATAACATGGATCATCCATCTAACTTGGTATTTGTATGTTCCAGGCACGAAGCAGAGCTGGCTGCAGCTGCTGCCCAACCTCTTCCTGATGACGATGATGATTTATTTGATTAGAAGATCCTACTGAAAACCTTTATGCTGTGAGCAGTCCTTGTCTTGAACCATTTGAGTTATTTTAACCGTGAGTAGATGAACTTTTGAACTTCTGATTGATGAATCCAACAAATCTTACATTTGATGTGGAGCAATAAACTGATGGTGACATATACGCCAATAAATTGGTGGCAGAGTTATGATTCCTTGATGTTAAAAACACGTCTAGACATTCTCAACCCAAAGATATCAATACTAGTAGAATTTGAATGGGTATGCAGAACTCAGAGGTAAACCTATTTTGAAGGTACACAAATGATCAGCAGAAGGTGAGTGCCTGCTAAATGAACAGGTAATAATGAAAACAAAAGAAAACAAACCTTTTCATCCCTTGTATATAGACAGTCCAATAGTAATAATGCATGATCTTCTGCATGTAGGGCTTGCCTGAACAAAATATGCAAGGAGCTCAACAGTAGCAGCTGGCTCTGGTATGGCTCTGCTATCTAATCTCTCATCATTAAGCATGTCTAAGCTTGAATGCTTTTCCTCCATAGTAGGTTCGTCCATGTTAAAGTCTCTATCTGATTTATTGTTCCTAATAAAATAGCTCACAGAAACATACAAGTCCAATAAATTTGGGTTCAAGAATGTAGGTTTGAGAGAAAATAGAATATTAAAAACTCAATCGTCACACTTGACATTGACAAATCTATGATCTCCAATAAAAAAAAAAGAAAGTGAGAAGCCCTTAAGACAGTTCATAGCATTTAGATCGAAATTAGATACTCATACGGAAGAACATAACTATTATATTTAACATGAACTATATTGAGATAATTACCAATATGTTCTATCCAGAGGGTTAGATTATGCAAAAAGATATCATGAATATCGAGCCCTAGTAAATTTAGGAGATAATTATTTCTTAATTAATCAGTTGTAAGCTACATTGTGAGCAACCTTTTTATCTATGAAAAGTCCTAATCATTTTCTCAATTTTGTGAAGGACACGAGTAGACATTCAAGAAATACACAGTGTGTATATGAAAAACTAGGAAAACAAAATTAATAATGTGACAGAGAAAAAAAAAAGATTTCAGACCATTAATCCTTTCGTTAGTTAGGTTTATTAATAAAAAAATAGAAAAAAATTCATCAATATACATCAAATAAGAGATTCTAAATCTAGGTTTAAAATAGAAATGAACAGCTAAGAAATCATAATATACACACATGAGATAAAGATCAAGCCTGATTCTTTGATCTTTCTTTAAAGATCAAGAAAGATTCTTTGTTAATCATAAAATAAAAAAAATTAGAGAGGAAATAAAATAAAAACTTAGGTGTAGTTTGACATTTGGTGTGTTGAGATATATAGTTTTATGAACATTATTTTAGATGGAGATTTGATCCCACAGTAAATCAGTTTAATTGAAATTAAGGCGTGCAGTCAAAGTATTCAACCGTCGTTCTCAAGCATGCTGACTCATCGCTGTGAAGATCTGCTGTACCGTCGCGAGCGCGATTCAGCCTTTTCGGTGACAACCGAACCACCAACTGGCCAAACACTGACAATTGATGCGGGCCCATTCTGTGTTGGTCGGACGAAACCTTAACCCTGTCTGGCCGCCGACAGGACAGACTGGCTTTGTTCTTCTAACACACGGATTAGCCATCGATCCACCGCCACCCTAAGCGCTCTATTTGCCGGAAAAGTTGCTGCGACTTCACCATCACAGTCACTTTTGAGATCTCCTCTCCACCAAACGCCACCGACCGGCTTCAAATCCTCCTCCTTCCCCAATCCCAATTCCACCAACCCCTCGCTCGAGACGGCCATGAAGGATTCAGGGAGCGACGCTTCGGCGGCGGCGGCGGAGCGGGAGCTGCCGCTGAGCCAGAAGGCGGTCAAGGTGCTCGGGAATGTGTGCTTCTCCGCATTCGTGCTCTCCGTGCTCGTATTCACCGTCATCGCCGTCACGTACCAGCCCCCCGACCCCTGGCTCGACTCCCCCAAGGCCATCATCTCCAAGTCCCTCGCCGCCACTCTGCCAAACGCCACCTTCCGCACCGACGACTCCGTCCTCCCCACCGGTGAAGACCTGGTCCCCGTTCCGCCCCGAAATGACACCGCCGCTGATGCCGCCAACGACACAATCCCCGCCGATCCCACCAACGACACAATCCCCGCCGATCCCGTCAACAATGCCACCGCCGCCGACGGCGCCTCTGTGCTCCTTCCCTCGCTGCCGCCTCCGGCGTCGGACTGCGACGCCGACGCCCCGATCAACTGCTCCGACCCCCGCGCCCTCGTCGCCATCCGGCGCTTCAACGCCCGGGTATTCCGCCGCTCCATCGTCTTCCTCAGCTACGAGAAGCCCGTCCCTGGATCCGCCTCTGGCGAGTGCGATGCGGCCTGGCGCTTCCGAAACCGACGCGAAAAGTCCTGGCGCCGCTACAGAGACTACCGCCGCTTCCGCCTCGTGCCCGCCGACAACTGCACCTACGAGGTCGTATCCGCCGGCAAGTTCCGCTCTGGCGCAAACGCCGCCCCGAAGCCCTTGCCGTCTCGCCGGTCCTCTTCCCCCTCCTCTCCCGCCCAGATCCTTGATGCCGAGATCAATGACACCATCCCGACGCTCGGATCTGACTCCGATTTCCGGAAAGGGAAGTACCTCTACTACACCCGTGGCGGCGACTACTGCAAGGGGATGAATCAGTACTTGTGGAGCTTCCTCTGTGCCCTCGGCGAAGCCCAGTTCTTGAATCGGACGTTAGTGATGGATCTCAACATTTGCCTGGCCTCCACATACAATCCTAGTGGCCGGGATGAGGAGGGCAAGGATTTCCGATTCTACTTTGATTTCGAGCACCTCAAAGAGTCGGCGTCATTGGTGGAGGAGAGCGAGTTCTTGAGAGACTGGCGACGGTGGGAGCGCTCCTCTGGCCGGAAGACCGGTGGCAAGATCACTGTCCATAAGGTGCCAACATACAAGGTCACACCTATGCAGCTCAAGAAGGACAAGAGCACCATCATCTGGAGGCAGTTCGATGGGCCGGAGCCCGAGAATTACTGGTACCGCGTGTGTGAGGGACGAGCAGCTAAGTACATTCAGCGGCCGTGGCAAGCCATATGGAAATCCAAGCATCTGATGAACATCGTTTCACAGATTGCTGGGAGGATGGACTGGGACTACGATGCTGTCCATGTGGTCCGGGGAGAGAAGGCCAGAAACAAGGAGCTGTGGCCCAATCTAGATGCAGACACCATGCCTGAGGCTCTAGTGCAGAAGCTTATGAAGGTGATACGACAATGGAGGAATTTGTATATCGCTACAAATGAGCCATTCTATAACTATTTCGATAAGTTGAGGTCTCATTATAAGGTGCATTTGCTTGATGATTATAAGGAGATGTGGGGGAACACAAGTCAGTGGTATAATGAGACAATGGTTCTAAATAATGGGCGTCCCGTGGTGTTTGATGGGTACATGAGGGTGGCAGTGGACACAGAGGTGCTGTATAGGGCAAAGAATCGAGTGGAGACGTTCAATAACCTGACGAGGGACTGTAAAGATGGTATCAACATGTGCTAGCATTGGCATGAAAAAAAGGATCGGAGGCTGAAAAGCTGTGGATACTCTTCATGTTTGTGTGAGTCCTGGACAAGTACTTGTTGAAGAATTCCTCTTCTGTCCGTTTCAATTTGGAGTTCAAACATTGAACATTTTCGATCTGTATCATGTTCTATTATTTGCTTCTTTCCTGCTCTTTTGTGGTAATATATCTCTTTGTTGGTAACAGATTTATCATCTATTGGCCCCATACTATTCCATGACATGTTGAAACATTCATGTTTACCTACACTCTATTTTGTTTGATCTACTAATAACCTTGCAATGAAGCTTTTATTCTTGTTTCTTAGTTGAGTCCCTTTAGGGCAAAAACTACAAGTGATATGAAATTTGTTCCCGGACAATTAGATTGAAATTTATGCAAAACATGTTTGTCTCTCATGCAATTTAGCTCACCATATACAAGAAAGCTGATATTGGACGTGTTAAGATCATGTCTTTTTACTTCATCCAGATAGACTTTGAAGCGAATTAGATGAGGTTCTAGATAGTCATGGATGAAGTTAGGTTGCATGGTTGGGATGTCAGGTTGGGCATGGTCACATGAGTCAGCATGCCTGACCTTGCTGATGATATCTACAGTTTGACCTACAGTTTTACATGTGGATGACATACTTAAGGCATATTTCATTCCTAGTACATTGTAAAAGTGTTCTTGGCACCGGTCTTCTTGGATAGTCAGTTCCATGTGTATATTCTGAAGTAAAAAGTGGGTAATTTGGCGTAAACAAGTGAAGTTTAAATGCTACCAGAGACAAAATGTAAAGTATCTATAGGTGAAGTTTGACACCTTAAAGGCCAGGTATCAAGCTACCTCAGATAAAAACTAGGATTTAGGTGGAACCAAAATTACACTACCTAATAAAGGATTCCTTTTATTTGGGTGGAACAAGAATCCATGGGTTTCAATGAAATGAATCCCCAAGGAAGTGTTGTGTCTGAGTAATGTGTTACCGAATCATTCCTTTTATTCTAGTTGGTGCAGAAATCCCTGGTTGACCTAAATAATACATGCTAGAATCAGTTCTACATTAGTTTGCTCAGATCCTCCTCCAAAACTATATCTACCAAAAATTAAACGGTTCTATTGACTCTCCATGTTAATCTAGATGATATGAATATGTGGTTATTATCTCCTAAAAGTCAATGGTATAGCCCTTACCGGGGATAATCTTGCAAAAAAGGTGCACCAAATTAGTTTCTGCTAGCGGAAGCTTGAGATGAATGATCTTTGCTACTCTTGGGAATTGAATTCGTTCACTTGGCAGGAAAATCATGCTAATAAATCAAATGCTTTTTCTTGACCAATAAAAGAAATCGATGGTTGTAGACAATCAAGATTTGTGATACTCAGGCAAGACATATGATGCATGGAGAGTGTCGATGTCTTAACTAATCGAGAAATGTAAAAAATGAATAGGATGGTTAAGGATGTGAAACAGTTGCTACGCCTGACATTGGTTAGATTGAATACTTTCTGCTCTTCATTCTTTGGCCTGAGTAACAGGATTTTCCAATGCCTTCAAAGGATCTTCTCATTAATGTATTGAATTTGCTCGCCGGAACATCTTGATGGTTTTCAGGTGCTGGATTGATGCAGGATACGTATTCATGTAGCCTAGTAAAGAAGGGACTTGTCTCGCGGTATTCTTCTCTTAGGTGATAATTTGACAGCTGAATATATTATCCTGCTTCTTGGAATCACCAATGTTACCATGGTAATTTATTTTTTTGTCCTAGTTGACAATAACAATACTGTAGGACATCATGGACGTTTAAAGACTTCAATTTCACGATATCTTTTCATGGTTTTCAATGCCAATCTGTTTGGCATGATCCATATCTTTGCTCCAGCTTGAATCGGTGCTTACTGACTCAGGATTTTACTTGTGTGTATTTCTTAGCTTGTGGGTGTTCTTTGTTATGATTTGTTATTTTTGTGCTTTCGGTTTATATAAAACCTAGCCTTTGATTTTTTTTTCGCCTATTTAGGCATGTCCTTTTTTTTGTTTTTCCTTGTGTTTTCAGAGGTCACTTTTGAATTCAAGAAATATGATATCTGGGCAGTATGCAGCATTACCTCTTTTACTCACTTCTGTTCTTCTGTAAATATTGTTGTCAGCATTTTTCTTCTCTTATTTATGAATGTTTTCCTTGCACATGTTTGCTATTTAGATTTGTGATTTTGATGCTTGAGCATCTGCCCATCGTACAGTAGCTTCTTTCTGTCCAGGAAAATGGATTGTTTGAAGTTTTTGATGCTAGTGCTTTTAATAGAAAATAGATTGATATCTAAATGAGGGTTTTGGTATTTGTTTATACTGGATTTCCCATTCGAATTATGCAGGGATCTACCCACAGTTGAGATGAAAATGTGATAATATCATAAGTCAGATTCGATATGATAATTGATTTATTCATAGTTCATCTTATCGGTCTGTATCGATGTACTGATCAATATACGATATGTTGAAACATATTGTACCAGCATATTCTCCTTGTCAGATCGATACATATCGCTCATATCGGATGATATATCACGGTACGAAGAACTATCAGCTTATGAATCATACGATCATGATGTAGAAACTTGTAGGCAGATGAAGATCCACCTGGTTCACTAATGGTTATTCCAAATTGTTTCAAGGAGCACGAAGGACGTACGACGTGAGGAGAAGGCAGTCGATGATGTTGGCTTGGCTTCCAACTCAAGGCTGTGAACGGTAGAGGCACGGAAGCAGCACTCTTCACGGTGCTTCGTTCATGATGGGGGATGACTTGAGACGAGGAAAGAGCGAAGGCAAAACCTTCGACCGCCCACATCTGTCTTCCACCAGCGTTGATGTAGTTGTCGTGTAACAAAAGGGTCGTTCAGCATTTGCATCAGTACCGACACAGATGCATAGCATCGCTACTTTGTATCTGCATCGGTGCAACGCAGTTGTCAAGCAACGTTGCTTTACATTTGCATCATTGCAAATGTAGTTGTCGAGCGGGGTTGCTTTGCATCTGTGTCAGTGTCGACGCAAATGCAGAACATTCCTTACTTTTCACCGTTACTCTCCTCATCCACAATAGCCACTGATGACCTTAGCGATATTGCCGTCCGCCACGACTCATTGGAACATTTAAATTATCTTTTTATCTTTTAGTTTCATATTTTTATTTATAAAACCGATGAGGTTAGAATAAATAGAACTAGATATTTTACTTTTATGATTATAAAGATTTCAATGTAAATTTTTTAAATCTAGAAATCAAGATATAAAAAAATTTAACTTCGGGCATGATATATGAGAATATATACAAGGACATTTATTTTTATACCGACGGCAAGAAGCTAGTGATTGATGTACCATCAAATGTATTAATTAGATAGTGGCTTCAACCATTCAGATCGTGATTTGCGCAATGATATGAAACAATTCTTGATTAGATATTTTTCTAAAGAAATGATTCACGGGCCGTATAAGTTTCTTAGATTGCTAAGTCATGTAAGACAGTAGCAGACGGTCTTCGGTTTATGCTCCAACGAGTTCAATGCCTATGCAATTTCTGTTGGGAGAACAGCACGGATCCAAATATATCGAAGCATTGAAGGAATTACAATAACTGGATCAGTACTAATGTTGACTTTCTGAAACCTGTCTACAGTTGTATACGAGCTATAACAAGAAACACAGATGCCATCTTTATATCCTTTGGTTGCTGTGCATGGAATAATTCCTGACCGCAACCTAAATCATGACATCCAAATTTGCTACACGGGAAACTCAAGAACATAACACCTGAAATTTACAGGAATCAAGAAATTACGCTCTCATTGTGAAAGGCACGACCTTCATCCTTGTGCGTCTGTAACGGAGTTCTCGGTGCCTAAGTGGCGGATCAGAGAAGCCTCTAGACCCTGTGCGAAGAATATAACCTCAGATATATATTTGAGAAATGAACTGATAAATGATTAAAGAGGTACAATATCTGCGATGATGATACTAAAAAGTAAGCTTAAGATTATAAAGTCAACCAAATAACGTATAGCTAACATTTGATTTGTCAACATCATCGACCGCAGGGATCTCTGAGCTCGCTGCTCCTGGAGGAGAACCATATGGCTGCAAGACATATGACAGATAGGTTAGTCTTCACTAACTCAACAAATGGCTGCATCACAACACGTTAACCAAAAGAAAATTCATTTGCCTGGTGTGAGGATGAACCCGCAACATGTTTCTCTGAGGAGTTATTCTGTAGCAGGCATTCCTTGAACGGAGAAAAACCTGGTCCAGGGAAAAGATGGGCGCTTGTAGATAAGCCATGTTGCAAAAAGTTCAGTTCTCTAGAGTCAATTTTAAGTGTCGTCGTGCAGTTACACGTCAATATGGGATAAGTTTGTGACATTGAGGCACCATGATGCAAATTCATGCTAAGCTTCTAAAATAGAGAGGAAACAAAAGTATTCAAAAGGGTATGAGAAACATTTAGTGGCTTGGGCTTATAAATCTGATAATTCCACAAAAATAATTTTCAAAGAGTTTCTTTTTGACCATTACATTTTTTTGCAGATTACTTTTACAACCCAATTTTTAAGTATACATGGATGCAATATGTTTACCTAAGTCTCAATACGAAATAGAGGTAGGTCCTACAACAACTTTTTCTTTTTCAGGCTAAACTAATATCTGAAACTAGTTCACAGCCCAAATAGTTTTGGATCTACTTCACAAATTCAACACCTTCATGGTTCAATTCGAGAAGCTTCTGACAGCTACAATCCATATATATATATTACAGATTAGGAGGAATGTAACCAGAGATGAAGAATATTATAAAGATGATACAAGAAATGGATTGATACAAAGGTTCGCTTTGTATCTGAAACTAGGCAATATGTTTACCTAAGTCTCAATACGAAATAGAGGTAGGTCCTACAACAACGTTTTCTTTTTCAGGCTAAACTAATATCTGAAACTAGTTCGCAGCCCAAAAAGTTTTGGATCTACTTCACAAGTTCAACACCTTCATGGTTCAATTCGAGAAGCTTCCAACAGCTACAATCCATATATATATTACAGATTTGGAGGAATGTAACCAGAGATGAAGAATATTATAAAGATGATACAGGAAATGGATTGATACAAAGGTTCGTTTTCTGAAAGCAGTGAATAGGGATTAAAATTTCAGTCTGCAGCTAAATGGTACACCAGAATGGATTTACATTATTATCCATATGGTTGCTTGTTTACCACTTAGCTATGTAGTAAATCACTAGTCCTCCAACAGAAAGAAGTGCTTGAAATCTTGTTCTAGCAAATATACTTCATAAAACACACTGCCCAATATTTACCTGGATTTTACTAATTATGTTCGAGAAGCAATTCCAATCATGATACCTGTAGGTCATCTTCTAAAGCACAAAGATGTCTGTATGAAGATGATTAAATTTGTAATTTACATTATATACTGTCCAAATAAATTACAGAAAAAATAATGCAAGACTGGATTCATTTATTGGAAAAATGTGTATAGGATAGGACTAGATTTCCAGAAGCCTAACTCCTCTATCTATCCCTTTTATCATCATTCTCGATTGTACATCAAGGGAATGATAACCATAACTGCTTGTTGACTATCTCTGTTCTTGACAAACTATTAACAAAATTTTACTTCAGTGTTGAAAATTGCAACTTGTCAAGAAAAATTGGTAGTCTCAAGAAAGAAGGAAACCATTCTTCAGCTTACTCTAAAGACGGACTGATGGTTACTTTTAAGCAAGGTTCGCAATACCGTACCGTATCATACCGTACCGGTATTTCGATCGGGGCTCGGTACCGGTATGGTACAGTATACCGACAACCTATCTTTCGGTACCGGTACGGTACTGCTACAGTACTTTCGGACCGGTAACAGTCGGTCCGCGTACCGACAACCTGTCGGACCGGTACGTACCGCCCGTACCGGGCGGTATGGCTCGGTACGGCAGACCCTGCTTTTAAGCACCAAGTATGATGAATGGGCACTAAGTACTAATTTGAGAAGTATAAATCATGAGTTGTGATCATGTGTTTGAGATGCCGAATGGATGTTCCTGTCCCTTTACCCGGAACATAGAGCCTATGATCACAGTTCAACATGTCGAGGGTTTGATTCCTCTTAATAACGCTTTGTGCACCTATTGCTTACATTTTGTTTGCCCTCATGGCATTTTCTATATGCCTTGGGTGCCTACCTTCTTGGCTATACGTTTCCTCTTTTATGGGTCAGATTGTGCCAAGGTGGCATAGTAAAATTTAAAAAAAAAGAATGGAGATAGAATATTTTAAATTCTTAATATATGTCATTTTAACTATCAGATGTTTACATTAAAAAAAAGAATTTTAAATCATTTGCAAATGGTTAATAAAAGTTTTAAGGTATTGTACCAATAAACTTCCAGATTTGTGTTATAACTAACAGAGAGTGAGCACTGTAAGCAAATATATTTTATAAAAAGGTGTTTGAGATACAAACACAGGAAAAGACGAGTATTCTGACTTGATAAATCCTAGAAAAATTATGATTCCATTTCTAAGCTTCCTTTATGGCTGATATGCAGAGGAAGGACTAACTATTCATAACCGCTTTGCAATAACAACAAAGTTTTGACAGAAGGGACTAACCTGGATGATATCTACATGTTGAAGAAGGCAATCTTTGTTTATTTTCCTGGATAATATTCTCCAAACTGATACACAGTAGCTAGGATAAACATCTTCCACTTTGACCCAATGATATTGGCTGTTCCATAAGCATTTTGGGAACTAAACAACATTCTAACCTTTCATTTTTGGCTGTGCTAATCATCTCAGACATTTCTTGGCTTCCTATAAATGAGGACAATAATTTATGATCCTGAAATGAGAAGAAGACAACCATTAGCTGAGAAATCTATATCTCAAAAAGAAAGATTCTGTTAACAATATCATAAGATGAGATAAAACTATCTGAAAATATGGAACTCATTAATATAAAAGCCATATATAATATATAAATCTTCAACCTCAGTATTCACATTGAATAAAGTGTCCTGAATCTTCCTTGACATAACTTCCATGTTCCCCAGGTGAAGATACAGTGTCTGACATTAAAAAACTAGATTAACAACAATGAAACACCATCAGAAGGAAAGTACAGTCTCTAGATTTATATCAACCTGCTTCTCTATGGTTAACCTTTGTATAACTTCATCTTTCACCAGCAGAGTTTTCTGGAGGTGGTAACATGAAAGACAAACAGTTGACTACAAGCGATCAGTGAATGTGAAGATGAAAAAAATTAGTAGATACTGCTGAATCATCTGGATATCTCTTCAATTTGTGGCTGAAAATTGTTAGTAAATTTCGCGGCTTCAAGTTTTTCCTCTAATTCATTAATGGTAGCATCCCTCCTTCGAAGTTCAAGCTGGTAATTGCTAAGCTTCTTTTCGAGGTGCAAAATCTTCTCTAGATGGGAAGATATCAAAAGAAGTTATCCAACAATACAAATGTTGGCCAAAGAAAATATGAAAATAATACAAATAATTGATAGAGCTACTAAGCATCATTCATCAAAATCAAAGTTTCTAGTAATGCAATGAAGTTCTGCTATCCCCATTCGAGGGCATTATGTTTTAGTTACAATATAACAACTGGGAAAAACTATATGATAATCAAACTTGAATAAATAATGAAGACAAGTTGGTTTAGTCTTGAACAAAATTCAAACTTGGCTATCACACAAGTTTGTTGAAAAAGGCCCAAAAGCATGTCAAGTACATTAAATACTAACATACTAATGTGAAAGTAGTTAGTTAAATATTTTACTGCAAACAACATTGCGAGGAGAATATCAGTACATTCATGCTGAAATCCAATCCAACTCCAGTACTTACCTTATTATGATCCATGCTTGGATCCTTATAGGATTTGGCTTTGAGATTTCAATGGATCTCATCTGATAAAGCCACTAGCCTTTTAGATCCACTAAAGAGACCCACACCGCAATGACTTTGCACAGTAAAGTTCATGACCTGACAAAATTCTACTTGATATTTAGATGGTTAGACCTTTCAAATTGCAATTTCTAATTGTGCTAGAGCCTATATAACAAATGTACAACTGAAATTGGACTTCTATATAATATTAAAAAATCCAAAAAACTCAAGAATATTATAAACATGACTGAAACTTAGTTGAAACATACCCAAGACTTTAACTAAACTTATCCTATGACAATTTAGGACTGGCATCAAAATCTACAACAAGATACTGCCTCCTGTACAGCCACCACGCATAAACACTCATCACATCAATAGCAAATATACAACGCAATTGGACTAATTTTTTAAAGTGCATAACTTATTTATCAAGGCCTCATGAACCTTGGTTGCCATTAAATAATTTAAGCAGGCCTAGTCATAAGATGGTCTAGAGGCAAAACCAAACATTTCTTCTGCATAAGAAAACAACAAAAGAACTTGCTTCTTAAAATATCAAATGCAGACAATAATTACAGGTATGTGTTCTAGAAGGAAGGAGATAACCTTTAGCTATCCTGTTACATCAACTTTATATTGCAAACAACTTGTATCAATGAACCACCAAAAGTTGTGGTGAAATTAGATATGCTTCTTCTCAAATTTTAAATCATGAACAAGAATAAAGAATAAGGATTGAGCTTACCCACAAAATCTTTTTCGAGGGTTGAAATTTGGTCTACTTTCCTCTTTAATCTAGCAACTGAAAAAAAGTATAAGGGCAGTATTAAACAACCTCAACTGCTTGTTGGAGAAAATAGAATCAATTTTTAAATGTGATTGATGATATGGACAATATGGTTTTATGAGAAACAAGCCTTCTTGTTCCTTTCCATTTACAGTATCTTCAACAGTATTTACAACTTGCTTAATTGCAGCAGCTTCCTTCTCCATTGAATCAAACAACTGAATTTGTGTGTGTATCTTTTCAGTAAGGAGCACAAGCTTTCTGTCCCTTTTTTGAATGCTTTGCTTCAATTGATATGTAGAATCCTGCATTTCAAGTTCATAATCATCAAAATTTACCAGCAATCTTCCAACAGAGGTCTACAACAGGATGATTTTCCAATGGAATATCACTAGTCATGAATGGAACTCCTCAAAGGCAGTCTTTTTAATCCACATAAACCTGGACATACCTCAGTTTATTTAGATTATATAATGAAATATGCAAATACAAGTTGGCAAAGCTTCTTAACAAATCAGCCGTTGAAACATGGATAATGTACAATATGCAAAAACATAATGGACCAGATTATAAGTACTTTATCAGACAAAAAATTTATTTGGGTAAACAGATTATAAGTACTTTATCAAACATAAAAAAATTATTTGGGTCTTAAATCCACCGAGATTTTTTTAGCTCAATTGCCAGCCATCAAAGCAAGGAGAACATAATAAAAAATAAGTCCACAAGTGGGTGAATATCTTATACCTTGCATATGGGATTACACATTTAGAACATAAGGAGCTAAAACACAAGTACAAATATGAAGCATGTACGATGGGCAGAAGATTCTAAAAGTGAAAATAATAATTTGTATTAAACACATCCTTTATGGTTAATTATGTTCATTATTAATTTATCTTCATGTTGTAAGAAATGAACTAATCATGAATTTGATCCCAATTTATACAGTGGCAATCCTGTATTACATAGATTTAAGATTCTCCATGTCCTGATGCCTGATTCTAAGAATAAAAATAGAAAAGAAACCAACCTCATAATGGCTTAGGAAAGCTTCTCTCGACTGAAGCAAGCTGTTGATAGTTTCTTTTAACTCTTTCTCCTTTTTCTTCAGTAAGTCTTTCTCAGTCTCAACATACTTTACCTGTAAAAGGAAGCAAATAAATTATGGAAGCAAAACTTACGAAAGCAGACGAAGATAAGCTTATAGCGTTTCATCACCAGCAAAATCAAAATGGAAAATGTGCAGCATATTAGTGTAAGTAAACTTGGATAGGAAGTCTGAATCTACTAACATACACATTATCCTTTAAGTGTTAAGTCACTATGGAAACCTAAAAGACTGAACCTTTTTCCAACTACTACATAGTCATTTATAGAGCAAAACCTAAGTTCAGGTGTAGTGAGCAGCGCTTCTAAGCAAGCATCTTACAATATCCAGAGATTCAATAACATTGTGCTACACAAATGTTGATTGCTTTATTGTCAAATCACTTTCTTTACTAAAGACTCGTGAACAAAGACCAAAATACTAATCTCATAACAATCAGATCCAACTAAACCAAATAGGCAAGCATTTTTCTGGAACCTTGATGCAAAACAGACTCCATTTGTCTTATTAGTACTAGTCTTGTACACTTTTGCAAGCTACACTTGATGAATCTACTCATGATCACCATCTTCAAACTGCATATGTGCACTTGCTTCTCAAACATGGGGAACACAAAGGCCATTCTATTTCTTTCACTTATAACACAAGCCTGGACTGTTTTTTTTATCATCATGTATGACACACATAACTTAGTCTGCCTTCTACCCTTTGATCTTGCACTTTCATATATTATATGAGACAAAATACTTTTAGCTCCAATAAGCAATGCTGTTACACTTATTAGAGTTGAAAAGTCAACATAGTAACAATTTGGCAATTCATAAAAGCTAAAACTGTCAAATATAATTGAAAGTTGAAACAACAATCCTATATTAATAGATGGGCTACGGCTTTAATCTCTTTTAAACTACTTCCACTGTTGGAAGTCTCATTGGACCACTGGGTTTTCTTCTTGTTTGGAGGTTAACATCTGTTTTCCATCAGTCACTTTTTACTTTTGGCAATCTACCAACTGGTCTCCAAGGATAAAACCAAAAATCTAAAAATGTTTAGGTGGTTAAGTTTCCAAAAGCAAGACCAGCAAAGCAACCAAGATAATTGATGCGACTGATTTTAATTAAAGATCACAAACTACTGAGGGACACCATGGAATACCTTCAGCTAATTGCATTATTTTGACTTATTAGTTTTGGTTAGCCAACTATTCAAGTGTGCCGACACCATGAAAGAACCAAATGAGTTTGTAATCCAAGCTGATTTCTCATATCTGTTCATTCTAATATGACTACTAAATGCATCAAGAAAATCAATGGTTTTCTAAGTCATTGGAGCCAAATTTCTCCAAACTTTAGTTACTACAAGTAGTCTTTCCAAAAATATCAGCATATATGCCAGAGTTTATCTAACACTCACCACATAGAATTTCCTGTAAAAATTTAGAAACAATAGCTGTAACGTCATAGATCATGGTCTCCAATCCAACTGAATGCAGGATTCTTTTGCAAACCTACTACTGCAATCTGATCCCTTAGAGTCTTTACAACTTCCCACTTCTCTTCGGCAGCATATATGTTGGAAAGCATCACTCTGTATGCAGCCTTTCTTGGATCTATCTCAAAGAGCTTTTTAGCAACAATTCTGCCCATCTCCAGATGACCATGAATGTTACAACCCCATAACAATGCCCCCCAAACACCAGAATCTGCTGGCTTTGGCATTGTATGTATAAAATCATAAGCCTCTTTCAATCGACCAACCATTGCAAGAATCTTTACCATGTACACATAGTGTTCCATTTGTACCTCTATACCAAATTCATCTCTCATTCTATTAAAGAGCTCCAATCCTTTATCCAAAAGCCCTGAATGGCAACAAGCACATAGAAGAGCTGAAAATGTGGCAGCATCAGGCTGATAGCCTCTATCAAGCATCCACTTAAAAAGAAAAAAAGCCTGGTCAACAAGTCCATGGGAACCTAGACCTGATATAACTGCATTATAGGCAATTACACCCTTCTCCGGCAGCAATTCAAACAACTGAAATCCCAATTCAGGAAAACCACATTTCGCATACATATCTATGAGACCACATGATACTGCAATGTCTAGATTGATGCTGCTCCTCATGGAATAACAGTGGATCTCTTTGCCTGGTCTGATTGCTGCAATCGAAGAACAAGCAGAGAGAGCACAAGCAATTAAGATCGCATCTGGCCTTTTACCTGAACTAGTCATTTTTCTAAACAGCGTTAGTGCCTCCTTGTATTGTCCTGCCAGTGAAAAACCAGATATAAGAGCTGACCAAGTAACCAGATCTGGCTGGTATATACAACTGAAGATTTGACAAGCCAAGTCCATCAACCTGCATCTGGCATACATGGTAACAAGCGCACTGCTCACATGTGAGCTGCAATCATACCCTCCTTTCAAGCAAAGTCCATGTATCCCTTTGGCAAAATGCAGAATGCTTGGATTCCAGATGCAGGAGATCAATGCAACCATGGAGTACCCATCTGGTTTTGCATTGGTCTCTCTCATTCTTCGAAATAATTGCAACCCCTCCTGCCAAAAACCACCGTACCCGTATCCTGCAATGATTGAATTCCATACCACCAAATCTGGTGTATGCAACTGATCGAACACGGTTCTAGCATTGTTGAGAAAGCCTAGTTTTGAGTAGGTGCTAACCAGGGAGCTGCTGACTATAAGATCAAGGGCAAGACCAGATGACAGCACAATGGCATGGACCATCTCAGCACCACTGCTATCAGAGTTGTCCGCACAGGCACGAAGGACACAGGCAAAGGTGTAGCAATCAGGCTTAGCGCTATGATCATGGCGCATGCTGTTGAAGAGGGTGTAGGCAAGGGGGAAGTGGCGGAGGCGAGCATGGGCTCGTATGATGGAATTCCAGAGGAGGGTGGTTCGGTGGGGACATTGGTCGAACAGGCGACGAGCAGAGAGTAGGTCGTTATGGGAGGCATAGGAGCGGAGGAGGTTGGCGGCCAAGAAGGCGTGGTCTAGGGAGAGGCAGGAGGTAGTGACGAGGAACGCATGGAACTGCTTGGTCTTGGACACGGTTGTCGTCAGAGAAGACCAAGAAAAAGAAGCAGGAAAGAGAAGGGCTGCCAATGATTGCATTAATTGCGATTTAGATGTCATTCCACTACTTTGTCACGTTGTGCCCATCTGTTAATTTCTCTAACTAGCGGAAGCAAATCGATTTCCCCTTTCCAAGTATCTTGTCTTCTTCTTTCCTAAATGCGATTCGCGATCACTGAAACAGACAAAGACATCCGCTATCCACTTCTCATGCAATAAATCGGCATGCCTCTCGAGGTATACAACAATGATCAAGAGAGCAAGAGTTTGAATTCAAATCATGAAAAGCACTTTAAGTGTGGAGAAAGCACCTTGTCTTCGAGCCTGCGCTGCGACTCCTCGTGCGACGCAATCTCTGCTTGCAACTCTTGCAACTTCCTCGTGTACTCCGCTTCGATCTGCTCTCGCCTCTAAAATTCGAACCATCAGGAATCAGACAGCGTGAATCTTGGTGTGAATTCTTCATTCGACAATGAGATGAATCAGGAAAGGGAGAGAGGGGTTAAACCTGGATGGAGAGTTGGAGCTCCTCTCGGGCGCTTCGTTCTCTTCCCTGTGAAGAAGGAAACCAAAGAGAATGACGAGGAGAAAACCACGCCGGGAGAGCGGAGATTCAATTTACTCGGATGTCGCGGGCTTCGGCAATCAGCGCGAGTAGCTGAAGCTTGAACTTGGAGAGGCCGAGCAACTCCATCGCCATCGATGGATTTGGCCTCACAAGCTTCGCATCAGCTACGAATATTGGAATTTATTTTCATTTCTTTATTAAATGATAATACGATAACGGATCAGATCGTTTAAGATATTCGCATCTACTCGATCCGTTTTACCGGCTTCGTTTACTTCTGATTGAGTCGGAGTGGAATCACATAGAACGGTAAAAGCTCAATCGGATTGTACTGATAAAACCGGTTAAAAGCGGACTAGAAGAACCAAATCGGATCCCTTCTGTCCTCTAAATAGCTCGCGACGAGGGTTGGGTAATAACCCATCGGCGAACTTGCGCGCTTGCCTCGAATTCGAAATCCCCGCCGTTGGTCTCGTTTCGTCTATAGGGCGAGAGCGGAGCGCGCTCTGGGAAGCGCCATTTCCAAATGTCGCGGCGCAGCGGCGGAGGCCGCATGATCCGGGTGCTGAACGTGGCGGAGAAGCCGTCGGTGGCGAAGGCGGTGGCGGAGATCTTGTCGCGCGGCAGCGGAGGGATGCGGTCGAGGCTGGGGAGGTCGCGGTACAACCGGGTGTTCGAGTTCGAGTACACCATTGGCAGTCAGGCGTGCCACATGCTCGTCACCTCCGTCATCGGCCACCTCATGGAACTCGAGTTCGATGACCGCTTCCGCAAGTGGCACTCCTGCGACCCCGCCGAGCTCTACCACGCCCCCGTGCGCAAGCACGTGCCTCAGGTAAATGAATCGATCCTTCCATCTATCAATTAACCCTTCGAATTACTGTATTGCAACAATCTTGCATACGGATGTTTGTTTGCAATTTTTATCTTTGGTATTAAGTTTTGAATTTTTATCCTTTGGATTCTTCATATCGTTTCTTCTGGCTGTTGCTAGAAAAATAGCGATTTAGGATTTTAAATGTTTAACATTTTAGATTCTTGTCTACGTCTAATTTAGGGTTTCATCCTTTCTTGGAGATTTGGTAGAATGTCCACTTGCTGTGCTGCTCCTCAATGGGTCGTTCTCTTTTCTCTTTTTCCTTTTCTGAGTTATAAAGGATCCTCTGGCAGATATACGGTGGCCCTATCATGAATGTGGTAAGTTGGCCGTCCTTTTGTTGCTGTGTTTCATCTATCTACATATTTAGATATATTATGTTAGTAAGGATGAGCAGAACAAGATGTTGAAGTCCAAATATCTAAACTCTTGGGATGATGATAGGGAGGGATTCCTGTAGAGGATGTGTTCTGGGGAACAATGAGTTTAGAAGTCTTGGACAGGGAGCCCTACACAGTTTCTGATGGTTAGCACCAAAATGTGCAGAAATAACTCAAGCATCCCAGTCCTTTTATCACGATACAAGAATAACAATTTTGTAAGTCTCAACTGTTTGAGGTTGGCTGCATGGGTCTTTTGTTGCTATTGAGATATGTAAAAAGTCATAAGTTTAGAGTACTTAAATCCTTATTTACAGTTTCTATTAAAATTTTTTAGATATTTTTCTATCTCTCTTTGTATCACTAGCATTAATCATTTTATCTACTATCACATTTAGAGATCTCCTAAGTACATGCCTATACCATTCTAAATGATTTTCTTTTATCTTATTCTCTATCAAAACGATATCTAATTGTTCATGAATAAAAATATTTCTTTTTCTATCTTTCCTATAACTCTACACTTCCATATCAACATTCTTATCCTTTTTTCATATGTTTTATCATGATATGGCTACAAATTAAGGGATCAAGATCATTTTACCAATTATACACCCTACAGTTCTCTTGTAACTCCTTTTTTCACATGTTTTTTGGATATGTAATGTAATGCCTAAATATTCACCCAGTGAACCTGGTTGAGTACCAATTGAAGGAAACAAAACTATCAGACCAGTGAGTTGGATCTCACATTGTGTCTCATGAAGGAGAGCACATGCACCAAATGTGTACTTCTCTCAGGCATTTAAGATGTTAAAATGCTAGTCTTATGTTTCTTACTCCTGGCTGTTTCTGGTTGTGAGGTTTGCCTTCTCATTTTGCTTCATCTTTCTTTATTTTCTGGCATTTCTTCTGTCCCATCATCGTTAGACTTCAATAATATCATTGAAGTGCTTCTACTTCAATAGTCGATATAGACAAATTGGGTTTTCAGATAAAACCTTATAGAAGGAATTGAACAGATGCTAGCAAAATGGAACTTGGGTTTTCAGATAAAAATAATGACTGATTAAGGCAAATTAGTCAAATAATACACATAATAATGAAGAAAGGACAGTCTAAATGTGTGAAGCATCAGAGTCAATACTGAGGTGGCGGCAATCATTCTGGATATTGTGTGTCTTGTGCATGCAAATCTGTGGATCAGAAAACAGACAAACATTGGCATGTTCTTTCTAAGCTGGTTCATCTCACTTCTTTGTTCTCCTAATCTAGATAGACAATGCATTTGCAACTTCAACTTGTACCTGATTAGATACTTGATGTTGCCTTCCTGTTCTATCTTTTGATCTGAAACATAGGATTGTAAGATTTCATTATTTCCTGGAAGTGCAGGATAAGTTGGACATCAAAATTACTTTGGAGGAGGAAGCAAGGAGATGCCAGTGGCTTGTTCTGTGGCTGGACTGTGATAGAGAGGGTGAAAATATTGCCTTTGAAGTCATAGAAGTTTGCACATCTGTCAATGATCATCTCAACATTTGGAGGGCTCATTTCTCTGCATTAATCGATCGGTGCCTTGTGCTTACTTTCTGGCTATATTGTTGCTTCATTTGCATTAACTAGCTTGTGATGCTAACTTCTAAGAACTGGCAGGGAAATACACCATTCTGTGCAGAATCTTGCACGACCCAACAAATTATTCTCAGATGCAGTAGATGCCAGGCAGGTAAATTATTGTTATAACTTATAACAATGATCTGTTTGATTCCAGTTCATAGGTTCGCCTTTGACTACCAAATTATTGGGTAAAATACTTGGAAAATTATGGTTGAACTTATTAAAAGAATAAATTTTCTATTTACATTTTTTCTATATTTTCCTATATTTGGTTTGCAAATGAAAACTAATAAACGATGATATCTTGCAGGAAATTGATCTCCGAATAGGTGCCTCCTTTACTAGGTTCCAAACTATGCTACTAAAAGACTTATTTGTTCTCGATTTTGCCAGTGATAATAGGAGTCTTGTACTAAGCTATGGTCCATGTCAGGTTTTGTACTGTATATCTATTTTATTTAAGTTGAGAACTAAGCATCATTAATCTGGTTCCATTGAACTTTATATTTCAGATATCATATTCTGTAGATTGATTTCTAATGAAATTTCTCTGCCTGGTGCAGTTCCCTACTCTTGGTTTCATTGTGGAAAGATATTGGGAAATACAATCCCATGAAGCTGAAGAATTTTGGACGATTAACTGTTCGCATACTTCAGAAGAGGGAACTGCTAATTTTATTTGGATGTAATATCGTTTGATATTCTGCTATTTACGTTTGATACATACACATGTTTTATAAACAATACTTGTTCTATGCAGGCGTGGGCATTTATTTGACTACACAAGTGCTGTTGTAATTTATGAGATGTGCGTTGAAGAACCAGCTGCAACTGTGAGTTTCCAGTCATGCTATATAACCTACTCATGTCCAGCAATGCACGGTATTAGGTTTATGCTTCCTGCATTTTCAGGTTAAAAATGTTAAACACCAGGAGAAGTTGAAGTATCCTCCATATCCTTTGAGTACAGTTGAACTTCAGAAACGTGCCTCCAGATTTTTCAGGATGAGTTCTGAGCACACAATGAAGGTGAGGTACAAACACAGCTGCTTTCTGGTTTTTGCTTTAACCTATCATTTTCCTTAGTAATGATTATAGAAGTTGTTTCTGGTTATAATATGTTCGTGCTTATTAATCTGGATGTGTCATTTCGATCAGCTTTCATGGTGTTAAAACTTTTGATAAACTACTCTAATTTGCTAACAATGAACTATATTATAATGATCATAAAAAGGATATAAACAATGAACTCACAGGGTTATGAAAGACGAGGATAAAAAAGGAATAAGTGGAAGAGTAGAAAAAAAGGAAAAAGGTACCACTAGTTCTCTGCCACCGCTGCATTTCCTGACATTGCTTTATTGTGTTCTAGTGCTTTGCTGCTATCAACCATCACTTTGAAAGAGTGGAACCCTAGCCTGAAGTACTTTATTTTGATACCATTCTAACCTTTTGAGTTATGGACACCATGGTCTGCAGTACCGAACTGTACCATCCGGTACGGGCGGTACGTACCGGTCTAACAGGTTGCCGGTACACGGACCGCATATTACCGGTCCGAGTGCACTGTAGCACTGTAGCAGAGCTACAGTACTTGACACACCGGAGTATACCGCTTGGTACACCTGGGTGTACCGCTCGATATACCGTACCGTACCGGTACCGAGCCCAGGTCGAAACACCGGTACGGTACGATATTGCGAACCTTAATGGACACAATGTTTGAGTGGATTAAAATGAAAAAAAAAAACTAGTTGGTTTGGAATCTTTATTTCGTGATATTCCAATTTATCATATTTTGTATGCTAATCATCTTGATAGATTTAAGAGTTTCTTTCTCATTTTCCTATTTTGTGCTGCATGTCTCTTGGCCTATTTATGTTTCACTATCACTGGAATTGTGATGCTAACTTGTCTCTTATATCTAGATAGCAGAAGAACTTTATCAGGCTGGATTCATTAGCTACCCTCGTACTGAGACTGATGGCTTCTCAGTGAACACAGACTTACATGTTGGTATCTTAGTTTTTCTTGATCTTCTTGTATAGCACAATAGAACTTGCTTTATGATCACTTGAACATTTTCTTTTTGAAAGAAAAGCAGTTACGTTTAGCAAGTTAGGTTAAGGATGAAAGGAAATCTTGATGTCTTTGTATGAATAGAAAAACAGGTACCCTTCCTCCTCTCCATTTGAAAACATTTTTGAATGATTATTCTATTTGTTGGATTCACTTAAAAACTGAGGAAGACGAGGAGGAAGCACTGGAGGAAGATGTTTTTGAAAAGAGGAGGATGTTTAGCAAGTTATGTTAAGCCTTCACTTGATCTTTCTCAGTTTTTGTTGATTTCTTATGTTTTCGAGTGATTCTTCTATTTGTTGGATTCACACTCATCATCTGGATCATTTTTCATTCTGCATTAACTATGAAAATGATGATTAAGTATGAATTTTCTCACTCAAATGTTTATCCAAATATATAAATGTCTTTAACAATGATTACAGTCCTGTTACATTTTCTATAAGGAGAGAAACACTTTTATTACTGCCATTCCTTTTTGCTTGATGATTGTTTCACTGGAATGATTTTTTGATGGAAGAATTTTCATCCTTGGTGGGTTTTAGTTCTTTAGTGCTACACGAGGAGATATATAAAATCAGCATATTACTATTTTGAAGAAAATAGTTGGTTGGCAAACTATTTTTGTTTTCCGAGGAACCTTGGAGCATGGTTTGTTTGGTACCTATGATAAATGTAAGAATGTAGAAAGTTACTAATGCTAAGACGTGGTAGGATAGAGGTAGACTTCTTTAGATCACCTAGGTGAACAGAATACATTTACTTGGATCATGGAGAGCATGTTTACACACACACACACACACACACATCTCTCTCTCTCTCTCTCTATATATATATATATATATATATCTATCTATATATATATATATATATATATATATATATATATATATATTTATGTATGTATACACACACACACATTTATTTATTTATATCATGTATATTATGCATATGTGGATGAGTGTTGTAAGGTTGATTTAAAAGTATGAAAGTGCAAATTCAAGTACTAGCCATCTACTGAATGTGCATGTGTTTCTTTGTTGCTCTTCCTTTCCTTTTAGGTGTCTTAGAACGTTCATCATGCTGTAGTATCCAGATTGTAAATCATTACACATATGTATTATGTAGATAAGACCAGAACTGACATAATTTTCCCGAACTAGAACTTTAGCTGTTGCATTTTCCAACAAGGCTACATTTTGTTTTTGCTCCCTTGGGTCTGATGTCCCATAAAATCAAGGTATGCAATACCGTACCGTACCGTACCGGTGTTTTGAGGTTAGCTCGGTACGGTATGTTACCATGTACCGCTTGGTACGGTATGGTACCATGTACCGCTCGGTACACCAGGACGTACCGAGTGGTTTTAAATATTTTTTCTCTTAATGTAGCACTGTAGCAGTGCTATAATATAGTACTGTAGCATGTTCTGTCTAGTAGCGGGCGATCTGCGTACCGGTATGCCATCGGATCGGTACGTACCGCCCATACCGGACGGTACTATTCGAAATTGCATACCATGCATAAAACTGTAGAAGCCCCCCTAATTTTTTAGTAATTTCTTTTATTTTATGTGTTTGTCTCACTGATCTGAACTCTTTTGCCTCTTTTTCTTTCTTTTCTCTCTTATCTTAGCAACTTGTTGATTGTCTTATAGAATGACTTTTGTATAGGCTATTTGTTGCCTCCAAAAATTTAGATTCTGTAGGTATCACTTTGACCATCTTTTTTAATTATCCTGAGGCCTTGAAAAGTTTTTGACCTTATGGTCCATGAGTCATGGGTATTAATATGGTGCCACATTGTAAAGAAATTGTGGATAATCATGTTTGTTTGGAAGATTAGTGACTTTTTCTTTGCTAAGTAAGTAATCAATGACTTAGCAACATTATGTCTCAGTTATATTATTCTTTGTGCTCTCTGTTTGTTTTTTTGCTTCGTGAAGTCAGATCTGTATGCATATAATTGTTGTTGAAGCTTTATTTTTCTATTTTTGAAGTAGTCGCAACCTGATGTCATTGCATCCATTTAATAGTAAATAATAATCCTTTTCCTGCTGTCATTGGCTAATATACTGGACGTTATTTCACCTATTTTATATTGCTCATTTGTTATAATGTTCAGTTATTTCTTGACCATTTTATGGCCTAGGCCATTGTGCGGGAGCAAGTAACACATCCAATTTGGGGTTCATATGCGCAACAACTTTTGGATGTAGAAGCAAGGCTTTGGAGAAACCCTAGCAATGGTGGGCATGATGACAAGGCCCACCCTCCTATTCATCCAACAAAATTCTCTGCTGGTGAAACAGGGTGGAGCCAAGACCACAATGTATGTACACAAGCAACTAAATTATAATGCAAGTCACATATTTGGTTTTGATTCAGTTGATTTAACTCTTGGATTAAGGTGTATCTGTTGTTTCTAATGGTCTAGTAAGTTTATATTTTATCTTAATTGTTCTATCCAGAGATTGTATGAGCTTGTTGTACGTCATTTTCTTGCATGCGTCTCACAACCCGCAGTTGGAGCTGAAACTACAGTTGAAATTGACATTGCTGGTGAACAGTTTTCTGCATCAGGACGTGTGATAATAGCTGTAAGTTACATTAGCTTGTTATTACTAATCTTCGGTGATGGTATATGTTTGTTTCTTGTTTGTGTAGCTGTTTTCTGGTTGTTTCTTTTTTTTATGGATCAGTTTGATTTTTCCTTGACTTGTTTATGCTATTTCTTTTGATTTGTTTTACAAGCATTTATGGCTTGTTTCCTAGTTGTTATTACCAACCTTCATTCTTGTCACTTCTGCAATATTAGGTACTTCAATTACTCTTTCTTGCAGAGAGCAGATGATCCAGATTAATAGGAAATAACTATGTAAATAGGCTTTTTGAGAGGATTATAAACTAATATTTTGCTATGAACTGACTGCACAATCAAATAATTCCTTGTTGATGCTTGCAATTTGCTGAAAATAAGGCAGTCTTGCAAATGATAGATGACAGTTTTTGGAACTTGAGATGATATTATGAAGTTGTGGTAACTGGTAAACAAGTTTTTTTATTTTCCTATGCGATTATAGCATGTGGCAAACAGCTTGGATCACATGGGATCGATGGCAGCAAAGTTACATGTTGGCATGCCTTATGTCTTGGATGATATTGATGGGTGATAGAGATCTTGTTCATATAGAGAGAATATTTGTATGATGTTATCGACCTTAACATTCTGAAGAACTTAGTGTTTTCCTAGAAGGATTGAAACTGCAAATTACTACATTTGAATATTGTGGTTTTCATATAGCATTGTGGATTACACAAACAAGGAACATTTAGTTTGCTTAATGCTTGACCATAGAATGTTAGGAAGCAGTCTCAGACCAACTTTTGCTCACATATGAGTAGAAGATGTTATCTTCACTTTGTTGCTTGCATTGCATGGTTGTTAAGTTAATATTTATGCTATTGTTCTGGTCACTTTTCTTATTCTAAAGACTTTTAAAAGTTATTTCTTATTTTCTGAATCATTCTTAAAGATACTTAATTTTGGTCACTGGAAAAGTAGGAAATTTATTTAAGTATTAATTTATGTTCTGAACTTTCTTTTCTTTGATAGAAAAATTACTTGGATGTTTATCGGTTTGAATCATGGGGAGGTAATATAGTTCCTACATACACAATCGGGCAACAGGTATGTTATTGCCTTTCACTTGTTCTGTAGATTTATTTCTTAATTGAAAATTTTGAAATTTGAGTTGTAACTTGTTTTATACTTGAACCTCCCTATGAGATTCATTGTACTTTAAGTAGTTTAACATGATCATGCTAAGCAAAAAGATAGCATATTATTTTGAGCTGAATACTGGTTTGATCCATGCCCAAGAAAGGTTATTATTTGTTCAAATTTATGAAGCAATTTTTTGCTTGTAATCCCCTAAAAATTACATTCTAAGAAGATGCTATTTGAAAAAAAGATAAGAACACTACTTTATATACTGATTTCTGGAGTATTTTATTGAAAGAGGGGTCCATTCTTACTTTACTAAAAGAAAAGATTTTCATGTGCAGCCTTTGGGAAAATGTTAAGTCCTTTCTTTAACTTGATTCATCATTTAATTTCTAAATAGGATTTTGGTCTGTAACATGAGATTGGACTAGTTAAGTTGAATTTTGGGAAAAATGTAATTTTTCTTAGGCTCTACTATAAGCATAGTTAAGCCTCCATAGGTGGATTGTTGACAATGATCCTGCTTAAATCAGATATCATCTATTTGTTAGAACCAGGGATTGCAATTTTTTCTGAACATGTATGTACCTGGCAGTATTTACCTGTCTGGGCCAAGGCCACGCAGATTGTCCCATTTTAGATGGTCCAGAGTTGGAATTACTGGTAACCTGTGTAAATTGAGCTTATTGCTAGCGCCACACCCATCTCTAAACTCGCTTCGTTGCCTCTCGTGTTGTTAGCCTGCACTTGGCACTCTTCCTACTCTACTCTTGCTTCTCCCCTCTTCTAGGATAATGGTATCTAACCGTGTACCATATGTTGACCTGTGTATTATGGACCATACTTGTCTCATCAATGATTGGCATGGATTCGATTGTCAAGATTGCAATATTGGATTAGAATTAATTGTTTGATTAGCTTAAGTTTGACTTTTACATATGCCATGGTTAAACTAAAAGTTTAAAATACTAAACACCACCCTTGGTAGATTTCTAAAGGTTAGTTATATAAACCGTACCGTATTAGGTGTACCAATTTAAGTGAATACTTGGACTAGGCTATTGAGTTTACATCAGTTGGATCTCAGAGCATGTTGCTTTCAAACCAATCAATGGACAGTACTAATCCTAATCCTGCATGCTATCTGCCAGGGAAGGATTTTGGCTTATATGTTACTGCCAGGATGTTGGAGATGTGATAGGGGAGTTGTGATGCCTTAATCCATCATAAGTTGTGGGGTGCGAAATTGGATAGTATGAGCTACTCACTCACTGGTGAAATGGAATGTTTGGAATAGTTTTCTGAATCCAAATTGTTTCCAGATATCCTTTATTCATGTCTGCTTTGGGTGAGTTGGCTGTTATTGGTTAGAGATTTCACTGCTAGATGTGTTTGGTAGGCTATCAGATGTGCATCATGTTCAAGGCTTTTGTACCTCTGATGTTTCAAAAGCCTAGCATCACCTGATACTTAAATGGTCCTTGATCTTTATTCTTGTTTTCTAATTTCTAATTTTTGGTTTCCGTGAAATTTCATCATTAGCCTTTTTTTGGCTTTTGTGGACAATCTGAATGGATTTGTTGATAAGTATATCCCATAGTTCATGATTGCCGGAGTTGTTCACCAGCTGGAAGCTTGCTATATTTAAATGTTGATATTCCTTTTCTGAAAATTTTCCACTTCTTTTTCTAGTTATGATTCTCTTAAACAAAACTGAGTTTCGAAGTAGGACTTTACATATCTAGCATATGTACTAATACTGAGCCTCTAATTTGTTGCTTATTTTTGTGTATGTTTCTATTTAGACTGATATCTATGTTCAATAAAGCTCAATAATGAGTTAATGTTGCTCTATCTTTTCACAGTTTATTCCAACCAGTTTGACCCTTGATTCAGGGGTGACCAGACCACCTCCTCTTCTAAGTGAAGCTGATCTACTTAGTTGTATGGACAAGGTAAGCATCCACTATTACAAGTCCTGCTTTTGTTTTTGTTTTTTTTTTTTGGTGTGTCTATGAATGCTTGTATAAGTCCTTGTGCTTTTGTTTTTCTTTTGGTGCACACATTCTTGCATAAGCCATCTTTTGATGATGTATCACTTAGCTCAATCTGCTTTCAGGCAGGAATTGGCACTGATGCAACAATGCACGATCACATTAAAAAGTTACTTGATCGGTGCTATGCAACAAAAGATTCAAATACTCGTTTCTCACCGACAAACCTAGTAATTCTCATTGCCTTTTGTTCATGCTTTTGTAGCTCTTTATATTTGTACCTATTTTTCTTCTTAATCACTAGGTATAACTCATGCAACCAATTAAGCATCCATGCAAACTCTATGATTTAAAATTAAAATTGTTCCATCTATTGTTAGTTGCTAGATCATGCTTGTTATAAGATGGAAAAGTTTATGGCAGTAAAATAACAATGCAGTTCAATTTAAAGATATAAATTCTATTTTGTTTGTTCTTTGTGGGAATACATGGCTATTTAGATCTCGAAAAATTTGCTTCTTTCGCACTTTAAGATCATTGGAGGTATGTTGCGTCCCTTCATGTCTGTTCTTTCTTCGATATACATGGCCCTTTCATTTGAGAAGTGTATGCAGGAAGTCTTGTGAGTGTTACATGGGCATTATGTTAGAAACTGTAGATCCTAGTCACTTCTTTTTTTAACTTTATAGTAATAACTTTTCTTTGAAAGACCTATCCAGAGCTTCCCATGAAGGAATACTTTGATCACATGATGTCTATACTCTTGATCAGACTAGTGAGATTTAGCCACCTAGGATTTGCCAATTTCTACCTCTTTGAATTTTCCACATTATGTTAATCTAGTATCCTGTTGAGTCAGACAAGTAATCCAAGTCAAAGGTTCATTGCCAACATCTGTTTATTTATGACAAACCGAATTCCAGATTCCTTTTTTACCTCTTCTAAGTCATGCCATACATAATTAATGATGATAAAAGAGCCTAATTTATATTAGACAAGCCAAAGTTCACAATTTTGTGTACTGGTCAGGGATCAGACTGGCATCATATCAGTACATACCAACATATCGAATGTTGGTATATCAAGTGTTAGTATACCCGAACATATTGATTTTTGGAAAAAAAAAAACCTAAAAAGACTGAAAAGGAACCAAAAAAGAAACTGTTTGATGTATGACCTGTATACCGATGTGTACTCTCTCTCTCTCTCTCCTCTCCTGTCACTGCCTCTGCCTGTTCCCCATTGTGTCACAACTGTGCCTCTAACATCCTGTCATGTCACTGTCATCTGCTCCTTGTCCGGAACTCCATTTCCTCCTAGTCCTATTATTATGCCTCATCCTCCTCTTCTTTCGTCCTCCCCTTCTCTCTAGTCTAGGTGGTTTTGACTTGTACCGAATGTCGGTAAATTGTCCTTAAACCAGAGCCACACCAGTCTAGTTGTCTACTGGTATCGACACTAGATCGAGATTTTCAATATTTAATGTGAATACCCATATGTTGAGCAGTGTATATACTATATAATCTTGAAGTCGATACAATATGTTGTTCTTTATTGCCGCAGGATACATTTATGAGAATGATGTTATTTTTTGTCTTTCTTTACAGAGATTAATATTGACATCTTTTAGTGATTTGTTAAGTTCTATTGTTGAGCTAAATATGTAAATTTACTGCATTTTTCTTGCATTTCCTCATACTATTGCAATTATCTGACAATTAATTATTTCTGTTTAGTTCACGAGTTATTTTACTTGAGAAATTACGTGTATGTGTTTTACCAGTTTGGCAGTATGTACATGCACATATAAATTATCAGACAGACAATAATGATTACATACATGGATTTCATTTTTATTGACTGGTAGTGACCAATTCGGCATGGAACATCATGTAAATGCTTGACCTAAGTTTGGAAATTGCTGTGAGCCCAAAAATTAGTCAAGATGTCTTCTTCTATAAAAAAATAAAAAATATCTGCAAAGTATTTGTGAAATTTGTGGTTCGTATATCACCTCCTATATTTATTGGCTGTTGTTTAATAAGCTTACTTGGGATTTGCTTTGCCTAACACTGCTAGGGGTCTCTTCTATCACTTGCTAAAGACATCTTATCAAAACAGGTCTGTTTGATATTATATTGAATAAGCAGCCATTATAGTTAGTTCATCTTTTGTCACATTTGTCGCCTTCATTCATCTTGGTCATACTTCATCTTCTCATGCTTTGCCTAGAAGAGTTCAATCAAACATCTCTTTGTTTTTTGTTATATTGATCAAATTGCTTCCATTAATTCATAGAAGTTTTATGATTTTCACATATCAGTTAATTCTTGTTGACTAAATTTTTGGCTGACCATGTAATCTATTAATGGCAGGGTGAAGCATTAGTGATGGGCTATGATGAGATGGGGTACGTAAATAATTGTTATCTTGTCTTGTGTATCATAACATGTGTCATCCAGCATGAAATTACTCTCTTTACATCTAGTATGGTACATGGAGCAGTCAAACAGTAAAATGATATGCTATTATAATTTTTTCCCTCCTGCAGCACCTATATGTTCAAAGTCTACATAGTTGCAAAGTTTATGGTGTTGAAGCTTCTTGTTGCCTTCTTTAATATTGGTTACCTTAGTTTAAAAAGGTAGGGTTAACATATTTTTTTAACTTTCAAACTAATGTTCTCTTCCTTTGCATGTAGAAAAAGGTGATTTATTTCATTATTCTTGAACTCTTATTCATGGAACATTAGAGAATATAGTACTACCTTTTGAAATAAATTTGTATAGCTACTGCACATCGTGCACTTGTCATAATAAGGAATTTCTTAATTAATGAAATCATGTTGGTCACGTCCCAGGGGATTTTTGATTTTATAAGATTCCATTTATATTTGTTGACCTATCTACTAATAAATTGTGAACACTACTTTTGTAGTAATATAAAATAAATTTAGGTTTTCTTTTTTTTATTTTTTTCAATGTTTGTGTATACTCCATTCAGGTATGAACTTTGGAAACCCTATCTCAGAGCGATGATGGAGTGTGATATGAAAGCAGTAAGCATAGGTACAAAGAGGAAATCTGAGGTTTTAGAGAGCTGCTTACAACAGATGAAAGCTTGTTTTCTAGATGTAAGTCTGGTTAACTCAGTCACATTCTTAGAGCCTAATCGTTACATTAAAATATTCAGCAGAACACCATGATACTTGTGTTTTAACATTTCAACTGTAGTATTTATTTAATTATTTTAATTAGCCTTTGGATAGTCTTTTCTATCTAGTCAGTGGTATTTAGATTCTTGTATAAGACTTTGCAAGATCCGCATATTTAACATGGTTAAAATATTTGGCCTATTTTCATTCTCTTGCCTTAGAAAATGAACTAAAGTAGCTGGCTTGCTTGATCATCAACAAAAGTGGGTTTAGTAGGCCTTATGAATGAACTGAATGAAATTTGTTGGGTTCATACATTATCATTCTGTTATTGAAGTGCATCAAGTCTACAAGGATGGGAACTGATGATTTTACGTGCTTCTGCAAAAAATGATTTATATGTAGGTTTGAATCTGATTGCAGTTTGTCCACCTAAGTTAGGGAAGTGTCAAATAAATTAAATTAGTTTGTCAGGTAATTTGTTTTAACTATTCAAATTAAACTGAATCATGATTAGTGAAGATTCTAGAATTGACTAGTTGTTTTGTCTTAGTACTTCAAAACTATATAGGCTAGAGAAAAATATGCAGAACAATGTATTTTACAACCAAGTTTGAGAACATTTTGGCAAAACTCAATCTCATTTTATGCCAGTTCCTGTTAAGTGTTCACATATAAAAGAATGAAACCTTTCTAGTTTCTAGTACT
This sequence comes from Musa acuminata AAA Group, assembly GCF_036884655.1. Taxonomy (NCBI): domain Eukaryota; kingdom Viridiplantae; phylum Streptophyta; class Magnoliopsida; order Zingiberales; family Musaceae; genus Musa; species Musa acuminata. The sequence goes on along the minus strand of NC_088343.1, from coordinate 2,001,599 downwards.
ACATAGTAAAAATAAACACCTTTTAGATATTTGTCGTACTTAGACCTTACTTTTTTCTTTTGCCTGAATAAGCTGGAATGTTTGAACCCTTTCTGCCCAGTGAGAAATTTGTGTTTGGGCAATAGTATGTGCTACAATCTAAATGAGTGGAAATGCCTTGTATTTATTGCTAATAATCCTGCTACACCTTTTAAAATCATGTGTTTCATATTGATTACTTTCTTTCTTTTGCTTCCTTTTAAATGTTTATTCCAAAAGTGTGTTCTGTAGGCAAGGCGAAATAAAGTGAAACTCCTGGAAGCAATGGGTTTATTCTTTGAGAGGTAATCATGCATTTTTTTCACTCATGCTCTTTTGGATTTAGGATTCTAATTCCTTTTTCTATCTAATAGATCTGCTGGGGATGCACATAATGTTGGAGAGACTGTAAGGCCATGTAGTTTATGCAGTGAAGCTGACATGGTGCTGAAGCGAAGACTGGTAGTTATTCTGTTCTTTTGTTTCATTCCATCTTCAAAGGACAAATTCTATCTGATCTTTTCTTCAATATTAATCTGTTTCTGCTTTCTCCAGAATGGTGATTATATGGTGGGATGTTTGCGCTTTCCTAATGTGAGTTGCTATCTTTGAGACCTTCATGTTGCGCCTTATACTTCACCATAAAGGGCTTCTTTTCTGTTATAATGATTTCCTCAATCATAGTTTTCTTCAAGTTTTTGTGTTGCAGATATCATCTTTCTGCTTAATGTAGTTGTTATTGTTGTTGTATAATTAAACAAATTAAGTAAAATCATTGACTTTCTTGTGACAAAAATAATGACACTAATTTTAGGCTCTTAAGACTGCTAAGTATTAAGTAAAATCTACAACCATTAGAACAATACAATGACAGCCATGGTTTATCAGTGCTGTGCAAGGAGGTGTCATGCCAATGATGATGAGAATGGAAGTTGAGTTGTATGTCACAGAGTACCCAAGAGTGTAAAGAGATTTACACGTGTGCAACATTGCACCCACCTGCTTGGAGATTCTTTCCATGATTGAAACATACTCAATGGAATGCAATAGGGTCACATGCAGGTGGGTGGTTAGTCTTTTAGGAAGCTGCAGCTTGATGTTGCTTGCAAGTTAGTCTTTTATTGTGGTAATTTGAATGCAATAGGGTCACATGCAGGAGATGGTTGCAACTGAGGAACATACATAGTGCTCCTCTTGCCATTGCCTATATTACAGAGCGAATCAGCCTTGAACCAGTTTCAGGCAGAGTCAATCTGGTCAAGTTCCAATCAGCTTCTAAAGATGGGACCCAGGAGGACTTTCAGAGCTCTAAGATGCATGCATCTCTTTGATGATTGAGTTATCGCAAAGCTCTAGAAGTCCTCCTGGGTCTCATCTCTGAAGTCCTTCAGCTTAATTGACTTGGGCTGGGTCTTGGACTAGGCCATTCTGCATTACAATTGTGCTTGCAGATGGAGTTCATTTGTGAAGGGGTTAACATCTCTTGTTTTGTTAAGGACTCTTGATCCCTACCATTTCATATGGATTTCTTTCCTTCTTGAAATAGAACTGATGAAGGATTATTTCTTTCTTAGTTAAGTCTTCTTGCAGCCATTTTTCATCTTTAGACCTTACCAAATCAGGATGTCTCCAACAGCTGGAAATATGTCTCTCGAAGTTTTAGAAGTCTTACTGGATTGCATCCTCTGCAATCAGCTGAATCTGGCTTGATTGACTTGGAATGGGCTTGTACTTGAAACCAATCTGATCTGTAACACTCTGAGACCTTCAATTCTTATTACCAAACACAAGAAGTGTTTTAGATCAGAAATTTAGAATTTGGAACTAATTTGATAAAAAGTGATGCCATGATTCTCACATCTATAATTTTTCATTATCATTGCTACTAAACTTCCATGCCTAGTAATGGTTTTCTGGAATGGTTCTTTGATAGGCTGTGGTTGTACACTAATTATCTGAATATATTTCAGTGTAGGAATGTAGTATGGCTTCCAGGATCAATATCAGAAGCAGCTGTGACCAATCATGTTTGCTCCAGTTGTGCTCCAGGTCTGCCTGACATCACCATTTATCCTAACTGAGCTGTAAAAGTTGGGCTATTTTACTTATCCGTGTTGTCTTGTGTGTTGATTAAGTTATTCTACATATAGGTCCTGTTTACAAGGTTCAGTTTAAGTTTCGAAGACTGGAGATTCCTCCAAATTATGATGTTGATCATTTGGGTAAGCTTTATTATGGCTGCAGTGATTAAATTCAATTGCAAACATGATTTATAGTCTCCTATGAAAGCTACAAGTACATCGATCTTGAGTTCACAAATAACTAGTGTCATATTAGATAGAAGGAATTCTTTTTTTTTTTGGCGATAAAGTGAACAAATAGATTCATCATCCCATTACAGTATCACTCATATTGTGATTCTCTTCCCATTTGCTTCTAGATTTTTTTATGTATGTGCAAATCCTATCTCAGTACAAAATCTTGTTTTGTCTCAGAATGTTGAGTGCGCACCTACATATCCATTTTTGCAGTGATCTTTTTGCAATTCTTGATCCAAAACTTAGGAAGTAGAGATATCCCAGAAGCACCAACTACGTGATGCACAAAGGTTAAAGACCAAAGCATGCCCAACATGATGAATCGGTTTATTCTAAACCTGCAACATGTGGTCTCACCAGTGTTGGATCATGACAAACTTGAAACTTTCCAGTATTTAAGTACTGGGAGCTGTTGTACTACCAAGAATTATGAATCTGCCATTGCAACAGTAATCAACATTTAGCTTGTAAGTGTTCTTGTTAAGTTTGTTTTGGGACTTCTTCAAACACTGTCTATATGTTTCACTAATGAGATTTGAAATAGTTGGATTTGGGAATTGTTACATCATTTTGGATATTTAACTAGTAAATGGATTATGGAATGTTCCTTTTAATTACTCTAGAATCAATTTTTTACATGATTTTGTCCTCTGTCCAGCCTCCATATTACTGCTATAATGCTATTAACCAACAATAACAAACCGTAATGTCCCAAATATCTAGGGTCAGCTAGATGGATCTGTTGCCATGTTTCCATCATTAAGTCATAAAAAATTATATCCTTAATTCAATAAAGAGGATTTAAATCTTTATTTATATTTTCTAGTAAAGTCTTTTCAGTTGGGACTTTACAACCTTGTTGTTGTTGTAAAGTCTTTTCAGTTATGGGGCTTTTTTGTGTTTGAATAAAGTTAATCATAGAATTTAGTGATGTCAAATTAGAATTCAAGCCATATTTATGATTCATCTTCTGGAGAACACACATGATTTTCATCCAAATATGCTGTTCTGAAACTCTACACCATATTTGATACACTGATTATCTTCTATCAAGCAAGGCAGATGGCAATTGGCATACTTCTTCTATGAAGCTTATGGCATTGAGTGTACATTATTTTCTCTTTTATTCAATTATTGTACTAACATTTCTTTCTTTAGGTTGTATTGGTGGCTGTGATGTGATACTGAGAGAACTAATTGAGATTTGTGGAACAGGATCTCATAATCATACTGGCATGTCAGGTTTGTTCCAGAATATAAAGAAGTCAGCTTTGGATTGTACAATGAGTTTTCAATTGTGCAATTATCATTCTTTTTGCCGGTAGCCTTTTCCCCTTGGTTCTTATTGTTCTCCATTATGTTTATTTCCCTGTGTCTTCCAGGGAAATAATCTGCAGGTATTGTTAATTCATGATGCAATACATGGTTTTTATCATTTTTGCTGCAGCATTGTTCTTTCTATGCATATATGTGGCCATGGTTGCTTCATTTTGAACCCTTCCTTGAGATCTCTGAAGGGACCTGTTGCTATTGTTGCTCTATTGTCACTAGAAAATACAGTGGATGATAATTTTATTTGACCTTAATGTCACTGACTGGGCATAGTAGAATTTCCATCTTTTTCTTTTTGGGGCAAGCTGACCTATTATTTCATCTCGATCCTGCATTATTCAGATCTTCCTTGTACTTAACACTTATAACAAGCTATGGTTTCTAAGCCTAGTGTTTCTGAGTCATAATTTGTATGTAATACTAATAGCTCTTGGGAAAGGACATAAAGAATACTAAATGTAATAAGAGATTCCTGCGTGTGTTACAACCACAATTTAGATAGAGGTCCTGCACTTTTTGATGTCATCATTTATATAGATTTCCCCTTATAGTTCACCATACATGGAATCATACCGCTCTGCATATTCTGTGACTTGTTAGCTTCAATAACATTAAAATTCAGATCTCATTATATAGTAATTGGGGTTCATCAATATTATAAGTGGACATTTCTATCGTTGAGCAAAATCATAATAGTAAATTTTGATTTTGGTTTCTCTGATTCTATCAGCAAGAGGTCAGCGAGGCACAGAGCCTCTGAGCAGTGCAAGTAGAGGTAATTCAAGGCAGGAGCCCTGTCTGCACTGTGGGCAAACAGGGCATTCTTCAAATCATTGCCCCTCCCAGGATTCCTCCTGCCCACGTGCTGCTCAACCTGCCCGAGTCCGGAATGCTAGAATTATTTCAGGTATTAAATTGTTAATGCTCTTAAACCAGCATAAATCTAAAATGCAACTTCAGCTTATTAGTTGCATTGTCCAAGCTATATCATACACCTGTGGTTTAGATTAAATCGATGTTACTGCATTGGTATGACATGTCATTGTCCAAGCTATAACATACACCTGTGGTTTAGATTAAATTGAAGTTACTGCAATGGTTAGTCTTCATTGCTTATTTTGCAATATGACCAGCTCGTGTTGACTTAATACATTTGTGGTGGGTACTAGCAGCTGAACTTGTAACCATTAGCAATCATTCATCCATGACTTAGAAGTTTCTAATAGCATGGTCAAAGCACCAAATGTTACCAATTGATGTCTTTTTTTATTGTGGTGTGTGTGCGTGCGCGTGTGTATATATATATATATATATATATATATATATATATATATATATATATATGTCTGATAGCATGATCTGTCGTTTATCTTTGGGTTGTTCCATTGCCTGCAATTGGGCTGAGTACCACTGCATTATCAACAACCAAGCCAAAAATTTCTTACTTTCCTGCAAATATCTCCAGTAATCCGGCTTGCAGAATCTTCCAGCTGTGAATTTCTTTCTCCACTTCAATTTATAAAATATCTTACTCCTTAAAATTCAGCTATACTGAATGAGTGCAGTCAATTAACAGTTGGCTCAAAAGCTCTTGCTGATCATGACACTTAAAAGGGTCTTAGATAGTTAATGTTACTTCATCTATATGCTTGTACAGTGGAACAGTGATCTTGGCTCACATATTTATTAAACGCAGGTGAAGTCCAGTGTAACTCATGTGGAGCAACTTGTGCATTGCGAACTGCTAATACAGAAAGTAATAGAGGAAGGAAGTTCTACACCTGCCAATCACAAGAATGCGGCTTTTTCGTGTACGTATCTCTTTCATGATGGTTTCTGTGGGTTCGCAGCATCTGATGCTTTCTTTAGTGACTCGATGAAGGTTAGGTGTGTTTTGTCTGTTTCATGCCTGCCACCTCAACCACCCCTCTGAAAGCTTATTTAACTCAGCTACAGAAGATTTTTCTTGTGCTTCCCTCCAGAATTCTTTTGGGTGGACGAAAGTAATCAATCTCATCCTTTTCTGGAATGCAGATGGGCAGACAGTTTGGAAGATGGTGGAACACGAGGACATGGTGGATCCCGTGGGGGCAACGGCAGGTCATCTTCCACGGCGAGGAGAGGTGGTCGCGCCCGGGGGCGGCGAGATGCACCTACTAATGGTGTTGCATTCGTATCGGCAACCGGCGAGCCAGTATCTGGAAGCTGCTTCGTGTGTGGTGATCCCTCACATTTCGCAAACGCCTGCCCAAATCGTGGCAGGTGACATGAGTGTCATATTCATGCAGAATTCTGGCTTTTGCTGCGTTATTCGAGTTCACGAACGTCATCTGGTCTTTGCATCAACAGATTGTCATTATTCCACCTTTTGTTTTAGTTGAAGGTTTATGAGAAGTAAAAGCCGATGCTCCTTGTGAAATATATTTTTTAATTTGAGAGGAAAAAACAAAATTATATTTTTTAATTTGAATCTGCTTTTTACAAATTTAAACGATGGTAAAAGATCATCAATGATCAAATTTTAAAATTTTAAATAAAGCTTATACATCGATAGGAGATACATTGTCATTTTAGAAAGATAATTATAAGATTTTTTTCTTATTATTCATGATTAGAAAGGTAATCATAAATTTTATTTTCATTATTTATTATCAAAAAGATAATTATAAATTTTCTTTTTATCTTTTACAATTAAGTATAAAAGTAAGTTTTAATATAGAGAAAACGAACCTTTTTGGATTATTTGTATTTATACTTGTATATCTTGGGTTATCGACATTAGAGATAACGAGTTGAGAAATTTTTTTCGATCTTAATTTTTGTATAGGTGGCATTTTAAAAGTTTACCATTTTCATCTTAGAGGCACCTTAGACAATTTTGTGTATACGAGTTTGAATTACGTCAAATTAATTAGAACGTCAATGATATTTTTTTTTAACATTTTGATATTAGAAGAAGGGTTCAATGTTGTAGGGTCATTCATCTATCAATCCTCTTAACAAACGCTTGAGCGAGGAGACCTTACCCTCGACTACAATACTTTCACTCAAGAGGGGGCAACAGCTTCCCTGCCACACATGAATGCATCCATCTTAGCGTAAATGCCAACACGATACTAGCGTCTTTAGCGCTATAAGGGCTCAATGTTGCATAAACATTCATCTACCAACCCTCTTAACAAACGCTCGAACGAGAAGGCCTTACCCTCGACCACAGCACTTTCACTTGAGAGGAGCAGCAGCCTCCCTTGCCACACATGGATGCATCCACCTTAGTGTAAATATCGACGCGATACTAGTGTCTATTCAATAACTCGAGGGTGACTCCTTATTCGTCCATGCTGAAACGTTCTTGAACCTCTCACCCAATAGGTGCAAATACTAATAGGCATGATTAGCAATAAGCGATGTAACTATAGCTCTTGCTCTTGCTATAGCTCAATAAGCGATGTAACTATCTCTATCACGATTAGCAGCTCAACCACCATTGCCAATGGCACTCGTTGAGGTTCCCCCATCTAATGCAACACCAACATCTCAAGAGTGCTTGAGGCCCGTCAAACCATCGGTCGAGAAAGCACCTTATTCCCTAACCATGGAATTCGGTGGACTGCCACACTACCACTATATTCCACTTGAATCCCAAGCCCAATCGATAAATTCAACAGATAATTCTCTGACGATTTGGCTATGGAAAATCAACTAACTTTTTGAAGAGATACGAAAAAAATTTCAACAATCCAAAGAGGAAAGGCTGGCCAACCCCACCTCATATCAGTTGTCATTTACTAAGAGCATCTAGGGGAGCTGATCCAGGCCAAATTTTATCTCCCATCATTGGAGGCCTTTGATGGTAATACTGACCCGTTGGAGCACTCCATTGCTTTTCGTATCCAAATGTCATTAAACAGTACTTCGGACACCTTGATGTGTCGTGCCTCCTATAATACCGACTTGTTGGATCATACCATTGTTTTTCATGCCCAAATATCGTTATACAACACTTCATATATCCTGACGTGTCATGCTTTCCCAACTCCATTAAAAAGCCTAGTACGAGAATGATACACCCGTCTGAAGCTACTCTGTATTAGTTTTTTTATTCAACTCACTAGAAAATTTGAGTTTCACTTTCTTAAAAATATACGCTCAAAGCCATCGCAAACTTCCTTATTGCATTTTACAATCAAGTATAAAAGTATATCTTTCGACAGAGAAAATAGACTCCTTTAGATTTTCGCATCCGTATATCTCGGATTATTAACTTAGACATCAAAGCGATTGGATTGAGAAACCTCTTGCAATCTCATTCTTCGTGTCTATCGAATCTTAGGAGCTTATCATTTTTATCTTAGAGACACATCAAACAATCTTATACATATAAATCTGAACTACGTCAATTTAATCAAGATATCAATAACATTTTTTCTTAAATAGATTTCCACCATCACTTAAACGGAGAGTTAACAGATAATAAAAAAGGGTGGGGGGTTTGACCACCCGTCAGTGATCTTACCTCGTACAGGTGGCATGTCAAAGCAGCCCGAAAAAGAAATTTTTAGCCTCATGTCACGCGAGTTTCGGAATCTTATTCTTCCTACCGGTGACCGTAGCCTAAGCTGGTAGTCCATCCAGTGCGTTTACCGAAACGGGCCTCACATCTTTCTAGAATTGTCTTCTTGATTCGGGAAGGTGCGCTTACCCGAGACCTCACGACCGGAGAATACTCGAGTGTCACCGGATGGTGAGCTTACCTATTTGTGCCGGGACGATAAAGTCATCCAAAATAAATAAATCGACATATCGTCTCACATTCCCTCGGTGACCGAACACAAGTCATAATTATAATTAAGTAAATTTATTAAAAGATGTTATCTACATAATTAACATAGACGAATTGATGTGTCCTCAGCCTTGGCATCAGCCCCGAAAGCAGCGGTAATTAAGAGTTAACAGTACCCAACGTCGACGAAGAGGATAACAAGGAAGAGCTTCGGGAGGATAAACAGGGAAAGCTTCCCGATCACAATACCCAGTGACTGTCACGCCACCTCTTTATTGGCTTTGAGATGCGGGATCGGTTGCCCCCCCAGAGACCCTTTTTCTTCGGCCGGTGGACCCATCTTTGCAATATGCTCTCGCAATGACACGTGAATGCACATCGTGGCCCCACCGTCACAGATTCCCCGATTACGGCCTGCCGCCACAAACGTGACACCCATCTCGCTCGTCCGCATCGGTGACAACGAATCGGATTCTTCCACTTTGTCGTCGTCTCCCGCAACAGATCGACGATGGCCGACACATGCGGACAACAAACCGGCACGAGAAAGAAAGGAAAGGATGGGCCGGTGGGAACGGCCGCCACCACACGTGCATGCCGATGCGACAAACGGCAAGCGACCCGCAAGTGCCGGGGCGGCTCTATGGGCCAACGCGAAGACCACTCTCTATCACTCTCGCGACCGACACGTGCCCCGTTAGATCGACAGATGGATCAGCCGCTTCTCCAAACTCCTCGCTCAGCTTTTAGACGGCGGACACGGGCCGCCGTTTCGAGTCGTTGCGTGGAATACACTACTGGAACTTATGCATTGTCAAAAATACCCTTCCGTGAAATGCCTCTTGAAAGGATAAAATGATGGGAAAGCCCTCCCATTCATGCGGGAGTCCGCTCTGTAACATACCCTCGTAAATGAAAAACAACGGTAAAGATATCCGATGGCAATTCCGTCCATCATGGGGTGACATCACCTCTCGGCAACTCGGTACCGGACCGGACGACTCGGCCCGGCGAGTGAACGGTGATTCAACTCGCCCCGAGTAATCTTCTGTCGGCTTCTGTTGTTTACATCCAGAATCGCAAACCAGCGTTTGATCGGAAGCTTCAGTCGCAGCGAGGAAAGGGCATAATAGATGTCGGGATATGTCACAAGAGAGAGGGAACCGAAGAAGACGAGGACAGGTAAATACTACAGGACAAAAAAAACCGCCGGACATGGATCCGAGGCGATCGATCTCCGTCACACGAACGGAGGGGGTAGGTTGAGATCGAAGCAGAAGGGCGGCTTCTTCTTACCCTCCGCCACCGTCCCCCTCCTCTCCTGCTCGCCCTTCACCACCATCTTCACCGCTTCGAATCGGTACCCGGAGAACTCGGATCCGCTCTCCACCGCCAAACCCGGCTGCCCCAGGAACAGATCTCGCCCGTTCAACGCCGTTGCAGGTTCCCGGAAGCCCGATCGCCACGGCGACGACGACAGCAAGCCGATCTGCGGCTCCTGCACGGCGGCGGGAACGATCTCGACGTCAGCGGCGGAGTACCCGAAGTTGGTCTTGGCCTTGGACCCACGGAGCGTACGCGCCGCCGCGTCGTAGGCCAGCGCCGCCTCCTCAGCGGTGTCGAAGGTCCCCAGCCACTTCCTCGTCTTCTTCCACGGGTCTCGGATCTCCGCCGCGAACCTTCCCCATGGCCGCTTCCTCACACCGCGGAAGTGGGCCTCCTTTTCCCCTCCAGCCACCGCGGCTGCCGCCGGCGGCCCCAAACCCTCCTTCCTCAGCCGCAACGTCTCGACCGCCATCATCGAGGCGAACAACAAGAGGGGTCCAAGGGAAAGGAGGTGGGTGAGCCGGGTATTTATAGCGCAACCGGAGCGTCTCTGTTCCTCCCGACATGTATATCTCCTCGTAATTATTAATTTATTATTATCTTAATAGGCGGATTTATTCGACGGCGGTGATTTCTCCCGTGCCGCACGAACGATCAGACGGCTGGCGACGCCGTGTGCGTAGTACGCCGATGACCGGCGCCCGCACATGCGCCTGCCGCGTCGCTGTGGCAGCTCGCAGCGCTTTCTTTGTATCCTTTCGCATTGCTTTCCGCACGTGCGGCCGGGGCGTCCTCCCGCTGCCGAAACAACGGAGGTCGGTGTCGTGGGTAACGGAAACTTGGCGTGGACCACGATGCGGTCCGGGGCGCGAGGTCCGGTGACGTAGCAAGTGGGTTGCGGACGGTCGACACGTCGCAGTGGTGACGGCCGGGATTCCCGGTGGGCCCCGCTATGGCTACCGTTTCCCAAAGGAAGTGAACGTGAGGGGTGGCGTTGTAACGGCAGGGAAGCGCGTGAGCGATTGGGGGCGAGTTAGAGAGAGAGGGGGTTGTTTTACCAACCACCGGATTATTAGGGTGGAAGAGATGCCCAAAAAAATAATGTATACGTGTGAGGGGATGCGTGCGTGGGGAGTTAAGTTAGTGGTACGAAGCGGAAAAGGAGTGGCCTCACAAAAGGGGGGATTCGGCGGCGCCGGCTAAGTACACGCAACCTGGGGCGGTTGAGGCGCAGCTGTCCTAGTCAGATTATGGGACAGGAAACCGATCCTGCTATGGCTTGGCCTCCACATATTTTTCCCTCTCCTCGCCTTTTGGTGGTGGGATTTCCTGAACTGTGAGAAGAATCTGTGAGTTTACGGTACTAAGAAAAGGACAAAAGGGTTGGCATTGTTGGCCACAATGCCGACCCGCAGCTGGACTCCCATCTCTGCTTGTCCTTATTCTCTTGACGACCGAGGCTTGCGTGTAGTGGGACGGTCGTCGATGAGGATTTGGTCATTTCCTCGGTGCTACTATTCATGATGATTACAAGAATAGTGGCTGGGTGATGCAGCAAAGTGTGAATCAGCAGCAGCAGCAGCTCATTTATTGCATTTGCTTACATCTGTAGATTCGTATTAGCGGTGCCGAAAGCTGGAGAGCTTCGGGGAATGGGGCAATTCTTGCTAGTAACGCTAAGGTGGCGAGTCCAGTCGGACGGACCGGAGGAGGGCGGCGGCACCAGACCATGGGGCAAAACGAGAAGCAAAAGATGGTCAAAACGAGAAGCAAAGCAAAGCGACATGTCAAGCGGAATGGAAGCGAAAGGAGTAGTCACCAGCAATGCTGTAGAGCATGTGGGAAGAGGAAGGGGAGAATAAAGCGGCTTATATAGCAGATTGTTTCTGATGGAGGAGTTTGCATGAACTGAACACTCGATTCCTGCAGGCTTTCCTCTTGCTCCATTCTACAGGGAACAGTTGTTCCATACTACACTACAGTTTCAATCAAACTTTGCAGACCTTCGACATTTCTGCTCTGCGGAACAAGAGAAGAAACATTTGAACATGGGTTGGGAAACGTTAGACGTGCTAACATATTCTACAACGCATGTAAAAGAAATTTCACAGGAACATTCGTAGAGGCAAGCGAGAATTGCACCCTTGAACACTAAACATATAGATTAATTAATTCCTGAGAATTAATTAATCTTTTCTAATTTTCTATAGATCGAACTAATTATATATTACTTTTTGTAATTAGTTATCTTTAACATTCCGATCCTGACAAACTAAAATACCACACATGTTGTTACACACGTAAACTAACACTAAAACAAGGTTTAAAAAGCAATTTCAAAATGTTATTCTCCTCGTCCAAAGAAAAAAAAAATAGGAGAGAGATTTTATTTAAAAATGAAGTGAGACAATACTATTTAATTGCTCTAACTTTTCTCTGTCTTTTGAAGAGTTTGTTAAAAAGTGAAACACCCGATAGAAAATATCTCTGTTATTGCTTTTACTCACAGAAGTTACATATAAAAAAATTAATATCAATAAGAATAATACTACGAAACTACCTTTTAAACCCTATTTTAGTGTTATTTTTCGCACATGCGATATTTCTTTCAATAGAGTTGACAACGTGGGAAGAAACAAGATTAAATATTTCACTTTCATAGGTATAAAAATCTCAATGCAATTCTCAAAAATATAAGAATCAAGATGCTAAAGATAACTAACTATAGAGGATAATCTATAATTAGTCTCTTGTAGATCTTAACACGATCGATTGATGCATATAAGAAGATAAGAAAAGAAAACGATCCCTTGCCTCGTACTTACCTCTGATTACAACCTCGAGTACTTAGGAAACTTGATCAGGTTATTTCAACAATTGTTGTGATGATTCATACTTGAAATCAAAACTAAAGGTGCAACAGTGCGAGTACAAGTACAAGAATTGAAACACAATTATAGTTCATGGTAGGCAACTGCACAAGCAAGTGTATTAAGAAAAATGGCATCATTTTCCAGTATATATAACCTTTCAACCATCTGTTTATTCCGCATGGTATAGCAAAAAATAAAGAAATAAATAAATAATGCCAAGAAGGCCGTGTGGAAAATAAGAAAATGTCAAAGGCAGATTTACATCAAGGAATGTAGTGTCGAGGAAAAACATAGGTAGGAAAAAAGAAGCTCATGTACACTGTAAAAGAACCAAATAATATCAACTATCAGCTGCAAAAGAAGACTGCTAACCTGCAGTTAACTACTCATGGATGTTGCATTGTTGGAAGTAGGGGTTACTGTAGTCAAGAAACCTGGTCCAATATTTTCTGTACTTTGCAAGTGCAACATCCAACCATGGCTTCATATTTCCGTCGTAGTGTATTACTGCTGCCCTCTCAATCTCTGAACTCCTCACGCTTGAATGACGACCAAGCCCCAAAACGTGCCACCGCCTGTCCAGAGTCATTGTGTGGTTGTAGAAGAGCAACTGGCCCAACAGAGAGCTTCCTGCTTTCCATGGCTGCTTGCTATTTTCCTGCAGTGTGATAGATCCTCAGGAACAGACAGGAGCAAGTCCAAACAATTTCTCTCGTCATGACTCTTTAAGGTTTTCCATTCACCAATTCAACTTCTGAATGGCCTGTTAAGATTGACGGGATAAATGGCCCATGTGCATAAAACCACGGGTCAAATGTCTTATTTACAGCATGACAATTTGTAGACCTCTTTAGCCTAATGTTAAGATCCACAAACCCAGTGAGATTTTAGGTGAGTCAAAGATCATTACTAATTACAGTATGCATCCATCAAACCTCCATATTGACCAAGATAGACGTCTCTCCGCTACTACCACCTAAATATCATCAACTAAAACTTTCCACAAGTACTCAAGGAGAAAAGGCAAAATAGTTACTAAAAATGCCCCTATGAATCCGTAAAAGCACCACCAGACTCCACCAATTAATAACTGTTCATGCTAATGATGATATAAATTTAGAAAAGAAGATATAGAACAAGAAACATACAAGCAATACTACTTACTAGTTGCTTCCAGTGGTGGTAACTTCCTATTAAACCTCGTCTTCTCCACTCCTGCAGGTCAAATATGTTCATGCCGAATGCCCATGAACAAGCCTTGGCATCAAAAATATTTGCTATAACTGGATCTGAAAGGTTCACAAGTGTTTCCAATTTATGTGATGTCTTGTTGTCCCTACAGATATCCACTGCTCCATTGACTTTCCCGTTCATATCCACACTCCACAATCGTCTGAGATCTCTTTGCACAACCACATCATGGTCCAAAAGCATAATCTTGTTCAGCAAGGGGAAGAGCTCTGGCAGATAGTAGCGAAGGTGATTGAGTGGTGAAGTGTATCTTGGATCAGCTTTAGCTGACTGCACAAAAAACGAACTGAATCCAGCAGGCAAGAATCGGAAATCATCCAAGCTCTGGATCTGAATGGTAGATTTTCCAGGAGGATTCAATAAAAACCACATCACCATTGCTGGAAAATTATAGGAATTGGTTACCACATGAAAGACAATTTTCTCTGGTTCCTGCAAAAGGGCTAAAAGTAAAATTTTCAAGCATATGCACTGTGATTGTAACAAAATAATTTAGTTTACCTGAGACACTGCCAACTTACTGTTTTATTAGATTAATAAAATTATGATTTAACTAGTGTTTGTGCATGGCAGTCAAGGCATAACACCAGAAGACTTCCTAAAGCACACAAGAAGCAATTTCACCAGCTAGCTGAAAATGAGCCAAGGCACATCCTGTAGCTCAATATGATACATCCATATTCGAAAATAGGTAACTTCTTAATAATGTTCTAAAAGACTATACTGGGGGTGCTGGGTATGACGTGATGTGTCTGACCAATGCTTGGGTGCTAAGGCTAAGATTTCTATGGGAATAACATATTTCTAGAGTTCAATGCTTACTAATAACAAACCAAAAGATCTGAATATTAGAAGAATCAAAAAGAAATACTAACAAATTATAAAATATATATATTGTTAATGTACAGCAAGTAAAACAGAGCTACCAACCTAAAATTCCATACTATGTCAAAACAAGGGTCATCTACCACCACAGAAAATATCTTATTCATCTCTTAAAATGTGTAAAAAGAACGGGTTTGAACCGAACTCCATGACTTGGTTTCTCTCCTTTTGTCATCATTTCTCTATAATTAGTTCATATTAGAAGATTCAAACTGAAGGAAAGACCCAGTGAAGATACAGAAATCCTCACTTAACCTCAATTAAATGTTTAGAGGTTATTCTGTTGAGATATGCACTACAGGACACAAGAAGGGATCATAAAAAAACTTAACATATGAAAAGGGCTATAAATAATCCCAAGATGAAAATTCAAGTTTCTCGTGATAGCCATTAAAAAGTTACAATATGCACTACCATTTAAGCAGAATGCATATGTACATAAATATAGTCGATGCCAATTCATCCTGCATATGCACCAGAATTTAAACAGTTTCACATTGCCAAATAGTGCAGCCACACAGTATGCAAGCCTAGCCAATCACCCAATTAAATTATCTGTCAAATATAATTTCTAGTTCAAATTTCCAGAAGAGCTAAACCTATGTGATATTACTTTCAATTTCTCATGCATCCATGCCCACATAGATAACTGGAAAGTGTATGCACACAAAGAGGAAACTTTTACCATGGAAGTAGATGTTGTTGAGTTCACAAGCACTGCACATGCCAGAACATTGTCGGAGAAAATAGCATAATGATAGAGAGCCAATTTATGCACGTTCTGACTGTTAGGCAACTTTCTCTGTTCAGGCTGCAATGCAAAGTACTCGGTGGTGAGGCGCATGGATAGACAGTGAAGACCCCTGGGGAAGGTCCTGGCTGTAAGATGAATAAGATATGAAGCTTGGTGCTTCTGTGCCCTAAGCTGTTCTTCAGCATTGTATAACTGTGCATGCAGTTTTGATGCCACTGCAGAGCAATCTGGATAAGCCTTTCTAGCTTTGGACAGAGTTACTTCCATGGCTTCCAATTTCTGTAAATCACTGAACAAGTTCCATTCTCAGTCAAAAGAAATTGGTAACTTCCATGCATCAGAACATTTCATGGCACATTGAAGCCCTTTTGCCACAGTATTAATTTATACGGATAATAATGCTTCAGTCAACTTTATTAACTTAGAAATGAATATTGTACCTCATGAATAAGTCTGAACTTTTGTTGGTTCGACCAAGAACCCTTTCTATCTCTTTTATCCTAATTTTTAGCTCTCGTACTAAGTGAGATTTACTATTGGATGAAGAAAACAGCAAGTATGCCTTTGCCATGTTTATCTGATCCTCCATCTCCAATATTTTCTCAGTTGTGGATGATTGAGGGGGCAAACCTCTTTTAGTTTCACCACTAGTTCTGTTGGATGGTCCCTGCTTGTTATCCTATTGAAAAACAGAAACAATCATGAAGTTTACATGTTTACAGAAGCACTTCAACAGTTTAATCCAACAAAGATCTAAGACTGGCATCAATACAACTCGCTGGTTTATCTTTTGGAGGCTTGGTCATTTAAATTTTATTAGGATCCAGTTGTTACTCAATAGGCAGAGATCAGCATTAATTAGTATATGCTTACTTTTGGAGGAAGTTCTCTTGAAATAAAAAACAGAACAATGGTTGAAACAAAAAGGGGTGAGTGAATCAAAATTGTAGTCATAACTCTATTTTTCGACTATTAGGCATTTCTCCTTTACCTAAAATAGCTGTCGAAGATAGAACAAGTACAATAATAACATGAGTAGTGTTATAGGACGTTATAAAGAAAACAAAACATAAATGCACCAGTAAGACAAAGTAATTTATTTTTAGGAGAGAGAAAAACAAAGTAAGAATTAGTTACAATTGACAAAAAAGAATATCATCAGTATCTAATTAATACCAAAAAGTTTGAAAAAAGATATATTATTGTGATTTGCTATTACAACTGCTGGTGATAGCAGATAAAGAGCCAATTCACCATACCTAAACTTTAAAGTATGTCAACATTCAATTATAATATTCTTTATAAAGTTCAAACCCTGATTCAAATTAAGATTGTCCACCAGAATACGTAGCACTATACCTAAGACAATCTTATCTAGTGCAGTGACGGTAAAGGTACTTAGTAACATGTTCTTTACAGAGTTATGAAATTTGTCTTAAACAGGATGCAGATATAGTATTTGAATCTCGTTGCTGAAGCAAGTCATACAGATATTCTGGCTGTTTAAGTTTCATTTGCAAGAACAAAGCCTCTAGCTCAATCATGCTCAGGATATGAATTTATACTAATAGCAATGGTACTTGAATGATTATAATATACTATTTCAAATCATTTCAGGACTAATACACCTTACGAAAAAAGTGCTAACAGTGTTTGTGATACTACAGCACTTTAAGGCTTATGAGTACCATTCGTGTGGCCCCATAAGCAACAAATAAGTTGAAAACCTAAACTGTGAAACTGCACATTTGACAATATTGCATGAGTTATCGCACATATAATCAGGTAAACATCCACTTCCATAACCTAAAACCGTGATTTTGAGAATGCAATGAAACCAGAACAAAAGCAATCATTTAGCGGCTTCTTCAAATCTCAAACAGTAAGTAAAGTGTAAGAATTATCCTTGCATTGAAAAAAGTACCTCTCCAGTAGCAGAACTTAACAAACGATTCTGATGATCCTCACCTCCTACACTATTGCTTGAACTGGGGTCTTCAAGACACAAGGAGACAAAGAAATTGACAGATCTAATAAACATTAGATGCATAGATTGACAAGCTAAATACAAAAAAGAACATGAAAAACATCAATGAGCAAATTTCCATAGAACTACCATTTGCTACACCAGAAGTCGTTACATTCTCACTATATGTACTCTGAACATCCGTCAAGTCCTCGTCGTTGTAGATAATTCCTTTCGGCTCTTTCACTCCGCCACCAACTTCCTGAAACCCCGAAAACGGTAAACAACCAGCCGTATAACCACAAAGGAAACAGAGATAGCGAGAGGCAATCATATGTCTATATACAATAAAGCAAACACCTGCTCGATCGCGTTGAGCTGCATAGAATTAGAAGCATGCACCTGCACTCAGAAACAATATAAAGAACACATCCATGAAACAACAAAGATTCAAAAGGGATAAGAAGGGAAAACGCGTAGAACACAGAGTGAATCATACAAGGGATAGATTCTTCACAATGCCGTTGCCCTCCCTGTCGGACTCCTTACTTGCTGCATCGAATAATCCGACAAGAATCACCTAAAGCTCCCTCGATATAACTAGTAAACAAATCAACTGATCAAGGAAAGGGCGCAGCGATATAAGATGGGATCACCGTGAGAGAGGAAGATTTCGGCCGCAGGGACGCGAAGGAAGAGGAGTGGGGAGACGAAGGAGGCAGCGAGGAGGGCGAGGACGACGACCGTGGTCCACGGCCGGCGGAGCACCACCATCGGACGGCGAATACCACCGCCGACGCCGCCGCGATTACGGGCGACCATTGCGCGAGATCGGCATCAGGCCTGGGTCTCCGAACTCGCCAACGGCGAAAGCGGCAGAGGATGAGAACGAGGAGAAAGAAATCGCCATCCTCCTTTTTATTTTCGCTCCAATTTTATTGGTCTTTTTTGAGTTTGGCTCCCTATCACATTCGTATACACCCTTATACTAATCGTATTTGCATATTAGTCTCGTCGCATCTTTGCAAATACATCCTTTGTCCGAGTAAAATTTCGTAACGGAGCCGCAAAAAGTACAACTTGCGCTACGATCGAGTTTTTAAAGGAAATTATATCCTTACTTAAATTTTAAAAAAAATCAATATTTTATTTATATTTTTGTATAAAATCCTTGGTTTTATAGGAGTGTAATGTTTTTTTTATCTTGGTTTATACGAGGGTTTTAAATATTGATTCGTATGGACATACCAATATGTAGCGTGGTACACCAAGATGTGTATGTCTCGGTAACGATTAAAATTCATGATAATACTTATCAATATGTCTCATGATCAAAACACTAATACCGCTTAGTAAATGATAGTCCGTGTACCGATATCTTCTATATGTATCGTCCCAACAATATATATTGAAATTAAAAATTTTATTTTATATATCTTATATGGGCAAATCGACACTTAACAAGTTATTCATAACTCAATCATAAATCATATATCGTTAACACCCTAGCGACAAAAGAATATCAACACCCAACACACAATCTAAAACGAGCATATAATCCAATAATTATACCTTTAGTTCTTATGGATATAAATTAATCATCGTACTATAACATACCTCATGTACACCATCATAAAACAAAAGAAACACCACTTATCAATTCAAATCACTAGATTACTCGTCTCTAATCTAAATTAATCTTTCTAAAACTTGGTATAGACTGAGTCCTCTAAATCCTTTAATAACTAAAGTATCGAAGGAGCTTTATTAGGTACATATCCAATGTATTTTCGTCGTTTGTTTCCACGCTTTATCTAGTTTTATCGATAATATTTTCAAAAAATCAAAATATATTTTAATAATATTTTTTAATTAAGTATAGGAAGGGCAAACCTGTGAAGGTATTAGAATGTCGAAATAATATTTTATTTTTATTTTTATTGAAAAATTGAGTGTAAAATTGGTTTTGATTAGCAAGTGATCAAATTGGATGATTATTCATACATATTTCGGTTCATTGTTATCTCTGCAAAACCATATTTAAATCTTTAACTAATTAATATTTATCTGTATGTGATTCATCTTCTGTGTCAGCACGAATGCAATCATGTTGCTATTAATTGTGAGACATAATACGTTCATCTCATGCTGTTCTTTAATTAGGTGCCTTTTTTCTTTCCCTATCTTCATTGGTTTCGAAGACGACATCAGTCTTGTACTGTTTGATCCCACGAATTATTTCTTTTCATCTGTATGCTACGATAAGTTGGAAAAGTCAAGACTGTTTCAAGACATTTGTTTAGATTAAGAACAAGTACGATACTAATGCATAAAAAAATCATGTCAGGTGGAGCAAAGAGACGACTCACTTGGCCACCATCAACATCAATCATCCAATGTTAGACACGAGACAAGATGAGATTTGTAGAACTCGAGACATGCACCGAACATAGATGACTTGCACTAAAGCAAAACTTCTTCGCCTTTATCTTGTAATTAAGAATACATATGGAGATTACCATCGGACATCAACATGAACACATTCATAGAACATATCCTTCGAGATGCCAATTCCTTCTCTTTATTTCGTGCTCAGATCCTTCATGGATGATGCCAGAGTTGACTCGTCCATGAGACACTATCGAATGCAGCACCTCTTTCCTCGTGCATGTACAACATGAAACATATTTAAGAGATTGTCCTCCTCTTTTGTTGCAGAGAATAATACCATGTCCCCGTTTCCCATGCTTGCATCGTGCGGGTTTACCTTCTTAATCTGGCAGGGCATTAGCATGACTCGTCCGCTGAACACAATGATCTTTGGGAAGCAAAACAAAGATGAGATGCATCGGTCGATTAAGATGGATAGAAACGCAATTATATGTGGTCGACAACATTGAAGCAACGCCTTCTTTTTATTGTTCCTTTTCTTTCCTTGCAGCTGATGTTTCCAATCCTTTCACCAAAGATTCTAACTCTTCATAGTAATCGGACATATTGCACGACGGATTGGAAATCAAAGAGCCAACACTACAAAGCTTGTGTGCTTTGCCTCTTGAACGGCTCCCTTGATGAGATCAAACCCATGTCCCTGCTCCTCTTCCCATTCCAACCGATACCGTCCCCGTCCATCACACCGCCGCTGACGGCCACCGGAATCTTAACTATGTTTACTCCGAAGAGCCTCACCACCTCGACGGGAGGTCTGGGCGCGTGAACCCCTGCGGCAGCGTATCTGCAGACGGATCGCCTCCTGCAACCGATGAAGAGCTGATTCTCGGGGCCGGTCGACCGCTGAAACGTGATGACGTCGCCGGCTCTGAGCCCCTTCTCCTTCACAAACCTGCTCCAGCCCTTGGTTAGCACGTAGCTCTGGCTGCTGTTCCAGTACGAGTACCGAAACCGCCACACCTTCCCGCAGGCGTCCTCGAAGTTCAGCAGCAACCCCTTGCAGGCGGCATCGCTGGTCTGCTGCAGCGGGAAGTGCTTCTCGGCGTGCTGCTTCGGTATCACCAATCTGTTCAGCTTCCCGACGTCGCTGGGAGTCACGGCCTTGTCGAAGAGATGCTCCCTGTACACTCGACCGAATGTCTCTTCGTGGGAAGGGCAAGGCTTCCTCCTGTCGGCGCCGGAGTACCTTCTACTTTGCTGCAGCTCATCGAAGTAGGTGTGCTTACGGAGCATATCGACGATCTCGGCCTTGGAGCGCGAGTTCAAGAACAGGAGTTCCGCCGCATCGTTGCCGTCGGTCACGACGAGCGGCTTGAGGTTGGTGACCGCGTCGCGCCCGCGGAACCGCTGCACCGCCACGTCGTACGCCCGCGCGGCCTCGTCTTCCTCGTTGAAGGTTCCCAGCCAGACCCGCTGGTGTTTCTCGTAGATCTGCGCCCCCCACCGGCCGTTGGGCTGTGGCACGACGCCTTTGTACTGGGAAGACGGCAGCTTCCGTAGCTTGGCCTCGAGTATGACCTCGGGATCGAGGACGACGCTTGTGCCACTGCCGAGACGCTCCAAGCCCCCCGGAGATGGCCGTGGCGATGGCCGTGGCGGAGGAGACTGCTTCTCGGTCTCGCTGCAAGCCTGCTCCGAGCCGCTAGTCTCCATAGGACGTTTGAGCTTGATGTGATAGTCGAAAGCTTGGGAGGTAAGGAAAGAGATGAGAAAGAAAGACATAAAAGAGTGTCAGCGGTACAAGTAATTAATTAGGTTTGTATAGGGTTGATATATAGAGCCACTGGAGTGATTATTATTATATTATTAGCTAGCTTGCATATGATATATCTCATGCCATGCTCGATCAACACCAAGTGATGGTGGAACAAGGTTATTGGGAAGGAGGAGGGGGGGAGTAAAGCTCTCTTTACCTTGGATGAGTGAGTGTGTAGGAGGTGAGAAGAGACGGTGCAAGTCTGGAATGGTGGGGTGGGACCTGACCCTGATGCAAGTGGACAGGGAGAGGCTTCACGAGTGTGGACCATGCCTTCTGAATGCATCCCCCCTGAGCTTTGCGGCTTCTGTTGCTGATGGTGGTAGGTGGTGGTGGTAGAGCTGACGAACATGGCCTGCCCTGCCCTACGCTGGCCTTCTCTGATGCCAAAGGCTCATAGGAAATTGCATGCGCCAAAAAGCAAAGGGACAACAACACCATGGAAATGTTGCTCTTTTGTTTCTTTAGATTTCAGATGGACTTACCCATCTCTCACAGTCCCTCCCATGCACAGAAAGGTGCATGCGCCAGAACCCTAGCATGACATGGAGGTGGGGAGGGGGGAAGGCTAAGAAATCTAACATGTTTTCTTCGCAGGGATCTCGTGGAGGTGATTGAAATGTGGGTTCAGAACAGCGGTCGAATGTCTCCTTTGTTGCGTGTCTCCAAGTGGGGTTCTGTGCGCATGCACTGCATCAATCAACTCGTTCCTACAACCCGATAAATCTAAATCTGGAGCAACCAGTTTCTCCAGAGAATCCACTCGTACTACAGCTGCTCCAAGCAAACCATATGTAGCTGCCCATTGTATCCGAATCCAAACACATGCATGCTAGACTACAGCAAATGGTGTCCACGGAGAGCTCAGCCTTTTGATGCCCAAACCTCTAAACCTCCTAAGCTTGGAATCTTTCTAGCCACAATGTTGCTCTTAATTACCAGTAATCATACTATAGTTTTGATCATCAATTAAGAAGCTTGGATGAGTCAGATGCAAGCAGCTTGCATGGGGTTTGATCTTGTCAAACCTTTGGAAACGATCGTCCAACGGCAACCGCTTTAGATTGGCTGTCTCATTTTACCCAACTTTGCAGTCCGTTCTCTTTTTCTGTAACATGAATGAAGTCAAGTCAATGCAATATCCTAAATTCCATAAACTCGGTCAACATTCTTAATTTCGAAGTAACTGTCTATATACACTATTCATTTGCATAAAGTCAATCTTGTAGTAAATAACTTTGCCTGAAAAGTCAAACTATTTCTACATCCAACTATACCCTATCAATTCAGTCAGCAGATTAATATTGATGAATGAATAAAACAAGTCAACTTCGAGGGGTTGTTCATTTTGTTTTTACTACTTTATATTTCTTTTTCTTCTTCCTTGCAACTAATTAAATGCGGTTTCCATAATATTATATTATCTTGAATTGAGTTGGGTGCTGAAGGAAGAACCGGAGAGATTTTTCTTCTCATTTCTATGGCTATCAGAAACGAACTTCATCAAGTACCGGGATTGTACTGGAACCCTGTTCATAGTCCAATGCTAACATGTCATATTCATATAGCAGCTATGAGGTCCTTACCTTTAGTCAACTGGTGAAGGTTGTTTTCAGCAGTGTTCGCGCAGTATGTTCACTGTGGCGATTGTGACCAGAACAGTGTCTATTAAAATATCAGACATTGCTCCTCTATAGTATGCATCATGTCATCTTTGCTCTCTTATCTCACTTTTACGTTTACTTTAATGCTTTTGTATGAACGGCTTGGTTATCCTTATCATGATTCTATGCCGAAACCTCATCACCCACTCCCAAGTGCTCCAATGCAATCGCATTGGAGTTGAAGGAAATATTTTGATTAAGTCAGTGACTTTGTTAATTCTCTTCAAAGATCTCAGTAAAAAGCTATCTATCTTTGCGTCGTCAATGAGCTCAAAAAATTACCTTTCTTCTTTTGAACGCTTGCTGAGATATCCTTCCCTTTGTCAGAAGATAGAAGAAAGAGTTCCCAGACTCGTCAGGCATCAACATGCGGCAATTGTTTGTTGTCATGTAATGAATATTTAAGGTAAGTTGCTGGCTTTTGGACCACTCAGTGGGGGAAACAAAGCCAAATAATGGTACCATGCAGGCAGAGAGCACAATGAATGAGAAGCTATTCACGAGGAATAGTTTGTACGCTTGAGATGGGTTTGCACAGGTCGTTGTCTGATCCCAAATTGGCACTATCCAGTGGTCCTCGAGGAGCACAAGAATCAGACACTGTGCCTCGTACTGCAACACTTGCTTTGGATGCTGATGATGCTGTAACCCATTCGCTCTATGCGAGTATAGTCTGCGAGCTCGGTAGCTATCTGCTGTCCCTTCTTTCTCGTCGTTGTTATCGTCGGCATCGCCGTCTGTGAATGTCTTCTTCTTCTTTTTCTTCTTCTTCTTCTTCTTCTGATGCTGCTTCTTCAAAGAGGTAGAATGGATTGCCCACATGAGGTATATATAGTTCACGGAAGAAGAACAAAGTGAGCACACTATGTGATCAAGAGAACCAGTTGAGAGATCTAAATGCATACATCACAGTTTCCATCCGAAGCAATTTGAAGTTACTAGATTTATTCTTTCTAATCCACCATAGCAGATGAAGATGATGATGGCCACCAACTGTTGAACGATTAATGTGTTGCCTACTCCCTTGAAGACCACAGCCCTCTGCAAGCTTCAAGGACTGGGCCGTTGGCTAATTTAAGGTAGACAGGAGCCTTTGCTTTCAAGGACCACACCGGGAAACCTTGAAAACAGGAATCGGGACTCTGTGCGTCCAACTCCCACAATGTTCTTCTTCTCCGTTCCTGTTCCCTGTTGGGTCCATGTCAGGAGCTACAGATGCCTGCAACATCTCCATGACAAGGTTGGCAGGATTCCTGTTCCCATTATCTCGTCTGGTGTTTGCATCCTCTCCACCGCACATCATGACGACCCAAAGAAGAAGACCATTCACACAGTAGGAACAAACAGAAAACGGATGCAAACTATGTTAGGAAGAAGAAATCCACGGTCCTATTGATGGTTGGTGATTCGCTTTGATGTTTCCGACAGTCTCACTGTAGTCCTTGTCCAACCTAGTTGTACGCACGGACAATTCTTAGCATCATCACGAGACATCACAGCCAGAAATGCCCCATCATCCCCCACGTAGCACACTTGAGACTTCAATGCATGAAGCGATTCTGTGCATCCGCAGATTCTGACGCCATGCATCTCGAGCACCGACATGGTTGGATTTAGATGAGAAATGTAGTCTGTGATTCGCTTGGAGTACGTACGCAAGCTAACACATGCACCTTCATCACCGATGCCAGATGTGCAGGACCTCTGCAATAATTATTTCCTTCGAGCGACCTGCTGAAACTTGTGCTTGAGAACGAGAGTTGCTGAAGCTTCTCTTACTGCCACTGGTTACATACTTGTCAGTAAAGAGGACTGTGAATGGATGTGATTGTCCCATCTACTTACATATTATATGCGGGTTTAATGACCATTTCCATGCTGAACTGGTCGTGGCAACATCTTCTATCCATGGTTTCATTTGTAGAGAGCTCGGTCACTTTCCTTCATCCTGTAGTTGCCACTGGACGTACGCTACCTGTGCATGGGCCATTGAAGAGTGGTACAAACACATGCAAAGCAAGGTTACGGAGTCTCACCTACTCCACATTAATACTTGGTCACCAACAGAACAATCAATATCATATGACGTTGTAGCCATGCCTGCTCCAGTACCCATTCTTGTAAAGTCATTTCATTGATATCACCTGCAATGGCCCCTGCTGTCATGTCTGCAATTGAATAGCAGTGTTGATGGAGACCCATATCTGAGACCTCAACACATCCAGTTTCTTGGTGTGCATGAAGTCACTAATCAACATTATACATGAATTAGGATGATAGCTATCGAGGCACCCATTGTTGTGCCCATGGGCCTCTTTCTTCCATAATCATCCTACTATACTGACGATGATGATGATGATGATTATATATATATATATATATATATATATATATATATATATATATATATATATATATATATATATATATATATATATATATATATATATATATATATTGAACTTCATTTAGACTTTGATGGATGTATATAAATATTGTCTATTTATAAGCGTAGAATAATAATTTATACCAAGAGATCCTTATCTCTAAAATTTTATCTAATCAATTTATTTAAAAAATAAAAGATAATAATCTAAAATCTTTCATCTTAACATTTTGCCAAGCCAATAGATTGTAATTCTATAATTATGGCGGCAGAGTTCAGTTCTGCATGCAATTTTTGGGTTTCGGAAGAACCATTTCCTTAATAATTACATATCATTGTGCAACAACATGAATACATCAACAGTGATCGGGTGTTCCATATTATAGATGCCAGACAAAATGATATTTACTTTGTTCTTATTCCCTTGCTTGCTTAATATGAGAATGAGAGAAGGCTGCTCCTTTACTTGCCTCACTTGTGATATAGTCTTTGTTTCGGAATGGACTAATACATGGATGAGATGGACACGTCCTGCAAATAGCTCTCCCACTTGTGTTCTCTGACTTTTCCAGCGACTGTCTGCATCATATGCATTGCTCCTCATGTGCTGCCATGATTGCTCATCTACTTTCTTGCTTCAATACTAAGTATTTACAGGCAGGCGTACCTCAAAAAGAATGGTAACAAGATCATGTTTACACGTCTTTTGTGCTGCCATTGTTGTGTGAACCTTCCTACAGTTACTAACTCGATGATCGCAGAAGATTCCGAAACCCAGCTTCATTATGAGAATACAGATCAATCTCTTTCACACTGTAAGGTAGAGAGCTGAGATCCATTCGACGCTGTTCATGCAAGCAAAACTAGTAGACGTACATGCAGCAGTGTGTATGACTACTATAATACCAGCATGTGCGATGTTGCCTGAGTTGCAGTCAATAGCAAATGATGCAGAAACAACGTTGCTTTGAGGTCGGGAAAAGTGTCAAACATCATTGGCCTTTCTTTTGCATCAAACCAATAGCTGATAGCAACTCAAGCTTATTTTCTTTCCTATATGATTACAAGAACACATGCAGCCATGATGGAATCATCTTATGCAAGGAGTGTTTTCTAGTGCATTCTACATTTTCACGAAAGCATAATGCTTTCGATTGAAATTGAAATTTGAATGATGACAAATTTCCTTTTATCACAATGACAATTGATCTCTTAATTATACTGTGCATCTTCATCGGTGGTGATGATGGATCAGTGTCCGTAATCATAGGAGTCATGTTGTTGCATCATCAGCTTTGATCACAAAATATACGCTAATATTGGGTTCATGATATCTCTGGAATTTGATCATAGTGTTTTCCTACTTGTTGAAATATATCAAATTGTTTCCCCACCAATTTCTGCTAAAGTGCTTTTCTAGAATCGCTTTTAATTAGCGGATCAAAAGCAAATAATGGTCAGTCATCCAACTTTTCATCGGGGCATGTGTTGCATGTAAATCCGAGATGATGCTCGGGTGTCAGAAGATATTGATGTACGAGGAGAGATTGAAAGAGAAGAAGATTAAAAGAATAATTTCATATTAATAAATATCGAGAGAGTTAGAGTATATATATATATATACATATATATACATATATATATACATATATATACATATATATATATATACATATATATATGTATATATATATATATCGGCTTCAACAGTTAAATCATCGTCCTCTTCTTCCCGCTGTCGTCGAAAGATGTACTGCTCAAGCGGCTAATGCGTGCATGTTTCTTCCTAAAAGCGACCTGCTAGATTGATGATTGCCGAAGGATCCGCAATTGGTCGTCACAGGAAAACGAAGTGTCATCTGGCGCTGCTACCACGAAAGCGAAAACGAACCATTCGTTTTTATTCCTCCTCCCGCCCCCGTTGGCTCGCATTGCCTTCGCAGTAGGAAAACAAAAGCAGCCGAGAAGATACGAGATTTGTCTAGAAGGTAGGTACGTACGTACGCAAATTAAAAGAAGGAAGCATGCATGAGAGAGAGAGAGAGAGAGAGAGAGAGAGAGAGAGAGATCTCCTCCCTTCGGCTGCAGTAATAAGGTCATGCCGTAGCATGTCGGAGGACCCACAAGGAGGCCCATGCAAAGTCTCCATCAGTATCTATTACGAAAGGAGAGGAAGCGCGTCCTGCGGTCATGACTGTTGGAGAGGATGTTGGAAAGCGGCACCGGAAGACCTTTGAACAGGGCGCAGAAGCTGCGTTGGGTACTTCTCCCGTAGCTTTCGGCCGCGGCCTTTGGCGCGCAGGGCTTTGGCGTGTTCTGGCGTGGCCGGAGCACACCACCGAGCTCCGGGCGTACCTTTTCCCGGCCCCACCCCCTCTGTCCCTTCCCTTGGGGCCCGCGCGCGTGGGGGACACGTCCTCCCCGACGTTGACGGGTCCTCCCGCGGGCCTCCCCACCCACGTTCGCGGGACCCACACCCATCATTCCCGCTAATTACCGTGCACCCAGACTGCGACGACCCCTTCCTCTGTTTCAAGGAAACCTAAAAGAAGGAGCTGCTCGGCAACTTCTTCCGCTGCTTCACCTCTTTCCTTCTCCTTCTCCTTAGAGCTCCAAACTAATCAGCACCAAACCAGTAGTAGATTTCACCGGGATCTAATGCTTAGGAAGTGTTCTCAGAACATATACATGCATGCAGCGTAAGCAAGCAAGATTACAGTGCATGCCAAAACTCGGAGGTGGGTCAAAAGACACATTTATACTTGCCGCTTGAAAAGTTTGTCTTGGTTCACTGCATCATCGGGAATGCGTATGCCTGCGCAGTTAAAGTAGGATGGCGATATGATCTTTATGGACGGAGAACGACTTCTCGGTCGAGCAAAATGTGGTTGTCGTCGAACTCGGAGTGGAGGTTTTGCATCGGTTTCTCCACCCAGCTGACTCAGAAATAGTGTACGTAATCATGTAAGCATTGCGAGAAATGTGAATTAGGTCAAGTTGATGCACTTCTCTTTCACCTCGGATGGACTGTGATGCTACTCTCTAATAGCCGTAGGAATCCATAGGCACGCGTAGCATTGGTAGTTTGAAGTTATCTGTATTTGGACAACTTTGAAGCAATGAATGATCCATTATGAATATGATAGAATAGATTGATTACTGCGTTTAAAGATTGAAGATGATTCAACGCCTGGATCATTAGATCATCGTGATGTTCTACCAGTCGTTTAAATGTAAGCACCATTGTTAATGTCTGCTTGTGGATAGAGTGCTGAGGCATGGAGTCGAGAGAAAACAAATTTAATCGAACGATCGATTTAGGATGCTTTAATGATTGATTTTGACTAGTGGTTATCATTCGAAATAAAGACAAGAAGAATCCATGGTTTTCATTTTTGATTTAACTCTATGTTTCTCATGGCACACATTAGAAGCATTATTGTGATGTCATGGTCGGATACGAAATGATTTCAGAAGAAAGTTCGCTGTTAATTACTTTGTTTTAGGAAAAGATGATAAATCCATAAATAAAACCACTTTGTGACTTCATTTCATTAAAATTTGATGAACCAAATGTGAATTAAAACATCATTAAACTACATTGCAATAGTATGACACAGCTATTGGAAAAAAAATAAAATAGAATATGTAGTTGTGAGCATTACTCGATTCAAATCAGAACTAAATTCATTAAAAAATAGAATTAATAATTTGATTTATGTAAAGAAATTAGCACAATAAATCTACTCCATCTCATATATCCATCACGTCAACGTAAACTACTACACAGGGATAATCGGAAATAAAGACAAATTATGCTTAGCACCAGTCCAAGCAAGCCTCATTATATATGCAACATTATCGTAGAACAATGTCGTATGTTCTTGATGAAGCCTCCCGATTGCTATTAGTGTCACACTTTGTTGGGTTCAACTCGAGAAACTAGTCAAACACATGAAAAGAAACCAGCTATAATGATCATGGGAAGAACAACGAAGTGTTAAACCATTAATATTTACCTTTACCTCTTAATTGTGGGGCATTACACAACAAAAAGAAAGACATCATATGTGTGTGTATATATACATATGATTGGTGCAACATGCACATGCACGGCAAGATCATGGCGTCTGTTTAGCAGCGACATGCATCTTGGCATCAGTTCGGTGCATGGAATGGCAACAAGGGACGTAGGAGTCTGGGTTTCTCTTTCCGTGCAAGCTGATGCAACCAGGCATGCAATGGCATCGAGGCGTTACTGCTCGCTTTCTCTGAAGCTTGTGTTTGTTGTTGGCTGAGAAAGGCAAGGAGCTACAGTGGGTTGGCTCAATCCTTAGAGCGCACACATAATGGGAGCAGCCACTCTCTGCAGTCCACGTACCGTGCTGACACTTCTGCACAAAGCGTCGTCTGCGCGAGCAGGAGTGGTCGTGGAAGAGCCATCGCGAGAGAGAAAGAAGGCCACCGAAGTGAATGAGAGAGAGAGAGAGATCTGGAGTGGAACGTACGTGTTGACATATTAATAACTCAATGGCTGCACATAACAGGCATGAATACAGAGACGAACCCTTCTCTCTCTTTCTCAGTCATGACCGCATTTATGAGCAGAAGAGTTGCTTAATATGTGGAGGCTAAATGAAAAGACGCTACTGCCCATTTCCATCTCTCTCTCTCTCTCTCTCTCTCTCTTACTGACCGTCTGTCCCTGCCTTCTCTGATCTGCCATGCAAGGTGTGCCAGCTTTAGTATGGTTAAGAGGGAGAATCTAATTTACAGTTCTTCAAGTCTTCTGTACGTGCTGGCAACTGCACTGAGATTAAACTGACTAGGCATGGAAGACTTTAGTGAAAGACAGTAGATACAGACACATACTGATACATAGATCCATTCTCTCTCTCTCTCTCTCTCTCTCGTGCACGGGACACAACGACAGTAGACAACAGTAACCTAAAGAAAAATGAAGTAAAGAAACTGATGGAAACCTCCGATTTGAAGTACCTTAGCATGCATCATCTACCTCCCTCTCTCTCGGATCATAAGCTTAATGAAGTCTGTTACGATGAGCGCTGTCTCCATTGCCCTCCTCATCACCGTCCTCGCCATCTTCTTCTACCTCATCCTCCTCCTCTTCATCGACGCTCATCGTCTCCACGAGGTGAGGCGCATGGCCGCTGCCGAATGACCTCACGTGGTCCTTGAGAGATCGCTTGTGCTTGAAGTCGGAGCCGCAGATGCAGAACCACAGCTTCCCGCAGTTTTTCTCGTGGGTGCGCCAGTCGCCCCGCACCGCAAATGCCTTGCCGCACCTCCGGCACGCGTAGGGCCTTGCTCCGTGCTTGCGCTTGTAATGCGTCTGCAGCGTCCGGAAGTCCTTGAGCGGCCGTGACCTGGGGTGCCCGATGTTGTTCTTGCACCCCTCGGCGCAGCAGTAGCACGGCAGCTTCAACAGAGATGGTGACGGCACTTGCCTCGTGACGCCACGCAACGACTCCGATCCTCTCCGGTACTGCGAGCCGTGCCCCCACATGTGCATCTGCTCCGAAACTATCACACAGAGTTAGGATCGCAGGAACAATATTAAAGGCTTGTAGAGACACGCGTGCATGACGTTCATAGACCTGCATGTTGTTGTATCGGTTGAAGGTTTTGTTGCACACGGTGCATGAGAACTGGGTGGTGCCGATGAGGATTTCAGCTGGAGAGGGGATCCAGTACTGACGAGGAACGGGGTTGAAGCCAGCGGCGGTGGTGGCCACGCCGCTTGTGCTTGCACTAGCACTCGCATTGGGCGGGCCGATGGACAGCGCGATCGTCACAGGCGAGTCATCGTCCCCCCGATTGGAAGACTGGGAGAGGTACTGCTGCTGCTGCTGTCTGAAGCTGGTATGTAACCAACTAGAAGCAACGGAAGTGGAAGTAGAAGAGGAGCAGGAAGAAGAAGCTGGTGAGGAGCAGGAGGAAGGGGTGCCTTGGCATCCAGGCGGCCAAAGAGAGAGCAACAAGACGGAGCGGTCTTCTTCCTCATCATTGGTCTTGGAAGACAAGGAGGTGCCACCTTTGGAGAACATGTCCGTCTAGATCGGAGAAGAGGGAGGGAGGATGAGGGAGTCGGAGAGAACAACAGGAGAGTAGGGGGTTTATATGGGTGTGGGGTTGGAGAGAGTGAGTGATTGGCAGTGAGGGCAGAGCACGTGCAAGTGGATGAGCATCGAAGAGACAAGGGGCCGGCCGAGGTGCGGAGGAGCGGCAGCATACACCATACTCCCTAACACGCACGCTCTGGCACCGACCACCGAGTCCGCGAGGGATCGGCAGCGTGCTTTCCGAGCGCCTTCTCCTCCACTTCTTCCTCCTCTCCTCTCACATCCTTCTCGGTTTCCTTCTGTTGACACAGTCGTCCTCGCCTACACTCCTTCTCTACCACCTCCTTCAGAATGCTAAAACCGTTAGATGACGGACCCACCAAAACGCCCAATCCAACATCTGGTGGAAACCGGAGTACGTCTTAGAATGTGCTCGTTGTTTAATTGCCGACTCACTCTAACTCGTTGTCTCGCTCTCTCTCTCGTGTGCACGCACGCGCCTGCGCTTAATCGAGCAGCAGCATCCCATGCAGTGGAAGGTGTACTAGTTTAATACAATCTGTGTACGTGGAGGGTGATGGGTACTCCATATCATTGATCAAGACAAATGAACGATTCAAGTACGAGTAGAGTGGGAGTAGGTGGCAAGCAACGAGAAGGTTCGAGCCTGATTTCAGGTTAACGCTGAAGTACTAAATCTAATACAATTAATTCTCATGTCAAACTTGACTTATTGTCTTCTTTTAATTTCAGGTCGAATTGGATATATAATTAAAATATTAATAAACTGAAAATACATTACAATATCAACTCTATCAAATAAGAATAACACCTTAATGACACATGATCAATATCTAAATACCATAGAGTCAATAATCCACACACTAATGTCAAATAATTATATAATATCTACTACATATCTCCATGGGCCCCATTACTGGACCAAAAAGTGGATTACACCCAATAACAATTCCTTCTCTTTTGTTCCTCTAAAGGTCTTCCTCTACTCAGCACTGATTCCTCCATTCTTCCTATGACAATACATATAATATTATCGAAATGCACTTTACTTTTATAAACAAGATAATAAAAACATTAATATATTAACAATATAATACTTGACTGTTCACATGCGTTCCTTTCTGCATCCTTTGGGATGATGCAATGGCTGACAAGAACAGGTCGAAGGCCAGAGGGGGAGAGAAAACTACCTATGTTTCAGGTGCCACTGCACCAGCGACGAGTGAGGACCGCCGCCACCGACGTCGAAATCGAGAATGCAACGATTGAGATGCCATGAAACAGTGGCCAACAGCTCCACATCCTCTCCCACTGGTGGCATCTCCCATCACCGAAGCACGCTGCGCTATCTGTGCACCATCAGCCTCAACACTGGGTTTTCTACAGTTCATTATCGTCTTGAATCGTGTCGAGGAATAAAGAAAGCAGCTGCATCGGGACTACCACATCTCTCTCGACACTGTTTTAAGGATAAAGGTGCTCATATGATGATGTGAGATCTTGAACCTTACATATATGCTAAGCAATCCTCTTGCAGAATAAGCTCGTGACCTCTTCATTCCACCAATGTGAGAGGACCAACAACATGAGATAAAAGAAGGGGAAGTCGTACTTGCTTTAGTATCGAGCAAAGATCAAGAGAGAGTATCAAAGAATATGATTCGTTCATTTCGAAGGAGGAAGTCATTCGGTCTTTGCCACTTAAGATACTGATGAACGTTGCTTTCCTGCTTAGCGGAACGGCATTAAGCATATATCCGCCTTCTGGTGGAGGAATCTTATATCAATGTCATACGTATTAAAAGTCTTAAGGAAGGTATATTATCTCAATGTCATTCCATTAAAAGTTTAAGCCTTTATACGAGATATAATATTTATATCTTAAATAACACATGGTTTAACTCAACACAACAAATTGGAACATAGAAATTTCAGCAATGATTTCATCTTAATTTTTAATCAATATCATTATATTTAAAAGTTTAAGCCATAATATGAACTTTTTTTCTTGCTTATTTATTTGTGAAATATAATAATGGAAATATATCAAATGACAGCACAATTAACATATTTTATTTATATATTTTTTGATTAAATAAATTAAAAAAAATGATTCAATCACTATTATATTAGTAATCGAGTCCATTACTATTATATTAAAAATTGAATGTGGAGGAATCAAAGCCCATCATTTTCGTTTTTTTCCATATAGCGCCTCTGTTTTCGATTTTTTCTCACGCAGGCCCCTATTTTCCCTAATCCTCAAAAGATCCTTCGTTCCCTTCCTCGTCGCCGCGAGGTCCGCCCTTCCCCATCGCCCCGCTCACCTCCGCATGGACGAGCTATTCCCCGTCATGCGATGATCCCATCCCACTGCGACTCTCTCGCGACGCTCGCCGCTGCCCCTTGTGCCACCGCCTACAGAAATGCAGCCCAATGTCTGCGTCTCCGCCGCCCCACGAAGCAGACGAAGGGAGGGGGGAGACGTACGGCGGGGCCGACGCCTCCTCAAGCGGTTCGCCGCCATTGATCTCCATCCCTGCTTCGCCCAGGTGAGCTGACGACTTCTTATGTCGATCGTTCTCGAGGTTGTCGTCAGCCCTGTCGTAGGCCACCCCCCTCCCTTCCTCTGCTTCATTGGGCGGCGGAGGCGTAGGTACGGGTTGCCTTTTTTTGTCGGCAACGACACAAGGGGCAATAGTGGGCGTCGCGAGGGAGATGCAAAGGGAAGGCGCCATCGCACGACAGGGAAGGGCTCGTGCACGCGGAGGTGAGGGCCGCGACAGGGAAGGGCGGACATCACGACGATGAGCGGGTTAGCAGGGACGGAGGCGACGGGCGGGGCGAAGGCGGGGAGCACCGGCGAGGAAGGGTATTTTCGGGATTACAGAAAATAGGGGCGTATATGAAAAGTGACGGGAGAGAGAGGGGTGCAAAAATGACCAATTCCATATATATATATATATATATATATATATATATATATATATATATATATATATATATATATATATATTACTTGCCATCGGCAATATATGTCAATGAGCCAACGGGGCATCCCATCGCTCCCATCTGCTTTAAGTTATACGAGAGACCGACAGGGAGTGAGAGGCCATTCTGTTCCGTTCCCTTCTATAGCAAATCCTCTTCACTGAATCAGACCATAGACTAGGGAAGTGAAGGCAGAAGGAGATGGGGTCTCAGCTGCGGTGGCCCGTGACGTGCTCATGGCCATCCCTTCGCCCTCTTCCCCGAACCCTCCCGACCTGCGCTATTCGTCGTTGCAGGTTACGATCTTCTTGCTCTTCCTAAGACTTGTCGAGGATCTTTCTCTGGAAATGGATTTTGATGGTTGGGGCGGCGGCGAACGATGTCCGTGTATTCCGTTCCTTCGCTTGGTCGACGACTGCTTCATTCTTCTCGCGGAAAGATTTTCTCTTTGATCTTATGTCTTGTCAAGATAGGATGCGACCGGTCTCTCCAATCTGAAGTCGTGTTTTTATGCTTTTCTAGATTCTTTTGGAGAATCTTTATTCGGTTTGGGGTTTTGCGATGGATTTTTGATGCGGTGGTCAGTTGTATCTATGTGTTTTGTTCCTTCACTTGGTTAACGGTTAGTTTAGTTTCCTGATCTTCGTGAGTTGCTACGAAAGAGAACGATCGGTTTCTTGAATCTAAAGCTATGCTGATTTGATCACTGATGAAGGTTTCTGTCAACTGTTTGTTTCTTTCTACCAATTCCAAATTCTTTGTGGGTTGATAAGAATGATTAGGAATAAATGTGAAGGAGTCAATGAAGTCATTGGGATGGACGTTAATATTGGAAAGTTTTTTTTTTTTCTGTTGAGTGTGATGATTACCTGCACCCATGGATTGTTTTTTTTCTGTTGCTCTTAAAAGTTCGGCCCTTAGTTAATACTGTCCTATATTGGATAATTAGTTATTTGAATACTGTTGTGGACACGTGGTTTATATTGACTGGATCTAATTGGTGGATGGTAATTGTATCTTTGAGCAGTCTTTACAAAAGTTCTATTTCTTTATGCATAATGCTATTTCAGATGGGTTTCCGCACTCAGTCACATGTATTATCATCTAAAGACAATATTAATTAACTTCTTGTTGCAAGTTATGGTTGCACAGAGAAATCCAATGTTTTTTTCCATAACATTTATGTTAAAGCTTTTAACTAATATCTCACTAATGATATTGAGGCAGTGCGTCTTTCTTTCAAACTAGGAAAAGTTGATCATGATAGAGAAACACTAAGGTGAGGAGGATCAACAACTAACAGATTTAGTCTAGATTTAATGGTGTAATTTCCACTATTGTGCAGAATTTAGAACTCATAGCCTGACCTACAACCTTATTTGTTGGTATGATAATGTTTTGGAAGAAGCCAACTGAATGCTTCTTATGACAAAAATAAATCACAAGGAAAAACTGATAAAAATAGCTTGACAAGCTTAAATGCGTGAGAAAATTGATAAGTAGATTAAGATCATGATTGTTTGAGAAAAGTCGGTGAGAGAGTTATAACAGCTTAATGGCTGTAGCAGGAGGCCTTCTTATGTCACTGACCACTGCAAGACATTTGTTAGAGGCCGATGATCCTAGATGTTTCTTAAGACTTAGAAGACCCTTCCCAACCAAGTCAACTAGAGCTTTTGTAAAAAAATGACTTATTGTGCTTGGCTTGTATTGGTCAACATTCTCGCAATGTGATTGGCTTGTATTGGTCAGCATGTGACCCTTGTCATCAGTTGTGTCTTATTGTGCTGTTGGCCAAAAGATAGTCCGTGTTCAAAACCATTGAAAAGCGTAGCCCGTGATACTTGGTGAGAGTCTATATTAGGTAGTAACTATTGACTTTGCCAGAACAATTGTCTGGTCTCACTGTAAAATTTATCATAACTTAGGATTGTACATGTGGAAAGTTGGAACTTGTAATATTACAAATTAGAAGTTTAAATGTGGAAACTTGTCTGTGTGATTTGGACATGGTTGCAAGAATCTCTGATGCACTTGTAAGGCAAGATGAGTCAATATAGATGATGGGATTGGATGAGAGAAAGATAGAAAAAAGAAAACTTGGTCATCAATTTAAGGATAGATGCCATTCCTTTTGATTGTTCATTGACATCAGCCTCAATAGAGCTAAACTTCAGCAAGGAATAGACAAACTGATATTAATTGGGAATAATAGTCTCTTGTTATCATCATAATCAGAGAAGTTATCTTTGATTCTAAAGTCTAAGCTGCATCTGTGACCATACTCTTGTCTCCAAAGTCTAGGCTGCATTTGAGGCCATGGTAGTTTGAGGAAAAAAAGTTATTAAAAATGGCATACAGTTCTGCTTCTTTTTTGCTTGATGTAGTAGCTTGAGTGTATCGTCTAATCTTATGTGCCTAGTCATTGACTGACTATCAAAAGCAATTTGGGTAGAGAATTCTGATCTTCTTTTCTCACTTGCCATTGGTGATTCACCATTGCTTCAATACTTAAGATTAGGACTATCTGTTCCTCTACTAGGAGCCGCTGACACCTATCGATTATTTTATTTGATCAAATCATAAGTTTATATATACAGTAAAATCTTTTTGTTCTTTAAGCTGATGTATTTTAATAATTAGGTTAGATAGTCAGTTGATGCAGTACAAGACTACCAGTCTCCTTTCTTTTATGGAATATTCTTGTTGCTTGTTGTGTAACTCTAATAAAATGCAGTCTCACTAACAGGAATTCTCTCCATTTTCAATGTCATTGCACACAATCCTCAGTGACATGTGCCAGCTATTTACAAAAGTACTCTTCAGGTGTGCTCCATATCTTTTACTCACTGAGAACATTGTGACCTTGTTATATAGGATTTCTTCTAGTCTTGTCATTTATCTTCAATATTTTAAAAAAGGATGGAAACATCCATTTGATAATTATACTTGATCATGCCATTTTCACATTTATGAAAGATGTTACATGGAAACATATTTGCTTTAACAATTAGATGTGCCCATGCTGACACTGATGTTCATGATAAAACGTGAATATATACTTATAGTATGGCTTTATATAGCTAATATGTTTGTAAAAGTTATTGGTAGAATATATATGTCTTATTGTGATCCAGTGACCTTAAATATTAAGCATGGTAGGAAATTATAATTCTCAACTTATATGGTCCATCAGTTTCTTTCTTCTTTTGGACCAAATCCTATTTACATTATTGTGCTCCATTTACCCTGTACTTTGTTATTTTTCATGTTCACCTTTCTATTAAACATAGTGTATTCCGCTCATACATCATTGATGTCAACATAGTTCTGTGATTTATCTTCCACATCATGTCTATTTCTACCAGGCACACATTTGAGATTTGTGCAGATGGGCTATTATAACAAGCAAAAATGCCTTATATTCTGTGTTTCTAAAAAAGTGTCATATTTTGTGTCTTTCTAG
The DNA here is from genome assembly GCF_036884655.1 of Musa acuminata AAA Group. NCBI lineage: Eukaryota > Viridiplantae > Streptophyta > Magnoliopsida > Zingiberales > Musaceae > Musa > Musa acuminata. Next base: position 1,963,275 of record NC_088343.1, on the reverse strand, counting down.
AATAGTGTTATCTTAATATCCCTTAGATCTGTCAAAAAATTGGAGGCTCTGTTCATAATGATGTTTTATATATAGGCGTTTGTCTTTAAGAATTTGTGCTTTACAAACTGTATATACTAAACATGCATGGTTAAGTGCAAAAGTTATTTTTTTCGTTCCTAATTATGTTTGTGCCAACTCGTGATTTTAAACTGTAAATAGGAAACATGCATGGTTAAATGCAAAACCTACTTTTTTCTGTCATGACATATGAACAGTTTAAGCTGTTAGGCCTATCAGAGAACTGCGGATTATCGTGTTCCCAGAATTATTGCTCTTCTTTAATGTTTGGCCTTAAAAGTACAACAAGAAATTTAATTCTTCCTGCATGCAGAATGACCTAGCTTTCATGGAAAACACTTGCTTGCTTAATTGGCTTGCCTTAGAAGTTAGAATCTTACTACGAGCTTTTAATAGGTTGAGATTGTGTTGAGAGCAATCTTAAAATTCATTCAGATGTTCAATGATGAAGACTCTAATATATATCTTTTCTCCTTGGTGTTAATGAGAGGTTTATATGTTGAGAAAATGAGCTTATACACAATCTCATCCATGTGTTAATGCAAAGGTTGAATATGTTTTCGTGTTAATGCATTTGATCTTTGATATTTATGGCTTCTTGGATGGATATAAAGAACACAAACAGTTTATATTAAACTGACTCCATATATGGAGGATGTTCTTGTTATTTACTTAAACATCCAAAATTAAAATATAGTGACAGTTGATGAAACTAATTTGTGTTCATTTTTTGGTATTAAAACTCCCTGTTTCTTTTTCTCCCAGGAAAAACAATGGCCAAGTCAGCAACAAGATTGGATAACATACGGACTCTCAGTTTGCACATCTTGCGTTTTAGATCACTCATCACCAACTCTGCAAATAACACTAGCAAGAATATCATCTTTGATAAAAACTATATTGTAATGCTTACTTAATCACACCTACTTTTGCCTCCTGATATGTGTGCATTTTGCTTTGGTTCAATAATTTTGTTGCTGGATGATTGTAATGGCAATTTTATGCTTATTTCAATTTTCAGTAAGCTATGCAGGTGCTTATTATATTCCCTTATTCAATGATGCCACTACTAGAACCCATATATTGAGTCAATGGTGTACTGAAGAATTTGGCTTGTTTCATTGGTGATGTGAAATAGTAATCTCATACTTTCAAATTTCAATATCTGCTACTTGGTGACTGTGAGAACAATTCATAATTACGGATTAAAGGAGAAGATTAGACTGAAGCTTTAACTGGCTATTCAGTGGGACTGTTTACTGCAAATCCTCATCATATGCTTCATCATTATCCTCATCATACAAGGGAATCCTGGCAACATTTAGGCTTAATTTTCTGTTTGTTCTTTCTTTTCTTTTACCTTTATGTGATATGTATCTGAGTTCTTTGTGGTCTTGAATACCTTGTATTAGGTGGTTTTCATACTGTAAGACTGAATGTGATGGGAACCAACTATATGAAGCCCTAGAAAAGTTGGGAACTTGAAGTTCTCTCGGTGATAGTATCTTGAACTCCGTAGATCTTCACCGATATAAGTTTGTTCACTTTTTCCTACAATTTGGCAATGGAGTAGTGGTTGCTTGTCTTACGATAACAAAACTTCCAATATGTCGACAAGAGAAGGGGGAACAATATCTCGGAGTCTCAGACAATAATAATATTTTATTAATTAGACTAAAATTTTGCAGTAACTTGATATAAGATGAACTTAAAGGACTTGAAGAGTTTATTGACAATGATAATAGCCAGTTTTTAATAATAAGCGGCTTTTCATTTGTTGATGAGTTGATGACTCATGACTGACAGATGTTGGCCCTACTAAAAGAACTTTATTGTTAAGCTTCACGTCATTAGTCTTTAATATCTTTGTTTATGCATCAAATTGTTTTTGTTATTGTTATGTTGTGAGCCATTTAAATCTAATATCTTCGTTTGTACAACAATTTGTACTTTTAATCTACGAATAATTCTCAGAAATGATTCTCTGATGAGAATAAGTTTTTTTTTTCAGAACAGTGGAAGAAATCTTTTTGTCAAGAATCATGGATATTATTCATAGTCAGAAACTCAGAATATCTTAATGCTATCGAACCACTTCTAAACACTTGATGTGCGGTGTGTAAATTTCACAATCAAACATGTACATTATGATTATGGAACAAATTTATATCAGAAGCATTTTATGATTTTTAGTTCTGTATATATTTACTTTGGATAGTAATTGTGAAACAAGTTTGTACCAAAAGCATGTTACAATTCCTAATTGTAGTTCCATCTGTTCTATTTTCTAAGCTTGTTTGTCTAAACATTTTGCAGGTTTTTCAAGTTAAAGTACTTTTACGCTGCGTATCATTCTACTTTTTGTCCAGATTGGCATGGTCAAATACTATTCATTTAGTATTGAGGACAATTTGTACATTACCATGGTGTGGCAGTACCTTGCCTTTTGCTTGTTTGTCCAACTCTAGCTCTATAAACAAACCCATTCCTCTTCAGTTAAACGTATCTTTTCCATCATTCCAAGAACTTAAATGGAGTATTGCTCGACTTTATTATTTATTCAACATCCAGCTTGAACGAAATATTGGCATGTAAGTCTAGTAGCAGGATATTTCTACTAGCAAGTTACCATTAACTTCTGAATTGTCCTTTTCATACTTTTTTGCTGTTGACTAGCAAGTATACTTTAATTCTATACTATTAAGTGCCACTAAGGGAGCTCTAAATCATCTTTACTATATTGCCAAACAAGAATTGCTACTTTTTTGTGGCATGGGGGCAATGCATTTCTGGCATAATGTGGTTCCCTGTATGCTGGTCAAAACACCCTTGTGCCTAAGAACACTAATTTCTTTTTGCAACCTAAAAACACAATATAAAACTTGGCCTAATCATATGTCAGCACTCTTACACGATTTGAAATGACATGCCTTGATACATCTGGTGTGGTGCATCTTGATTCAGGCTGGTACATGCCAAAATGACATGTTGATCCTTGTTGCCACTAGGAGCTTTTTTTTATTCAACTATGTATTAATAAAAGTGAAACTATATATACCACTTTCCAGCATGTTACAAATTTACACGATGAATCATCTACACTAGGTTTTTCTTGTTGAAGTAGTGGACTTTATAAAACTTTTACTAACGAGTTAAATCTAGAACCATTTTCTCTTATCTGCTACTCATATTACTTGTAATTGTAGGTTTTTTGTGGTATTACTTGTGGCATGTTTCTCATTCGTTATGATTGGAGGCATCCTATTCTACAAATTCAGGTTATCGTATATATTTTCATCTGGTCCTTGTCATCTTACCCTAGATGTTCTGTTGCTTTATTGTCTCTTATTGCCTTGATATTTATGTTGTCTTTCTTCTACATAGAGCAAATATATGTCAAGAGTAGAATATGTTTTCTGTTGCATGTACTCATTCCAGAACTCATGCAAGTGTAATATTCCATTTAGTTTCATGGCTTGATTGTTGGACCATACTGAAGGTCTGTTGGTTCACTAACATATGTTTATTGGAAAGCTGAAGTTGTGTCCTGCAGATTGTAAAAAGATGACTCCATTGTAAACCAATTTATTGCATTTTGTGTGCTATGTAGCAAACTTGATTTTGTTTGTTCTCAATTTTTGTAGTAGGAATCATTTTGTGATTATAAATTCCTCAACAACTTGAAGGTCTGAAACTCAATAAGATACTTGCAGATTTTGGCCATTTGTATCGATCAAATTCTTCGGTGGCCTCCCTCCTATATCAACCAAGATTATCCTTTTTTGAAATCATTACATCGGTGGCCCCAACAGTAGAAAAATGAAATGTGTTATCTTTTGGAAAAAAAATAATATTGACCAACTACTCCATATTGATGGAAGACAATTTGCCTCAGCATTTATCTGAATAGTTGCATCGCAACTTGAATAACATTGCTCTTTGAATGAGAGTAACCGAGTATATGAAAGAAAAAGGATTATATGAGAATCCAGAGATAACATGGATTTATTGAGAAAGTACTCCGATTCTAGAGGGTATAGGCCAAGACCCTTCATTTACATATTTATAAAATTAAATTACTAATACATTTGTAAAGCTCATTATTAATATTTTTTTCCTACTCTTAAGTCCTAATAAAATAGGATTGCTCAAATACAAAAAATACTCAAGGGACATGACTTCCTGTTTTAGAAAATTTGGAAGCCCATAAAAATTCACATGTAAAGAGACCTTTTGAACTCTCAATACTCAAAGTCAAACGGCTAAATAACTTTACTTAAGCCATATGATACCTGAAGTTGGATGTCTTAATATCAATGTGATTCAGATAGGACTTTAAAAACAACCACATGATAATGAAAATACATCCAAAAACTATAGGAAAAATAAAAGACCGAACCTTGACTGGATGACGCAACCCTGACTTAAATTAGCTTAACCCAGAACTTAAAATTGTCCTACACCAGTTAATTTTATTGTGTTCTTGTCCTAAGGATCTTTCTTCTGTCAATGTCTATTATCAACAAATGAAGCACTACCAGTTGAATTCCTGTACTCTGGATCAGTGCTCATGTGTTCTGGAGGATTGAGGATTGGCTGCATTTGTGATTTTGCTCCACTGTAGTTTTAGTATGGGATCTTCCTTTTTTATTTGATTTCCCATCCCATTCTCCTTTTCAGTTAGTCTGGAAGCATTACTTCAAGTTGTACAATTCGAGGAACTTGTAGGATTTGCATTAGTTTTGTCAGTATGATTGAAGTGTGGCATGTTCAGTTTGCCGGTTGTGCACCATGGTCCATAGCTCTTTCTATTTTCTTTAGGTAGTTCATAAGTTTTTGTATCGGACCTTGTTTTTGATCTATTAAATACATGGGAATGGATTGGAAGAAGGATCAATGAGAGGCTAACAATAGGCTTGTGGTGTGAGACTGTGGAATTTGTTATTGTTATTACAGAAGTGAACAAGAATATAGATCATATGAAGTATAAGTGATAGAGAAAGTTGGAGGTTTGGAATTAGTTTGTGAGTTAGGACCAAGTTTACGATATAATATTAAATCTGTGATGGACAACTATATTTTATAGAAAATCATGATTGCCACAACTCCTAATCAGTTATATTTTATAGACCAAAATGATAGCGGATGAGTGTACGATAGAAAGAGAATTAGAAGAGAAAAGAAAGTTAACAGATTAGAGCAAGAAGACCCAGTTAGAGAGGAGACACCTAGGCCTTTGACCAACCATATCTAATCAATTAAGAAAAGTTGTGTTACCCGATATTTGTAATTCTCCATCTCCTAATCCCAACTATATAAGAATCTGAAACAAGCAAAAATATTTTTTTCTTTCTATTTTAGGAATCATGGAAGCCCAAGATCTCAAAGGGACTACAGTAACTGGCTAAACTCAAATAATGATAGAATCACTTTCTTAACCAAACCCTGGTTTCAAATACCGGTGGGTATAGTAGGTGTGGACTATGAATCACCTGTTTGTTTACCTATCTGACCACGGACTTGTAGCAGATCATAAGGTCCAACACCAGTCGATATAATGTTTCATTACATTTTAGTGATACTAGATGGTGCATATCTGTTATCTCACTAGTCCAGTATTGATTGGTATTAATTTTCTATTGGTTTTTCGAGTAATTCAGGTGGTACACATTGATATAAGGCTCGATATGCAATATACCAGTGCCGTAGAGGTTTCAGTATTGAGATCAGTAATGGAACGAGATCTAAATTCTTGAATTATGCTATACCTAAACTGACTCCTGTCACTGAAAGAACTTAAAACAGGGTCTGGAAATATCATAAAATAATAACCTAGAATATATGGTTACTTTAAATTGCTTGCCAAGTTGCCATATACTTATGGGATACTTGTTAGGTATAATGGTTGTAAGATATTTTCTTGGATACATCTTAAAAACTTCCTTGAGATGTTTTACTTTTTAGGTAACTATTAAAAAAATACATGTTAGATTATGGTTTTATGTCATTGAGTTTAAAGCATCAGATTATGAATTTTGATGATAATTGTTTATCATTGAGTTCTTAATCTCTTTTCTACATTCTAGACATGTTTTATTGCTATAAATATTTTCTTTCATGATTTATAGTTATGCACTGCCAGAGCATTACTTGTTCAACTTTGTCATGTATAATTTTTAATTTAACTTATTTTTTATTATGATATCTATGTTCTTTATTTTATTTTCTTGTCATAACTACATAGTCCTAAGCTGTAACATGTCATGTCAGTATCTTGTTCCTTTAACCACACTTCATTGATGACTGCTAAAATAAATGGCTAAAAGTTCATTTTTAAAACTGCAGAAAATGGGAAAGCCCAATCACTCAGTGTGACTTGATCTCAAACTTAAATTACCTATTGTTGATCCCACTAAAGACATGCCCTGAACCATTCAGCCTGTCATTGACTTTAAATTTTTAAATAAATTTTTTATATTTCAAAGTTGTCTATAAATACTTTTCTTCATTCTAAACTGCATCTCCTGTACTTATGGTTGTTAAATTTGCTTCTAAGATAATGTCAGTTTTTGAATTCTATATATATTTTTTCTTGACAAGCTAGTGTTCTGCTTGCTTAGATGTTCATTGAGATCAGCTTTATGCCTTTATCAGTTGTTGATTTATCAGTACCTGCTTCAGTTGCTATCCTAGACATCTCTGTATAACTATTTGTGATCTGCTTATTTAGGAACAAGGATCAGTCTTTGGAAGATTGTTTTTGGGAAGCTTGGGCATGCCTTTGTACATCTTCTACTCATTTAAGAGTATGATCAAGTATCATAGCAACAAACTGATATTCTTTGGATGTTTTATGTTTTATCCACAAGTTATCATAACTCATACATTTACCCTTTTTTTTTGTAACATGGTGGTAAATGATAATGGTCTAAAATTTAGGCTGTTATGTTGTTTGGCAGCAAAAAACTCGTGTTGAACGTATTCTTGGTCTTGTCCTTACTATTTGGGGAATATTATTCTATTCCCGATTATTAAGTACAATGACTGAACAGTTTCGAGTAAGTTTTTCTTTAGATTTTCCATTTATTTTTTTAAAATGCAAAGTGTAAGATATACCATTTCAAGCTAAGAACATATTCCTGCACCAATATATGCTGGCAGAACAACATGCAAAAGATTAGAGAAGGAGCACAGTTGCAAGTTATGGAAAAGGATCATATTATTATCTGTGGAGTAAATAGTCATCTGACTTTTATACTAAAGCAGCTTAATAAATTTCATGAGTCAGCCATTCGCTTAGGTACAGCCACAGTGAGGTAATATTATTTGCCTGTCAATGTACTTCATCTTAGAGATGTGTCCTTGGGAGTTGGGACATTACTCCTAAGTCCTAACACCATATTGAACACATTACATATCTGCAGGAAGCAAAGAATTCTTCTGTTGTCTGACCTTCCAAGGAAGCAGATAGAAAAACTCGGTGATAGCATCACCAAAGATTTGGACCATATTGATCTCCTGACTAAAAGGTGCAATATTGCTACTGAATTTTCGATGATATGTTTAGCAAATATTATAAAACTTCAGCTTCATTAGAAATCAAAGATGATTCTTTACTTGCATGTCCTTTTCTTTCTCCCGATTAATCACTTCTTATATGTATGCAACTGCTGCTTTGTACTCTCGTTTTGGTTTAATGAGAGCATATGTTAAATCTTTGCTTAAAATTGATGTCAAATAAATTTGACATCTACATGCGTATTCTATTTAACAGTAACCAACCTTTATGGCGAAACATAATGGATCCTCAAATGCAGATTTGTCTTGTTACCACCCAATAACTCTTTGGTCATCATATCTTATCAGTGTTACTTAATGTTCTCTCTTTCACGCCATCACTAATTCGAATCTCGGTCTAATGTGTTGGCAAGTGTTCATATCATATAGTACATAAGGGGTTCCTTAAAGATTGAAGTACTTGCAAGTTGCAAGAATAAAGATATTTTCTGTCAATATTGGTATTGTGTGTCTATGTATGTTGATGCATTTCGCACAAAATGTACCTTGCAACCAGTTCATGTCATACCACTTACTGGAAACAAAAAAGAGCAATGAGTGCCAAACCAGTGAACCATGACCATGCAACCAATTGATATTATACCTGTTGCTGGAAATAAGAAAAAAGATATTTGAGTGCCAAACTGCTGTGGCCCATGCATACTTCTCGTCAGTACAGAAACCTGAGCAGCAGTGAAACTTCTTTACTTTGGTGGTCAATTAAAAACCATCGAAGCCTTCCTTTCTTTTGCATTCGTCACTGGTATATTGTCCAAGGATGTGAACTGAACCATGCCCGTTCAAAATATCTATCAAAATCCAACCCAATTTCTTTCTTCATCTTATCTTTCTACCACTATCTTCCACGGTGCTCATTTCTCCTCCACTTCTCTCATTGATGTAACCTTCTCTCATCTTATTGGGTGCCTGAGAAACAGACAATTTAAATTTTTTATAAATTGATTTTTTTCCCTTTCTTTGACAACATAATCAGCAGGAAGATGATGTTATGTTGAACTTTTGTACGATATCAGTTGTTGGTTAATGTGGGCATGATACATGCGACAATGGTGCCTTGAATAGAAGTATTATAGTTGGCTAATTGGATGATTTAGAAACTAAGCAATGGAAGGAAAGTAATAACACGATTCTGAAAAGTTTTTGCTTTTGTATGAAACTCTAACTGTGTGAGATGCCTTTTCAAAGTCTAATTTGATGACCAACATCTGAATTGCATTTGTGTGACTGAAGCAGATAATCTCATGCACTGCCCATAAATTATCTCGTGATTGATCTTCCTTTGTTTACAGCATTCTGAGCTGATGAGCTTTTGCAATATTTTCATCAACTATTATGCCAGCAGCTTTGCAAAAATTTTGAAAATGCAGTTGAGCAAACTTCTGGAGCAGTAGTCTCATAATGCATTCTTGCATTCAGCATCAGAGCAGTACTGGGATGCTTAATCTGTCCATCATATTTTTACTTAGTCTTATACACACCTCTTGCATAATAGAGAGGTACCATATCTTCAGTTCCACACTAGGTTTGTTTCAGTTCATTGTAAGAAAGGTAAAATTGCTGATCCATATCAGATGAATATAGGATGAAGATCCATGTGAATTACCTCTAAAAGTGATAATTTATTTTAAAATTACCAATGTATGCTTTAGATCTCTGCATTATTAGGAAGTTTATATCATTTTTTTGGCTTCTGATACCATTGTTAGTTTGTTACCAAACAACACTATGTAGAAGCCTAGGAGGATTATGTTTGGATTATAACACTCAAGGTTCTGAATATTGTATCGTACCAATATACCGATCAGCTATTGGTACGGTACATACCGAGCTGTACTGAACGTATCAACATATGGTACACTAAGATGTACTGATGTACTGCTCATACCGGTCTTCTATCGGATCGGTATGTACCGCTCATGCCGAGTGGTACGGTACGGTATTGCAAACCATGATAACACTACAGGCATGTGAAATGGTTGATAATTACTCTGTTTACTTTACAAAACCAGATATATTGACAATGATGCTGAATGTCATCCTGTAAACTTTATTTCATTAAAGTCATTAGCTTCTTCATAATATATTTCCTTTATTGTAATGTTTTTAGAAAATGTTGTCATTGCAGTTGCAGTCTAAGCTTGACAAAATCTTTTGAAAGAGCAGCAGTAGACAAGGCACGTTCCTTAATTATTTTGCCAACGAAGAATGATCGGTTAGTATAACTTATAATTCTACTTATTCAAAATTATCAGGCTTTTCAATGAAAAAATTATTGTAATCAGAAGTATTTAAGTCATCTTACCAATTTGTCTAAGACATTTATTTTTATGCTACAAGAAGAAATAGGTTGAGTAATTAATGCATTGTTGGTAAGTTTGAAGTAGCACCAGCCACCAATTAATGATAAATGGATGAAAATTGTTTTGATTTGGAATTGTCAATGCATAGTTAAGGTGATATTCATACCACCATATAACATAAGACACAGGGGTATGTCCATGTCATAGCCAGAGTCAACCCTGATGGTTCATCTTTTACTTTGTTGATTGACTGGATAGAAAGCATTTTGTTTCCACTGACTTAAAAATGGATTTCATGTAGTCCATGACTCCATGCAGTATTTTCTCCAAGGGTGACTTGTTTATGAGTTCCGGTGCAATTTTAAAGTAAGATGTGCATTACATGTGGTGAGGTCTAGTAAACTGTAGTTGCTGGTTTTATGAGAGGAGATCAAAGACAGCGGCAATTGTGTTGTGAGTCTAGGGACATTGAAGTATGTATTCCCTGATAGCTAAATGGACCATAGTTGTGTTACGGGTTATGGCAAGAATCTTTCCTTGCGATTACTACTGGTATAGGACACCACTTGGCTTGAATCTTCAAGTTGGATTTTACACAAAAAGTTGCTTGCATATACTAACATTTTGTTTTGGTTTTACACAAACTGTTTTGAATTAACAGTTTTTGTTGAATAACATTTTGTTACTCAACAATTGCTGGCAATTTGGTGTGGCAATTGCATATGAAGGTGCGAGTTGTCATATGGATCTCTTACGGAAGTCAGTGTAAACTCAAAATAGTCAAATCAAACAATGTTGTTGGAAACTGTAATATGTTTTCCTATAAATGACAGCTAGAAATTTTCATTTAATTTTGACATCAAGAATGCTTGATCTTTTTGTGATATTCGGATGCTTGCTGTTTTCATAGTCTTGTTTTCTATGCCACAATGATAAGGGGAATCCATAACTAGGATCAAGAATTGTGCTCACTAACAACTCATAGTCTGTTATAATTGTTTTGACTTTTGAGAACTTTGCAATTCTAAGTAAGATTCATGTGAAATTTGTCAATGATATATTGGCCAGATGCAACTAATATGCAATAAACAAAATGCAGAACCCTTTTTTCATATGATGGCTTGCATACTGGAATAATACTAAGAAATCAGAAATATAGCACAAATAGTTGTTGATTATCCTATGAAAGACCTATGAGGTCTTATGAGATAAAAAACGGTGCATATTCTGGTTCTCGTAAAACTGACTTAGTTATGAGATGGAAAATGATGCTCATAAAATTGACTTATGTGTCTTATCTGATTGGTTAGTGTATTGTTGCACAAGTGATCACAAGTGATGAGTCTCATGTTCTTGTCCACGTGTGAGTGACATACACCGTAATAAGAATCCAATATAAAAAAATTGACTTAGGTGTGTTGAGCTTGTCCGGGTACACGATTGCAACATTTTTCAAGCATCATGGGCATGCATTTCAGGGGATACATTGCAGCATCTGAATTTATGCTCAAAAATATTATTGCATCTATAGATGTTCACAAAGATTTCTTTCAGTTACATTTTTTGAGAATACTCTATGTTAACACACCAGTAGCATATTAGACTTTAACAATGCTGATTGTTATGTGGACTATTTCACTGCCAGTAGTTCAAGTGATTTCATCCTAATCTACATGGAATTTCGTCTTAGTTCTTTTCTAATGCTTTACATGTTGATAATTTGCTTATTGAAGTTAATATAATCAGGTATGAAGTTGACACAGATGCATTTCTCTCATTGATAGCTCTTCAGCCTCTTCCCAATGTGGCATCTGTCCCTACCATAGTGGAGGTATATTATTTGTGCAGCTGAAAAGTTTTATTTTTAAAAAGTAATTAATTGAAATGCTATGTTGCTAACAGAGAACAACCTCTTGATTTTTTAGTTCTTATGTTAGTTTAGTTTCTGAATTTCTGTAACATCGAGAAGTTAGTGCTCCAACATATGCTAATAAAAGTCCACTTCGATAGGAAACATAAAATGTTGAAATGATGGCGATTAGATCCAACAAGTTTCCTTCCTTGCCAGATTATTCAGGTTGTGGGGCATGATAACCTTGACATTGTCTGTGATAAAATTGCACTAGCATTTCTTGCCATAATCTGGAATTTTGCTTGAGTCAGTGCTTACTTATTTATTTATATTCGAAGTTGTGACCTTGACAATTTTTTTTTCTGAATGTAGGCTTCCAGCTCTACTACATCTGAACTTCTTAAGTCAATCACAGGCCTGAATGTGCAGCCAGTTGAGATGGTTGCTTCCAAATTATTTGTTCAGTGTTCTCGGCAAAAGGGTCTCCTCAAAGTTTACAGACACTTGCTTAATTATCGAAGTAATTTTTTCCCTAACTGCATGATGATAATTGAGATTGACTAAAGAAAGAAGTGCTATTATTAGTGCAATAAAAGTTTAAAAAAATGTTTTTATGCATTAGAAACTCTGCTTGTCAAACTGATTGCAAGATGTTCTTCCGTAAAATATTCTAAAATATTATATTTATGATGAAAATTTTTGATCCATATATTCTGTTAGGAAGCATTTATATGGTCATATATTTTATTTTGTTAAGTAAAGTATTACTTAAATGAACTTAATATAGTTATAAGTTATAATTCACTTATATGTTTTTTTAATGGCACATATGTTTTTTTTAGCAGAATGTAGTAGCAAATGCCATATTCTGAAATGTTGAAGTTTCTTCTTGTTTTCATCCTTAAACTGTTAATATTGTTGATAACCATTTGCCACATTGGCATGTCCATTAAGTTGCTTCCTAGTTAAGCCTTCTACTTAATTTTCATTTCTTCCGTTTAACAAGATTACAAGCATGTAGCACGCAAGATTATTTCTCATTATACAGTTAATACAGTCACCATCTCTTGTTTGATTGATTTAGATGGTTTGCCATGTCAAAAATTTTTCTTGCTTCTAAGATGTTTGCTTTTAGTATTAAGAAACTAGTCATTTCCTTGCTAAATCATTTTGGTCTTTGAAGTGATTTACAAATGTATCCAAGTTATTCTGGTACAAAATATTAAAGACAATGTATTATAATTCCAGATATTGACAATAAAGAAACCTTCTTTTGTACAAATGAAAATTGATGTCTTTTAGAGACATGATCTAATAAAGGCTTTGCTTCTCTTTTTATCCCATAAAATGTTACATGACTTCTATTTGTCCTTGAAGCTTCATAATCTATCCATTATTCTGTGCATTAATTCATACTGGGCCTATTTTGGATTCCAATTTGATAATTCTTAATGTCTGTTACAGTAAGTCAATATGAAAATGATCATGCTTGAACTAGAAATCCGGAGGATTAATGAGCTAGTAGATCTCAAAGTGCCAGATTCATATACATCCTGAACTTTTTTGATTGCATGTTCTAACTATAAAATTTGGGGATTTGGTAGTTGATGGGTTTGATGTCCTCAAAATTGATCGACGGGGTGTCCAAATAAGATTATGAAGATAACATCTTTTCATTAAATAAATGGAATTCTTTTTATGATTTTAGTAATGACAGTGGATTTACTTACCTCCATGGAGTCTTGATGTTTGTTTTCCTTGCTTACAGAAAATGTGTTCAACCTTTGTAGCTTTTCATGTCTAATAGACTCCAAGTACAAGTATGCAAGACAAGCCATCCAGGAGGTAGAACTAAAAAAATTTATAAAATGCTTTTTTCTTCTGTAGATTCTGAGGTATAGTATTTATCTAATCATTTTTTTTTACTTTCTCCAGGCAGTGGTGTGTGGCCTCTTTAGATCTGGAAAAATATATTTTCACCCAAATGATGATGAAGTGATTACACAAACAGACAAAGTATGGATATCCTTTGATACTACTGAACATCATATTAATTCATGCTTCTCTAGACATCAATCTTACAACAATGTCAATAAAGACTAAATGAATAATTTGTGTTCACCCATTGGTGGATGGTAGTAGAAGTGTAGAACTATGATAATGTTCTTCCAATTTATACTTCCACTGGAAAGATTTCATCACACTAGTATTTGCTGCTAGACAGGGAAAAATTGTACTAAGTGTTATGTACATGAAGTGTTTTCCTACTACTAGGAGGCAGCAAGGCCATGCATAGAAGTTACTTATTATTCTAACATGATATTTATTTAATAACTGCCCTAGAGCATGAGCCTTGGCACCAAGATAAGGTTGTTCTTTTCCATCTGGGTCACTAGTGTTTTAGTTATAAGAACAAGCCAAGGGGAACAAACTTTTGACTTGCAGGAGTAAAGGATGCTCATTAGCTGTGCTGCCCGTTTTGTATGATTCCCATCCCACAAGGATCCAAGATTTATGTTCAATTACCCAGTAGGAACTTACTAGGGAACATGCAGAAAATAAGAAAGGCTTTACAGATTTGCTAGGTATATTGAGATAGAAGAATAAATGAAACTGATTAAGTACATGGTCAATATAAAACAAAGTTGATACTTGATACAAAGAAGGGCATGATCTTTTATGTTTCTACATGATGCCTATTGATTGTTTAGACGTTTTCTAGTGGTTCATCGAAACTATCACCTTCTTAATATAATTTATCAAATCTTATGAGTAAGTTTTTTGAGTTTATGCTTGTTGGTTAGTCATAACCACCAATTTCTCATATACTCTAATTAATCTGGTCACAACCTAGATGATCCATATTTGTAATGTTTAAATCATAGGACCAAACAAATTTTCTACATAAGGCCATCTAGCTAGAATAATGGATCAAAATTGGCAGGGCAGTCAGTCATGATAATAAACCAAGCATTGTTATGCTTTTTAAATAAGTATTTTGTTAATTACAAATGTAGTAGGTGTTTTTCAGTTGGTAACATTCCTAGACGTTTATCATAACACGATTCACAAACAGTTTCCTTGTTTGCTATGCTTTTTTGTCTCCTAACTTTTATTTCAATCATAGCTGCTTCTTATAGCTCCTGTTTATGGGAAAAAAATGCCACAAATGTTGCTCCCGGATGCATCAAATTTGCAGCATACTTCAAATTATCAAAATCTAGAATGCTCAGAAACTGAAGTTTGCTTTGACACCAAGATTAGGAAATCAAGGCTCGAAAATATAGTAAAACGCCCTTCAAAATCAAGTTCCAAGGTATGACGGTAGTCAAATGGCTCTACAACAGTATTTTAGAAGATTATTCATTGCTTTTGACAAGTTCCAAACTTTGTGCAGACTAGTGATTGGCATCTTGGACCACGAGAGTGCATATTCATGATTGGATGGCGACCAAGAGTTGCTGATATGATTCGAGAATATGATTATTACCTTGGACCTGGTAGTACATTGGTCTGTTCCAGATACTTGGAAATTAATGCAAGTGTTATTTTCACATGACTATATAAACTTTAGAGAAGATAAGAAAGCATTTTCTTCACATGACTTTACATAGCACTTGAGAAACATTTACACGAATATTGTACAGGGTTATCTAAAAAGCTGTTGACCCAGTTCCTTGCATTTGACCATGCTATTTCTGTTCGTTTATTGAGCACTTACCTAAATAAACTAGAATAATGTTGGTTAACTTCCAAAAGATTCTTTTCATATCATTTTCAAATCTAATATATCTGGGAATTAGTGAATAAATATTTGAAATGAACTTTTAGTCATGGAAAATGCATACTGAATTTTGTAGGAAATATTGTCAGAAGCTTCCATCAGTGAAAGGAACAGTATAGTGAACCCTGTGCTCCAAAGCCAATTAAAGAATGTCAAAGTTTCTCACAGGGTATCTCTCTATATATACATATTTAAGCATATCGTGTACTGTATTAGTGTGTTTGTCTGCATGTTTGTCTTGCTCTAACAGGCTGTTGGTTTGTGATGATGTTATGCATAGATGGGCAATCCCATGTATTATGAAACACTGAAGGAAGCTATATTAAATATTAGGAATTCTTCGTTGAAGGGGGATGATGTCCCTCTATCAATTGTTGTGATATCTGACAAAGAATGGCTTGCTGGAGGTAATTTCTATATTAATGCCCATTTTCAAAGTATATACTCAATTGACATATCTTTTTCACAGATCCATCCCAAGCAGATAAACAAACAACTTATTCCCTTCTTCTTGCTGAAATTATTTGCAAAAAACATGGGATAAAGGTTTGCTTGTTCACTATTGAAGAATTCCAGTTATTTGTGCCAGTGCATTTAACAAAATTGCTCTTCTGGACTTTTTATAGCATGCAGCATCTGATTAATTAATTACCTACTGCATAAGATTTGTGTTACAAATTGTCTCCATACACCAGCACTCTTATATCTATTTCTGTTTTAAAAAACAGCACTCAATTAGTTCTTGAGATCATTTATTTGTTATTTTGGTTCTTTGAAAACATTTGGTTCTACACCATGCAGCACAGGTTAAGCATGGATAAATATTGTGGAGCAACTTGTGAGAGAATTTCAGTTGCAAATCTTTATAACATTTATCTTTTTATTTCCTCTAATTATCTATATTGGTTCATTGGAGCCATATCAGAAAATTGCTGTAGATTTTGGTCTTCTTGTAAACTTTACATCAATAAGAAATTTACTGGTTGATTTCGGTTCCTGCTCCACTTCCAGACAAAATGAGAATCTGAGAAAGCATAGATCATCCATGTGCTCCCTTTTCTCCATTTGTATTATTCTTATTTCATATCGAATTAAATTTTGTTTTACTGCATTTGTTTGCTTTTCAAATTCCACTTCATAACTCGAATTCTCACACTCTTCTTTTTTTCAGGTGGAAAACCTAGTTGCTGAAATTGTTGATACAAGACTTGGGAAACAAGTAATTCTCTAACTTCATTAGCTACCCAAAGAATAAGGAATAACAATTTTATGAATCGTTTCATCTTCTGTATAGATTTCAAGAATAAGACCATCCCTTTCATTTATTGGTGCTGAGGAAGTGATGAGCCTTGTAACTGCTCAAGGTATCCCTTTTTTTTCTTTTTAAGTTTCGTCACTTTTGGTTATGTTTGCAGACACCATCCCTACTGTTTATAAACTAAATAAAGCACACCCTGCCTTCTGGATGGCAGTGGCAGAAAGCGCTGAGCTGAATGAGGTTTGGAAAGACATCCTTAATGCTGAAGGAGATGAGATATATCTGAAGGTATTTTCTTATCTTCTTTAATTCCAGTCTCAATTGGTTTCATTCATTCTAATCTCAGGAGTTTCATTGTATTTGCCAAATTCTGCGACTGGAACATTTGTTCATAATGGGCCTGGATCAAACTTCATTATGAATGATTGTGGTCGGAGACGGGCCAGGCCATTACCAGTGTGTTGTTCAAGTAAATAGTGTCTGAAACACATTATACCTTGCCAACAGGATATAAGCTTCTACATGAAGGAGGGTGAGACGCCATCTTTCTTGGAGCTATCTGAAAGAGCAATCCTACGCCGAGAAGTTGCAATAGGTTATGTGAAAGGAAACAAGCAGGTAGTTTATTTGTACTGCCTACCCACACAGTTTCACTATCACTAATTTGGATGCCATGTTAACTTCCTCCACATTATGTTAGGTTATAAATCCAAGAAACAAGACGGAACCTCTTTTCCTGGAGAAGACAGATTTGCTTATTGTAATCTCCGAGCTTGAAGGGGAACAACCGCTCATTGTGTAAAATGTTTTTTTTTCTTTGGAGTATATATTATATGGCAGTGAAGTTGGAAGATCTTCTGTTCATGGTCGGAGTGGTGGGTTGTTATGTGCAAGGATGATCGTCCACCTTTTGTGGCAATCAAAAGTATCAATATAGAAATACAAATCTGTGCTCTGAAATCCTTAAGCATTCTGGTTATGCAGCAGCAGCTGGATTTCACAATCTGTATATTCTACATCCTTTGCTTTCTTTTGCTAGTTATGGCTTCTGTGCAGCTGGGATCGCTTCCTTGTTCTTCTTGAGAAGTGCAACACACTAACCCACTTCAACCAGATCTTGGCCCCGGTAAAGAGGCTCTGCAGTTCCTCACCCCGAGTACTCGACTCGCGAGATCAGTTTTGTCTCTCCCCAGTCCAGAGGTTTTGATCTTTACAAGTGTATGCTCTCATCACAGATCTTCTGTCGTTTAACAGATCCATGGTCCATGTTCATTTGCAGAATTCTCTCATGAAGATGTCCGTGCTTGGGTTGTGGAGATACTGCTTCTGCCCGGCAGGTGTTTGATCAATTGCATGGATACGATGTCGGTTCAGTGCAGGTTCATCCCATCCGGGCCTGCTGCGTGGGATATGGAAACTCCCTGGTGAGTTCTCAAGTAGTTCTTGCACTATAATGCTATCTTAATTTGATTCGTGCAAAAAGTATAGCATCATGTCAGAAGACCCAACCTCGTGTTTTTGGTGGGTTCTATTCCTAGTCACGATGGGCAGAGACTTGGTGGCGAAACGAAGTTTTCCATCTCTCTTTATCTTATGATAATAAAGGGTGCTGTGTGGTCAAGACATGGATAAAGCATAGATGACTTGACTGTGCCAGCGTAATGGTGACAGAGGAAAGTTTCTAGTGGCTCACTCTGTCTCTCGCCCCATTGATTGGATTTGGTACGAACATTTGGCTTCTGAGGTTGGAAACGTGACTCCATCCATCTGCACAACCATCGAATCTCATGTCATTTGCTCGAGCACTCCACCACCAAAGGCGGCCCCCGTCTGTGGCGGGCGTCTCGATTCATCGTTCCAGTCAAATTGGCTCCATTTTTCCGGTCACGTGGAAATCAGAAACGTCACGCAGATTGGCTCCATTTTCCACGCAAATCCGAGAAAACTTGCACCAGCGACATCTATAAATGCCGGCCTCCATGCCGCCACCGTTTTCATCCGAAGAAAAGCCATCATGACGATGAGCGCCAAGGTGAGCTCCGTCGTCGCCGTGCTGCTCTGCGTCGCCGCGGCGGCCAGCGCGCAGCAAGCGTCCAACGTCCGGGCGACGTACCACTACTACTACCCGGCTCAGAATAACTGGGACCTGAACCGTGTTAGCGCCTACTGCGCGACGTGGGACGCCAATAAGCCCCTCGAGTGGAGGAAGAAGTACGGCTGGACCGCCTTCTGCGGCCCCGTCGGCCCAACCGGCCGCGACGCCTGTGGCAAGTGCTTGCGGGTAACAACTCCACGCCGCAGATACTATACGTTCTAAGTCGACCCATCCCAATCCACTGAAGCAGTGTTGGGAGAGCAAAAGGTCGAGGACTCGACACTGACCCATGTCCCTGGCGAGCGTCTTGCAGGTGACGAACACGGCGACGGGAACTCAGGCTACGGTCAGGATCGTGGACCAGTGCGCCAACGGAGGGTTAGATTTAGACCAAGGCGTCTTCTCTCAACTGGATACCGATGGTGGCGGCTACAATCGAGGCCACTTGATTGTCAACTACCAGTTCGTCAACTGCGGTGACTGATCTGTTGCCTCTCTTCCACACCATCTCCTGCAAGCATATATATATACATCGATCTATATAAATAAGCTTGCTTGCATGCTCAGTTAGTGATGCTGTAATGCTATCTTACCATCCAATAAAATGACAACGAGGAATGACTGCCTCTGCTGTCTGTCTTTGCATGACAAAGAAGAAGATCGTGGAATTCGCTGATGTGAGACGATAAACTTGGAACATTCCTTTTAAACTAAACCATAGCAAGGTTCGCAATATCATACCGTACCGATATTTCGATCTGGGCTCGATACGGATATGATACGGTATATCGAACGGTACACTCAGGTGTGTCGAGTACTGTAGCACTGCTATAGTACTACAGTGCACTCGGACCGGTAACAGACGATCCGCGTACCGATAATCGGTCGGACCGGTATGTACCATCCGTACCAGGCGGTACAATTCGGTACTGCAGACCTTGAACCATAGTACACTGCGAAACACTATTTTCAAACACAAAAAATATGAATTGAACAGTCAAACAGTCTTTACCAATTACAGTTTTGGCGCCAGGGAAAGATTTCTCCATTACTGGCTGCATGTTTCGACAATTCTAATGTTTCAGCATGAAGAATAACTTAAACAAGATGTTGGAGTTCATCATGTATACATAGAGAGCAGAGGAGAGACCCTCCCTACACAGCAGGAAGAAGAGAGAAGAATGAATCTTACACACTGCCTTCAATTTCCCATTTGAAGGGGAAATTACAGCAGTTGCTGGGGATCAAGAATGAAAACATGGTGAGAGGTAAGAAGAGATGATGAATCATGTTTCCAACTATTCGGATGTGGAAAATCTAGGCTACACTCATGCAGCATCCCAGCGTCGAACTCACTGTCTTCTCCCAGCCTCCATCGAGTCCAGAATCGAGCTTGTGTCCCTCGAGTGGATCCCATCTTGACCCTCGGATGAAACATAAACAGTCTCGATCTCTGATGGCCTCGACTGAAGAGGGTTTGACTGAAGAGGGTTTGCAGTTGGTTGATCGTTGTGTCTGGAGTCAGCCATTGCATGCAAGTATGCATGGGGAAACCAACCTGGAAGAAATACTTGATATGAACTAGGAAGACAGGAAAATATATTATGCAGTGAATTCACAGCAAGAAGCATTTTTGAGGGAGTTTGATGGTTTTGGACATGGCAAACCAAGTTACTAAAGCCATTAAATATCGACATGTCACTTTCCCTGTGAAATTTGGTGAAATGTTGACTTCGATATACAAATTCGTGAATATGGTATGCACATTAATAGCAAAAAGTAGCAAGATTAGGAATCCTACAAGTGAATAATGACTGCTTAGAATTTGCAATACAGTATGCACATTAATAGCAAAATGTAGCAATATTAGGAATTCTGTAAGTAAATAATGACGACTTAGAGTTTACAATACAAATTGTAACACTCTGGCTTAGCCTCACATCGGAAGTGAGTTAAGATTGGTTTATAAGGGTCTCGCATTGGAAGTAAGTAACCTTAGCTTAAGCAATTTGTTCGGGTCAATGGTTTAGGCTCAATAAAGTTAACAGACCAGTTATCCCATCAATCATCAGGGTCTAAACAATTGGTATTAGAGTTGATGGGGCGTGTACTACTGTTAACTTTAGCTAAACCAGGTTGAGGTCGGATTGTGACACAAATTGGACAACTCTAGGAGTTTGCCTTTGAATAGAAATTGAATTAAAAAGAGTAACATTTTACATGCAAAACAAATATTTGTATGTATGAGGTGAGAAACTCACACTAGTACTTGAAATGTACTAAGTACCACTGTGTTTCTTGAGAAATCAAACTCATAAAACAGAGCATACAAACAGACACTGCATATAATATAAAAAAGAGTACATACCATCTATATCATAAGGTGGTGGGAAGAATTGCAGGTAACAAAATGAAGCAATTACCAATCCTGCATAAGGAAACAAAAATATTCAGGAATATGGAATAACGTCAGCTTAAAAGTTTAGATTGATTTCAAATCAAACCTAGAAAACCTCCTGCGAACACATCTTGCCAATGATGCCAGTAGTCATCAACTCGGGAAATTGCAATAAGAGATGCACAAAGCAGAGGAAGGAACACAATGCACAGTTTTGCAACGTGGCCCCGACGATCAAAAGCCTTGAGTTTCCCTGCAAGATACCATGATAGAAAACCTAGACCTGCAAAAGACCCTGCACATGGATAATAGAAATCCTTATAAGCAGAACTACAAAAAATCATTTCTTGTGGAGAGATCCTATACAAAGCCGATCCAAGTCTTGACTAGTGATGAGTAACGAAAAAAGCTTACTCATGAAGAACATTGGAAAAGACTAAACAGGATGGCAGTAATTAGAGCTTTGAGAGGAACAAGAAGTAAAACACCAATAGCTCAAAAAATATGACATCCTAAAATTCAACCACAAATAACACATAAGTTGGAGTTAATTAAATGGTCAGGCCTACATTACTGCAAGATAGTAGTATTTTCAGATATAACAATAGTAACAACAAAGCTTATAAGTTCTAACTATTTGGCGTCTGCTACATGGATCTTTTGCCACCATTAAGTTATGTAAAATACTATATATTTAGTTAAGTTTAAAGTAGTTAAATTTTTATTTATAGTTTTTATTAAAGTCCTTTTAAGTCTTCCTCTAGCTATTCTCGTATCACTAACATTAATTA
Organism: Musa acuminata AAA Group; assembly: GCF_036884655.1. NCBI lineage: Eukaryota > Viridiplantae > Streptophyta > Magnoliopsida > Zingiberales > Musaceae > Musa > Musa acuminata. Next base: position 1,941,159 of record NC_088343.1, on the reverse strand, counting down.
TTTCACCTCTTTTGACAACCGTATCTGAAGGTCTCCTCAGCACATGTTCATATCATCTTAAATGATTTTTTTTTATTATTTATTGAAGTGATACCTAATTATTCATGAATAAAAGTATTTCTTTTCCATCTTTCCTGGTAACTCCACACATCCATCTCAACATTCTTATCTTGACAATATAAACTTTTTGTATATGTTTTTTCTTAATTGCCCAAAGCTCAAATCCATAAAGTAGTACTTCAAGATACAATAATACGAAAACAGATGAAAATTTATCAGAATAGATTGACAAAAGCTGAAGTTAAAACCCTCAATGACAAGAAAACTAGTTGGCCAGTTTGATGCTCTAGCCGACCAATTTTATGCTTACATGACGAATGTCCACTTGGAAAACTCTTGTGCCCTTCTTTAATAACACTATTGTCCCCATGGCATATAACATTTGTCGTTATGTTGTCATAGACCTGCATATTAAGAGTATGAGCAACATTACTTTAAACAAAAGCTACATAAACTAGTATGTTTATCGATGGTAATAGACAAAAGAAAAATTCAGGACATGATAAGAAAAGAAGTTCAATGTAATAAACTCAGGACCCACAGCTTTTCCATCAGGAAAACATCGCCAAAAGAAATCTGGTCGTGGTCGACCAACGGCATCCTTTATTGCATCAGTTAAAACTCCAGTTATAAGTACCGAGAAGAGCAAGCCTGTTTACATGTGCATTAGTCAACTGCAGAATGAAAGAAACTTCATGCAAACGAAACTGATCACTCCTATAAAGGATGAGGAAAGGAGGTGTACCTAGTACGGCATTATGCAAATCATACACATTCTTCCTTTTGACGTAAATTCCAATGATTATTGCAAAAGGTAATAGAATTCCAATCAACTACCAAGAAGATGTTATGGTTCCACTAAGCACAAATGTGATATTAAATGTAAAGACGTGATCCAAAACTGTAAAAAGGTGACAACATGTACCGGAACAGCCCAAAATGGTACTGTGTTGCTTTTCAGTGGATATCTCAGATCTGTCATCATGTCTCTTCCAACAAACCTATGAAAAGGTTCTATAATATTCAAGCATCCATCTATTATAGCAAGGAGTATGAGTATGAACCAGTCATGCATGTGAAATCTTGCGACTTGTGTTCCATGGGATCTCACTGTGTGAGTGCCTAACTGAATGTCTGGCATTTTTTCCTGAAGGAAGAAAGAAGAAAAAAATCAGTAAATTAAACAGTCAAAGATGCTTAAATTCATGCAGTTTCCTCAATTATGTGTGATCTGCCCTCATCAGTTTGCAAACATACCCAAACAACACAGTTAATGCATCCACCAACATCAGGGAAAACTGTGTTTTCAAGAAATGATAAAGAAATGGAAGAACTTGAACAAGAAACATAAAGGGGAAACTATTTTCACTGTGAGAGTGTTAGATTTACAGAACTAATGGTAAATTGATTCAACATAACTGATGTGAAGGCTTGTTATTGTCATTGTTATGTTGATAATATGGCAAAACTTCTAATACAATATGCTTGAATTATACAATCTAAAGAATAGTTAACATTAACTAAAGCACAAAGAAGGTTGATGACCATAAAGTTTGTGTCATGCCCCAACATGATTTAACTCTGTAATAAGAAAATTATATCGTGCATAAACCACTCATTCAAAATCCATATTTACAAAGGTAATTTTTTTATTAAATCAAATATTAATTGTATTTACAAGAATAAACTTTATCAACTAGAAAAAGAGGGGAACTTGTTGATAGTGCTATTTAAAAACCAAGAAGTCTCCCTCATGTTGTGTATGAATCACAAAAAAAAATCATAAAAATAGTCTTCAATGCTCATGAAACATCTTTAATTATTTTATACTAATATTTTCATATCGAATGACAATAAATCAATTCTTCATGAAAAACGTCTAAACTAACCTAATTGGACTTGAGTGGATTAATTTGTACTAAACCAGCTTAAACAAAACAAGATAACTTTGGAATCATCCTAAATCGATCATGAACCAATCAAAACAGGTTTGGTTGGTCAATTCCAAGGCATAGATTGGGCCATAGGTTGGGCCACGGACCACATGTGGTGCTGGCATTGGGCCCTTGTGGGCAACGAGCATGGCCCGTAATTGGCTAAAAGGGGTCAAGCATCGGCTCGGGTTTGGTGCACAGTTTTAGGTGGGGCTTGGACTAGGTCGTAAGGGCCTGAACTGGGGTCATGTGGGACACACGTGCCCATGGAGCAAAGGAGGGCAATGGGCTCGAGTATTTTAAGGTGATAATGACAAATTTTCATGAGTTTCATTAATTTGGTTTATTAAACATGATTCAATATTTTAAAATAACAACATAATTCAGTCATCATGATCTTAAAATACAAGATATTCACTATCCGACAATCCTGAATCATAATTCAAAATTTTTAAACTAATGAAGTTAGCATCATTATACATCCAAAATTTTTCAGCAATATAAAAAACAATAAACAAGAAAAGGGAGAGGACCTACCTCTCACTTCAAGATGATCCTCTACTTATTCCCTCTCGTTGTTTGTCAGAACAAGGGAGAGTGGGACATCTTTAAATAAGAGAGGGAGAGCACTCTAAAATGGTAAGAATAAAAAATTTATTTTTGAATTAATTAATTTTATTTCAAATGCATTCGCACAATCAAGGAAATTAAATAAAAAATATAAGGCTAAAAACCTAATATGAAATTCTTATTTTAGGAAAAGCAGAAAAATATCACGTGATTCAGAAAAAAGTCCTACTTGTTATTAGGATTGTAAGTACAAACAATATTCTTCTACCCTAAATGATTCCACATACAGGGAAGGAAGATATGTGGGGAATTACTGGGAACTCTTTTATCATAAAGGGCAGCATGCAATCAATGATCCTTTCCACGAACTGAAAAGGAACTCTGAAGAACTAGCCCCTTAATTCTACATATTTTAAGCAATGATAATATTTGGTATTAGAAGCCAGATTTGTGTGTATAAGACCATTGAAAATATTTTCAGAAAGTTAGATGTGCTTAAAGTTGTAAACCACAATAGGGAAGACTTGACTTGTATTTTAACTGGAGTAAAGGATAAGAATCCTTCATATTACTAAAGAGTACGAGTGATCTTATTCAAGTATTTGGTGCACGGATCCTATCATTAGCAAAATGCAGGATTACCTACTAATAAATTTTAGAAACTAGGCTGTTGAATGGGTACCAGTGCCACCAGTTTGATAGAAATTCCCTTCTCATACTAACTGGAGTTTATCACAATACAAGATTATCATACACTCTCAACAGGTGAAATTGACTCCTAAGCTTATTCTAGTATTGTCACTATACATATACTTTTTGGTTTTTGGTTGACCTGCGACCTAAGTGCTATCCAGCTTGCGAAACCTCAATCAGAAGGATCTCCAGAAGCAAGTTGAACCCTTGTTTAGGTTGAGATTTTAGACTTCTTTTCATTAGATGAATTACTATGTTTCTGGTAACTCTGCATCTGTCTCTTTTTCCTGCACTTGGAGAAGGGTGAAGTACTGATTCTTGGCCATGGGAAGTTCTATTGGGGGGTTGGGGGAGAAGACCTCGAAGACAAACAGAAAAAACGGAAAGCCAACCCAAACAAGTTGAGGGTGAAAGGACTCGGGTGCTATCATCTTAGAAACGCATAAATTTAGGCAAACTGTCTTTCTCAGTAACTTGTAATCTTTTCTCACTTGTGTGTACCTAATCAACCGATGTAACATAAGTCAGCATAAAAGTCAAACCAAATCTCTAATAAATGTATAACTTCCACAAAAACAGAAATAAAAAGAAAACATTTGTTTTTTGTTTCACTGAAGCACACAACAGTCCCTCAACCAATAATTGCATTCCTCACAACTATGCCTACAGCTCGATTATCATCATAAAATACCAAAACTATGAAAGAAATGCAGTTCTTAAAAAAACAAAATTGTGTCCATCAATTCATTAAATAGGACAGCAGAACTTATATCTCAACACAACTGGTCAGCTCAAATGCAACATACACATGCAAAATACAATGGATCAATCCCAATAGACATCCTTTTTAAACTTTTTTCTCCAAAAACTCCATAGTATTTTGCATTTGAGGTTCCTATATCTCACGAGCAATGGGACTTTTATGGACATACAGCAACATTCTAAATTCGTGGCAGTTCCTCATCGTTTGCGGAAAACTACTTCCCCCTACAACTCGTGGCCAATCCTTTCTTGGAACTTGGGTCAGAAAATCTACTTAAGCTGTGCTCTATAGGCAACGGTTGTAGGCATCGCAAGAGATAAGGGTCTCAATCGGAGGAAAACTAGATCCAATGCCTAGGTCAAGATCAACAGATCAACTCTGGCATTTTCACCATAGTCGTCACATCATCCGAACTCTTTGATAGGCCGATAGAACTCTCTAAAAATCTCTTCTTTTTTTAATTTGCAATTCCAAGACTCGGGAACCAATTCATCCGAAGATCTGGACATGCTGAAGGAGGACCGAGGAATTACAACCATCAGAAAACCAAGAACAGAACTCCAACATGCAAAAGCACAGATCTTAACTGCCAACATTCCAAGCAACATCAGAAATGGCTGTCCACTCGGTGAAAATTCCAAGAGTGGGAAAGCAAATCCAACAAACCGCAGACAAGAATTAAGAGCAAGAAGAGTCAAACATTCAATCATCCTCTTACCGATTTCCTTTGTCGTATCAGAGATAATGTGTTGTGTGGACACGGAAGCAGCGGCTCGTCAGAGCAGGCCGACACCGAGCCCTCTCCTTCCCCGCCCTCCGCTTCTGTAATAGACATATCACATCAATCAAAGAAGCAATTCCAAGAAACAGGACGAATAGGTCAGAAAGGGACCCAACCCGGAATTTTCCGGTTCCTTTGGACTCCCAAACCAACCACGAGAAGGAAGACGACGTGGTAGAATCGTAATCTTTTAAGGGCACGGCGTTCCTTTCAATTTACTATGAGGGGTTGGGGCGTCCGTCCATTTACGGTGTTGCAGTTCGAGTTGTGTCGGATTTGGTTGCGAATCACTCGTAAGACGCTTTGTTAGATTTGGTTACACCTCTCGTTAGGTTTGTCTTTGCCGTTGGATTTGGTAGTAGATATCGAACGGTTGTGTGTTCTTTTTTATTGGATCCGGTGGTAACTGTTTGTTTCATTATTGCATTGGAAAGGAAAACATAATTGAGGAGAGAGAGAGAGAGAGAGAGAGAGAGAGAGAGAGAGGGGGAAGCGAGTGGTGGAGGTAAGACCACGGGACGGTGGCCGGAACTGGAGTCAACGAACGCGGGTTAAGGGATCGATGTGGGGAAGACAGTATTATCTTTAAGGAAAACACTTTGGGCACAACTCAACCACGAAGGTAGTGAAAACTATAATATGAAGCCATGATGGATCAAGAAAGTTATAAAATGTTCTTATCTCATATCACATATATTGTCTTAATTTTTATAAAAGACTTGGTAGGTATGTTGGATAAGAATCTTGTAATGGTCGAGCCAATTGATTACAAAGGAATTCGACTGATATTTATGCAAAAGTGGACAAATTCTTTTTTTTTTTTTTTTTCATTCTATGTAGGCACGTCATATGCGTAAAAAGATATTTTACTTAATTAAGATATTTGACTTTTTAATACTTATATCTTAAATGAATACACTATGCGTTAGGAAGATGTTTTATTTGATTGTGATATATTAGGCACTTTGACGTTAAGGTTCCGAATAGACACATCATGTGCAAAAATCACACACAAGAAAATTTTTTTATTATGTCAATCAATTAAGGTACATAATGTGCTTGAGCGAACCCTAAGAAAAATCTTTAATTATTAACGAATGTATTATGGATAAGATGAACACATCAAATATTTCAAAATTTTTTAATCTTTAATCGCATAATATACTTCAAATGCTTTATATATTTTTAATCATTAACAAATGTATTATCGATAAGATGAATGCTATGGGTTGCATCCAATGTTTTAATTTTTTTTATCCTAAGCAAACACATTATAAGTAAGTGGATATTTATGATTAGGTCTGGTGATTCAATTTTCTTTGTGGGTGAACTCATGTGTGCAAGAGAACCGCTTTGGATTATGTTAGGTGTTTCGATTTTTTTTTTTTTTAATCTTTGACGGATGCATCATGCAAGAGAGATACATTTTTCGTCACAGTAGGAGATATAAGCTACCCATGAACACATTGTGGTGCTAAGGCTAGGCTTCACATGCATAATGCTATATTTTGATTTTGGATTATTTTAGACCTTAAACGAGAGATATTATAATATAATGATTTAATCTTATATCAAAAATAAATAAATTAAGATTAACTTATAAGATTATGATGCATATACTCATTTATCTCATCATAGATAAAATCATGATGCTTATAGTTACTTGTTCAAAGTAGGTCTGGCCTCGTCAATCGAGTGTGCTTATAAAATTGACCAGGGTTGAAAATATTTATAAGCGATTGTAGCATTAAGTAGTCAGTTATATTTAATAAGTCTTTAAATATACGAATTGACATGTTGTCACATTCAACTTGATTAGACTATACATAATGATGTTCCTATAACATAGTAAACTTATAGTGAGCTCCTTAAATTTTATTTCCTAATGATTAATAGATCAAAGATGATCGTCGATCATTAGTGAGATCATCAAAGTGGTACAAAAGTGAATTATACAATGGCTACTCCAAAAGAAGCTTCAAATCCAATAATTTCAGTAATCAACAGACAAACTTCCTTCACTCACTATAAGACAACATCCCGGCCATGGTTTATATATATATGAAGTAGCATTCGATTACTAGAAGACATATCCAAAAGAAGCTGAAGTGTGATGATTGGATCTCCACCTAGTAAGTAGATAGTCTATCCGATGCTGAAGTTTGTGTCTGATTTATTTTTTTTCATCCATGGTTGGAAATGATTGACAATTTCAATATTTTGTTGGAATCAGTAAAGTTCGATTGCCTGCAATCATCATCATCAATGCTCGAGAGAAATGGTTGGACACTTACACATGATAAACCTTTTGTGAATGATTTAGTTCTTAACATGAATCGAGTCCAGTAAAATTAGCATGGGGGCAATATTCGTAGACCCCGATATCTACTGGTCCGATCACGAATCAACATCCAACCAAGTAATCGTATCGGTTCGATCAGATCGAAAAAAATTAAATTAAATTTTGATGATCATCCATTTGTCTGATTATCAATAACCTCTCGCGCCGATCAGTATATTGGTAAACCATGTGATAATAGGTCTCGGACCGAAACTTAAAACCTTAGTTGAGAGGTCATGACTGGCTTACTATTGCAGAAAATATTCCTAATCAGGTGGTAGGTAAACCATTCTGTTTCCATCAAAAGCACTGTAATGTTTCATCAACGACAGAAAACTAGTGTCTATGGAAACAAAAGCAGGGAAGTTGCTGAGAAACCCTAACACCAGGGGGCCTAAATTTAGCCACACAACTGACTATGACATCAAGGATTCATTAGGAATAATGAGACAGCACCGGTTACATTATTTGGGCATACTTCTACTCATTCAGAAATATAGATGATGGCATTTTACAGATCTGGCTCTTCTACAACACTATATGAAATTTAAGATTTATGTGTGTTTCCAAATTGTAGAACATACTAAAAATTGCAGCTAGTACTTTACAAGAGTCGGCCAACCAAGCATCAACAAGGAACTTACTCGAGTGAAAGTACTCCTTGTCGTCCGAAGATACCAAGTTGGCCATCGGGGTTGTGCTGAACATCAGCGTGCCGTAAGGGCCAAATGCACTGCCTCAGTTTCACGGGAAGGAAAATATATTTATGGTAACTTGCAATGGAACATTTATGGCAGCCAGTAAAAGCTCATTTGACCCCGTTACTGGTCAGACTCGATTAGCTGATCAACTACAAAGATCCACTTCCATTGCTGATTTAATCGGGGAACACTGGAACATTCACTTTGGCACTGAAGTTTATGACTAGTGTACATGATGTATTGGAGTAAATGACTGGACAAAGTATCAACCATGACTAGCCTGTAATGGTTGCCTATGACGCATCTCTTATTGCTAAATTGGCCATTCGAACACGATTCAAATTTGATGATGGCCTTCTAACTGCTTCCAGAATCCTACTATATGCTACCTTCACGGGGACACATGGAACTACAGGCACTTGCCTCTCCAGTTTCATCAAGCCACTGAATCCATCACTTCCCCTTGCAAGCCTTGTGTTGCAATTCTGACGACCAAGTCTTTGTTCAATTGCAAAAGAAGATAGTGTTCTGGTTTTCTGGCTCGACAAGGTTACCCTTTTCAATGACTTCTTGTGAATCTTCCCCAAGGGTGGTCGGTGAGCGGACATTAGCTTATTTTTAGCTAATCTGGACTGGTCCTTAGAATGATCTGAAGTTCTGCTTTGTTGCTCTGAATATCTAGAAATCCCAGCATCATCATCCTCCAAAGAAGATGCCACCGGATTAGGACGAGGGACTCGTTGCATGGCTGTTCTTCTGGCAGTCCTCCAGACAGGTTGGTGTGCTACACTTTCATCCGGACAAGAATAATTGCTAGAAGTATATTGACCAGCAGAACCATCTTCTAAAATTTCAATCTGGACAGGGTGCCCTATAATTGCTTTTCCATTCAATCTGCTCATTAGAGAAACCAGAGGGACATGCTCACCTTGATAGCTCGCTTTAACTTTCAGATTAACATCAAACAAAATGGACCCCATCTCTCTGCTTGCCTGAGCAGCATAAACAGTATCATAGCACTCATCAGATTCTTCCCAAAATTTCGTTCGAGCTCTGTGATGTGACCCATCAGCTTCCCAGCCTGATGTCGACATTGAATGAGAATCATTTTCCAAATGGTTGAAGCCAAAGTGGCTTCTCCTGAGACCCCTAGATGCTTTAGAGGCTAACGGATATGTTTGATTGTTATATCCATTGATTTCATCCTGAAGAAAATCCTCACCAATCAAATCAGCCTCATCAGAAGAATAGTTTTCCTCCGTTTTAATATGGCAAGAACCATGCTCCACATCCCTCTGGCCGGGATGTTCCATCTCCACCAGTCTTGAACTGCTACACTTGGCCCCATATGCTGTTTCCCTTGCAGAACTGTTGCATTTCTCTGAACCAATGATACTGATCTTGTGATCCATTACATCAGCTGGCATCTTCACTAGATTACGGATGTTGCGTTTTCCTTTCATATGCCATTTGGAAACTCCCACCTCAGCAGAAGCATCTGCAGGATGTTCACGAGGATGCACTTGGGAAGTGTAGCCAGTAAAAGGCACATCGTCATTGTACATATCGCCAAATTTTTCTGAAATAAGATATGCAGAAGGGTCACAATCTTTTCGTCCAGGTGGAAGGGAACAACTAGCATCTGAAACCAAACCAATAGAATACAGCTCTTAAGGAAAACATAGCAAAAGAAATTAGCATCAAAGGTCAAAGAAGGCTTAAAATGATACCCCACATCATAATTTCTGCAAATAATACTAACATCATCTTCACACCATCATAAGTTATTTTTAATACCCAATAATAATTTGCAAATTAAATTCAAAACAAAAGTGGCATTGACTCTGATCTTATACAAGTATAATTCAAATCAAGTAATGGAATCCTGAAGCTGAAGAAATGATCAAAATGAGCCAGATACAAGCAAGCAGGACTGCATTTGTCTACCACATATATAAGCCTCTAGATGCACCAACAAAAGGAAACAAGTTGCTATGCATATTTTTAAACCTCAAAGTCCAGATTGAATATGTTGAAGATTTCACCTGTTTCTAACAAAATGTCAGACTGTTAAGATCAAAACCACAACCGATCAGCAAATCATAAATGGTATTTTTTATCTTTAAAGACATCTCTGAATGTTTTGAAGTGGGCCTAAGATTATCAAAAGTTTCTGCCAAGTCTTTCAACCTACGCATCTGGGAAAAGATGCAATTTTCCATATTATAATCCAGACAAGTCTGCCCTCTAATTGATCTGTCACATCCCTTTTTTTAACAACACAACTAAGAACAAGACCATCTGTCCAAGACATCCATCTAGAGCAATTATTGGCTGATTTAGTTTATTCAAGAGTCAAAATTTCACGTCTTATTCAAGATGAGAAAATTGTTCGAAAGACAACTAATGAGCTCTAGTAGCTTAAACTAGGAATTATTAAAAGCTGGAAGCTTCTAGTACTGCTTAGTAGCGATATTGAAAAGTCTTTTCCACTCAAGTCTCAGATATAATACAATCAGAATGTCTACTCAGATTTGACACAATCAGAAGAAGTCTTCTCTGAAAATAAATAATAAACAAAAACATTTCAGCAATCATGCTGAGTAGGATACTCTCAAATTAAATTCAAAAACTATAAATTAACTTGAATAATCATGCTGAGTAGGAGTCCACCATCGCTCGTCAGACATCGATGGTGGACTCCCCCAACAATGAATGAAGAACCATACATTGAGTAAACTATACAACAACAACCACTCACTCGTCAAAATAGAGACATGTTCCTTCCAACAATGAATGGAAGAACTATCTAGCAGCCACATTTATCAACCCACTAATCCTCGAAAGGAATCACTCTACTAGCTCTTGTGTGTATATATATATACATTACATCATTCATTTATAATTTCATTAATTCAAACATGAATCCAAAAAGACATTTAAATGTATAAAAAATATCCATACATGATATATCACATGGGAAACTCAGTCTGTTAATGGCTCCCTACCATGATGGACTTGGAGCTCTTTTTCATATGTCATCATATGCGTTATAATATCAAACTCGGTGTCAATTAGTGAATAAACTTAAGAAATGGTTAATAGTTGTCAAAATTCATCCCTTAACATCAAATGAAATCCCTTAGATTCAATAAATCAGGAGATCAAGGGGTATTGAGCCCACTAGATGCTAAGATTAACCTGAACCCAACCTAAACCAATCCAATTTCTAACCTGATTTAGATTCAAGATGAATTTTCCTGAATCAATTTGAACCATTCTAGAACCATCCAAAAGTGGCTTCAACTGGTCTGATTTCTAGTTCAACCGGTTTTAAAAGCTGAATAGGCTTGAACTGACTCTAAACATTCTAGAATCACCCAAAACTGACTTGAAATCAGCTATCACATTGGTCATGCCATGTTGGACTGTGTTCAACATGTTGGGAAATGCTGGTCTAGCCTGGACCAGACCGGGCATCTGGGTCATACTGACTTGGTGGCGGGATGGGTTAGACATGACCAAAGTCGAGTCTGGTCCACTTTGGTCGGTGGTGGACCTGACTCATACCGATTCGGTCCCTGCCAGGCTAGAGCTCATTTTTGATCCAAGACGAGCTAGGGTCTGCCCCGGATCGAACCAACATTCATCCTCTTTTTATATCATAATTTAAATATGACATCTCTTAAATTCAAAAAAAAATTAAACAAATTTTTTGTCATATAATCTAATGAATATGTGAACATATTTAATCTAATCTAACATGAATATCATTAAATTTTGTTTAAAGACACAGACAACATTAAATATGGTATATTAATTTTAACATCATGGTGTAAAATTTTTGAAACAATTAAATTAACATTAATAATACTAAAATTTAGAAACATATGTTATTTTTAAATATAAATTTAATAAATATCATAATTTTATGAAATATTAAACAACTAAAGAATCAATATATTATTTCAAAATTTAGACCAAAAGAAAAGATGGAGAACATACTATTTTTTCTAAGGCAATGACCACATCGTCCTCACTAGTGGTCTTCCCTAACAATCAAACCTCTCCCCGGCCAAAGTTAAGATAAATAGTGAGGACATCATCTAAGTTTATATAGGGAATGACGAAGGACCTCCATTGATGTAGGGAGGTTTGTATCCATATCAAATGCTATTTTTAAATAAAAATAAAATAGATTTTTCCTTATTAGAATACATTGTAAAAGTATGAAATAAATCCTGAATGTTGAGATATGTTCCTTACGAGCGAATGAAAATTTAAAACAAAAATAATGATGGTGATTACTGACAACCTCTGCATATGATGGTAACAACATTACAACTACACAATATCTGATGAATGAAAGTAATCCCTTTTCGAAGAGTCTTTAACTTTTTGCTGATCATCTAATATAATATATGGAAAGAATCAAGGTAACTTGTTAAAGTAGTCTTCATATTCAATCAATGTCTAATTTCCTATTTGAATGTTGAAGAATTCTTATTGTTTCTTACGATGGACATGAGTGGGAAAATATTGTTCATAAATTCTTCTTTAAAATTGTTCCCATGTGATAAATTTCCCTCCGTCTTCTAAGATCCTTCTATTAGTTGTCCATCCACCAAGCATCTGTTTTCCCTCTAGAATAAGAGAAGTAACCATCACCTTTTGCTCTTCCATACATCCATTAGCTTCAAATGCTTTCTCTTCCTAGTGTATCCATCATTCATCAAATAAAGGATAAGGTCTGCCATCAAAACCAGAAGAACCAAGCCTTCAAAACTACTCAAATCTAGAGTTAGCACCATGATTAACTCCAGCATGTCCTCTACACCATGATGTGATGGTGGCAGTTGCTAAAAATAATCTCTCGTGGCATTAAGAACTTCATGATCAATCTGAGGGGCATTCAAAGCTTCAGGATCACCGAATGGATTTAATGAGCATATGAAGCTGCCACATTATAGTCAGGAGGCTATACTTTTAAAAGGAACATTCTAAGACCCTAGCGCTTGCTGGTCCTTAACCATACTCTTATAACATGAAAAGATGTCGCATCTCATGACGAATTTTTTTACAACTCTACTCAAAACATTACCATCTTTCCAAGACATTCATACAGAGCCATTATTGGCTAATTAATATATTCAAAAGTCAAAACTCATGTCTTATGAAAGAAAGGAAAATTGTTTGAAAAGCAATTAATGAGCTCTAGCAGCTCGAACCAGGATTCAGAAAAAACCGAAATTTCCAAGTGGTGCTACTTATCCATGTAGAGAAGTCTTTTTAACTTGAATCTCTGGTCTAGCATGTTTAAAAGGTTGCTCTAAAATTAGATAAATAACAAAACATTTCAACAATCATACTGTGCTCACCTAAATATTGAAGTTGACTGAAATTAGGACTACATAATAAATCCAGTCAACATAGCATATAAAAGATATTATTTATACTTCATTGATATTTTGTGGTATTAATATGCTGAATTAATCATTTAACTTAAAAAGTCTAAAACTGACCAGAAACATAATTGATTAAGGATTTCCCGTTGCAGTGTCCTGCCTGATGCCCTGTAATGCCTGTACAGTATTCTAAGGTAATAATAGTATAGTGCATTGGTGCATGCAGATCTTGTGCCTATTTATAAAATCGAGAAAGAAAATAACCATTGTAAATATGAAGTGCCACAGCTCAGCACCTGGCAGCATGCGGCAGTCTTATTAAAATGTAATAGCAAGTACACCTGAGCCCTAACAAATCAAGTTGTTAGCATTATTAAAGATATCACTATAGAAATTGCTTCATAATTCATCCATGACACTAAAGTGTACAAGGCTTTGTCTGCTATCTGAAACAGTTCCAATAAACATGCAACACCATCAAACATGATACAAAAATGTAGAAATAGAGTAAACAGGTGTAGCTTTTAACCAAGTGAGCCTGCAACAAAAGTAAAGAAAAACAAACCAGAAATAAAAACTTAAGAGCTTGATTTATGATGAATAAAAAGACAAGTACATGATCCATTCAAGTCAGTACCTCCTAAGGTATCTCCATCCTCCATCCTAGTCTCCAAGTAATCCCTTGGGGAAGAATCAGATTCATCCGTCTCAATCATCTCAGATGTGCAACCTTCTGCCAGCGAACCAGGTTGGTTAAGGCAATTATCCAGTCCAAACTGGTCAGTTGGTGTTTGTGTTTCTTCAGAAGAATATCCTTCATCATCCTGATAATTAACTGAATCAGCAGGCAGATAGATGCATCTGCTTCGTTTTGCCCGACACATAACACCCAATTGGTCTTTTTCCCCTTGCATTATGACAAGATTAGGATAGCGATCAATCTGAGATGAATGAGAAGCCTGCAATTTTGCACTACTTTGTAAAACTTGATGAAGTGGCCTACGTCTATCGCGTTTTTTCACTAGAGATTCTTCAATTGTAGCACCATGTGACCTTTTCCTTTTGATTGCCAAGGTACTTTTGCTACTCCTGATATGATCCATACCTCCTACTACATTGTCAGAACAAGGAAAATCATCCATGTAGTTGTCAGAAGATTTCCTGGTAGTCAACCAAGAAATAGAGTGTGGGAGCTTTTTCTTTGGAGCAGTCCTCAGGCCAAAATCCTGTAGTCCTCTCATCCGAGGAATAGATTCAGAAAAATCTTTCTGCCACCCTATTTGCTTATAATTTTTTCCGTCATATATATTTGTAGAATTGCTAATATTCTCTTCCTCATGCAACAAAGCTGCTTTATTGGGAACTGTGGGAGACTTGTGAATGGAATATTTACTATGTCTCGAAGATTCATCATTTCTGGAGAATATATCTGATGATGACATGTTATTGAACTCTTTTTTCAGTGTAAAAGGTTTGCCGGTAACTCCATTTGACATGATGGCTTGTTCATGCTGATTCATCTCGAGCTGCTTTCTCTCAAGTTCAAGAGCATGGAGAATAGCATCTTCTCGACGTGCATATTTCTCCCTTTTCTTTATAGGAACTCCTAGAGAAGCTTCAGCCTTTTCAATGCAGGCATCAAACTCCCCACAGCGAAATGCCTTTACACGTTTGGATTTCTCCAAGTTATACCAGTCACTGTATATAGGTCCATCTTATAATTAGTATATGTTTACAAACAAGAGATTCTATTATCCATTGGTCAACAGTGGGGTTGCACACAGAAATAAAAAGGTAAACAAAATGCAATAATGTCCAGAAAATGAGCTAAGTGATAAATCTCACCTATCAAATCAAATCTAATTTTTAAGAACAGGGAGACTAGAAGTTTCTAAACATAACCAAACATTTAAACCAGAGGAATGTATCACTATTCATCACCTCAAAGTAATTATGCTGTTTTATTTGTGTAAAGGAAGTTGAAATATTATCACACCAAGTGAAGGGAAGTTAAATATGAAGTTAACGACTTCCATTTCACCCTAAACTAGAAGTCAAATGATGTCATATTATGTAAACACCTATAACAAACAAGACAAGGGGCCAAGTGCCAGTATATTTAAATCAGGATCAGAGCAGCAATGCTCAAACTAATCCTTGATTTCTAACACAGGCAAATATTTGTGGCATTTGAATCATATCAAGTTGCCTCAGATGTGATCTTCAAAATGAACTAGTTACTGAATGTTGATCATGTTTGCAAAATAAGCAGGCTTGCATGTAGAGAACTGTGGTAATATGTACGTAGTTTCATCAACATATCACAAAATATAAGCTAGAAATGATACCATCATATATTAAGCAACTCTAACTTGGAAAGGACATCCAAGATAAACAAGAAAAGTTGGTTCTTTATTGACCTTGCAAAATGCATAGGATGGCTGACAAGTAACCTAGCCTTCATTGCTGATGCCAAAGAAATTCTCATAGCATGGTTGCATTCCTATCATTTACATTAACAACCAGTTCTCTTTGTATTAAGTCATATGGTCTACAACACTATTTAGCAAACAAATCTTCAATATTTATGAGGATAAGTCACAGACAAATTTAAATTCCACAAGAGATATGAGTTACTTTCGAAGAAAACAAATTGGCTATTTGTTTGCTGAGAAATTCGAGAAAAGAGTGCAGAGAGAAAGAAAAACATGGTCTTTTATTGACTACGAAGAGCATTATGATATAATTTCTAGTGAGATAACATGGATTATAGATAGAGATAAAGATACAAATTTATTGTAAGTTCGCATCTACAACAACATACTTATGGAGAAACAAATTTATCATAAATGAATATCTTCTAACATTTATAAAAAAACTATATAGAGCATATCTTTTGTTGTTGAGATATCATAAATGACGAATAATACCATATGGATTTGAGTGTTGGGCAGTTAAAAAACAACATATACAAAAAATTTGTGTCGATGAGATGAGAATGCTGAGATGGATGTATAGAGTTACAAAGAAAGATAGGAAAAAAATATATTTTCATTCATGAAAAACTAGGTATAGAATAAAATGAGAGAGAATCGTTTAAGATGATATAGACATGTAATTAGGAGACCTACGGATGCAGTGATTAGAAGAGGTGACTGATGTTAGCGGTACAAGGAAAGATAGAGAAAGACCTAAAAAGACTCTAATAAAAACTATAAATAAATATTTAAGTCCTCTAAGCTTAATTAAACATATAACTTTTGTATATCTCAATGGCGACAAAAGATACATGTAACCGATCCTAAATAATTAGGATTTACGATTTTGTTGTTGTTGTTGTTGTATAGAGCATATCTTTTACTAAAGAACACAAAGAAAAACAACTCTTATGCAACCACATGAAAATAAAATTGAGCTGATATAAAAGAAACAAAAAGGATATTTTGAAAACTCTCAAACATCTTGCCAAATATTATCTTTTCCTAATCTTCCAACAAAGAGCAAAGAGGAAATTTGCCTTATTGTTTGGGTTAGATTTAAAGGAGAAGGTACACATCCTGAATAACTACAACTTGGAATCATAAGTCAATCTTCAAGTTTCATTTTCCTAACAAAATAAGCAAAGAAGTTTGCCATGTAAAGTAACAAGTAAGCAGAAGCATGGCAAGGCAAGTCAAGGTCGTCAGTTCAGGATTCACCCAGTGAAGTTTTACTTTGTCAATAAAAATAAAGAAGTACATGTATCTATATATGAACATCAAAAAGCTCAAAGGATGTTCTACATAACATGCATAATTAATGTAAGGCTTCCACAGCTCAGAAAGTTCTTAGCTTCAATTTAATTTTAAGCTGCAGTCTTCCCCGAGTATCAAAATCTATGCCACAGTTGAATTCCAACTGTAGCAAAACAACTAGCGGTTCTTGTGAAAGTTTTGAAGTACACTATGGATTAACAAAAATTCCACAAAGAAAAAAATATTACAGAAGTCGAAAGATGAACAAGGAAAGCAGAAATCTCACACGCTGGCGTCCTCCCTACCCAGGAGTTTGACCGGCGTCCCGGACCTTGGCGACATGAGATGCGACGCCGACAGCTCGTCGGGGCCAAGAATCCTCCCCGGCCACCACGAGCCGTTCCTCCGCCGTACCCAAACGATCGTGCCGACGCTGCAATCGACTCCATTCCCCCCTCCATCCCCGTCCTCAGAAAACCCCATCTCGTCCCTTCCCACCCGCCCGCAACCGGTCCAGAAAACCAGAACGAAGCCCTAGAACCCGATACCACCGCGGCGGGGATCGAGGGGCCGTCGCCGGCCAATGGAGCCGGAGGATCGCAACGCCCGGAGAAGGTCCTCACAGATCCGATCAGTCCGTTCCCAACCAAGATTTCCATTCACATCAAAGAAAATCTCATCCTTCTTTCCTCTCCGCTGACCTCCACTCCTTTGGATTTCCTCGAGGTTTTCATCATCACCACCTCCTCCTCCTCCTCCTCCTCCTCCTCCTCCGCCGCCGCCGCCGTTATTCTACCACCGGATCGAAGAACCCCTCCGATCTCCCTCACCGACTAATCGAAGAAGATGCTTCTCTCCCTCTCTCTCTCTCTCTCTCTCTCTCTCGCTGTCTTCTTCCTGCCTTGTTATTTTCCTTTTACTTCTTATTCTCTTCTTCTCCTAAGAAAGATGGAATGATAATTTAATTAAATTCAAAATAGTAAATGGGAGAAGAAGGTGACGACGACCTTCGGAGACCGCTCTTTAATTCTCTGCTCTCTGCTGCTTCGATAATTGTAGATTAAGAATAATTAAACATACAAATAGGAATCCCCGTGGGTTTTCGACCGGGTTTACTCGGTTGGCATCACGACCGTGCGATGGAGATGGAGATGGAGCGGACCAGATTTGTCCTACGCCAGAGGACGTCCGTCGGATTGGAATCGGACGGACGGATGGACGTTCGTGGATTCGTGACATCCGCCGCATCGGTGGGGTTGTCGGTGTTCGGTCCGTTGATTGCCCGCAGTAATTAAACCCAGACGCACATGCCTAAAGAACTTACAGCACTAAACCGTGTCCACATGACTTCTTTATGCCAACGACGCTTAGCATGCTGATACATGTGACCAACTCATGGTTATGACTCAACCACATCATACATGTATGCGGCGCCATAGTTTGGCATGCTCGAGCTCGCGACATGATGTGTTATGCCGTTCGTATTGAAGATTATATGTGGCGCAGCCGCGTGTATGCATCCATCCGCTCGGCCAGTTTAAGATTGGTTTCTCTGGAGGCGTATTGTATTGGTACATAACTCCAGTGTTCCCACTCTTCTCGGCGCTACCGAGAAACCCTACCGGAGGGCTTAGCGCGTGTGACATGGCGGTGAGGTTTCTGATCCCGCGAGCATCCAAAACCCTGAGCCATCACTTGTTGCGTTCCCCTCCCTCTTGGGTCGATTCCATCCCCTCCGCAGCCGGCGTCTCCGGATGCCTCCGAGGTCTTCACTCCGTCGTTTCCGGCAGTTCCCGCCCCTACTATCGTCGTGGCATCTTGCCGCCCTTTTCGAGGTTCATGGTCTCCGCCTCCTCTCCGCGGCTGGACCTCGCCGAGGCCGTATCCTCTGCGCTCGACATCGATATCAGGGTTCCTGCCACCGTGATCACTGGATTCCTCGGCTCCGGGAAGGTCAGCTCCCTCTTTCCTTTTATTTCTCAATATCAAATGTTGTTGTTTATGGGTCTGTGGGGATGATGGCGAGTGGTTTGGTGTCACAAACTCAGAAAAGTCTTTTCATTTATTAATTTTTGAAGGGATACATAGTGGCTCGGTTAAATAGTGAAAATTGAGTTACATTAGAACTCAACTGGCTAATCTTGATGCTTTCTTGTTTTTATCTAAAGGGCTTAGGTATTGATCCCAGTAACTCAACTTTTCAATGAGATTCTTGAGGAATGAAATCTGTTACATTTTCCTTCCAAGTATCTTGCAAATTATGCTTTTGGGAAAAGTATGACACCTTTTTCTGAGTACAATTGATCTAAGGTACAATTGTAAATAACACCAGAGTAATCCAATGTTGCTTTAGGGCCTCTATGTTGTCATTTTGAACACTAAGAAAAGTGATTTTTGTTTTGCAGTGGCTTTGCGACAGTATATGAATCTTGTTATATTCTATAGTTGTTTATCTCTTGCTGTAGCTATGAAATACCTATCGGTTGAAGTTGTTGTCAATAAATGCAGACAACTCTACTGAACCACATTTTGACCTCACAACATGGGAAGAGGATTGCTGTCATTGAGAATGAGGTATTAAAAGTTTCTACATTTTTCTCTTCAATACTATCTACATATAAATTGACTTCCATTATTCTTTTCGATCTCATTGTTCTTTTGTTTCAATCATATAAATAAATTTATAGTTTTTGTAACAAACAACTTGGTATTGATGTCATTTCTTTTTCATGGAAATATTAATGTTACTTATTCAAAAAGTTTATTTTCTTTTGACATTTAAATTTCTCCCAACAATACATCTTCAGCAATGCTCCATTCGGAACACTGAATCTTTGTGGCAAAAACTTAAACTAATCATCATTGACTTCTATGGGTGTCATATCTTTTACTGTTTATCCTACCATTGCCCTTAACCTCATCCTGAAGTTCTTTCACATTATCGGCCTTGTGACATTCCAATCCTGTGTTCAGGTTTTCTTCTCTTTTACATCCCTGTACCCTCATCTGTATAAGCTTCTAATTGTTTGTTTGACTCTTATCATTACCACAGTGGTCAAACATTAAATCTAACTGTAGTTTGTTCTTTAGATAGTCAACATCTGTTATATTTACTTGTAAATGCAGATAGCTGGTTTTTCTTTTAGACACTTTTCAGGCTTGTATTTCTTAAATCTTACCTTTTTTGCATCTGAGAAGCCATCATTTGTCATCACCAGTCCTAATCATCGGGGTTAAGCTTTTTTTTCATTGATTTCCATTCATGATATTGCATCTCAAGGTCTATGCAGGAAGCTGTATCTGTCTTTCTGTTTGGCAGTTAGGGAAAGCATGCGATTGTCTTTCTATTGTAGGAGTTAGTGTAATCCTGAGATTTACTGTGTCCAGAATCTGAGTACTTTCCCAATATTGATTCTTATTCTTGCTAAGGATCTGTAGTTGTTTGTATGTACAATTTTGTAATCACATTCTTATGGAAGCTGTAAAGCTATAGTTATACTTCTTTCAAATTGTGAAGTATTCATTTGTAAAGAATCTGATTGCTTGAATCACTGTAAACTCTGTTTTTAGTCTAGGCAGTGATTTAGCATTATCTTTAGGTTTTTGGTATTTATTCTTATCTTGCTCTCTATTCAACATGTTTCTGTGTGAACTCTTTTATTAAGTTTTGTAGTAAGCTTTTGATAAAATCTTTCTTGAATACCTTCATAAATAGATTTGAGATGCTAGACTGTTTGAATTGTTAGAAAAAAGATCTGCACAAATGTGCCATTCTTGTAATTGTTTTCTCATATTTCCATGGACAAAATGCAATCTTATCTCGACCTAGTGAATTTTTTCAAATGCAACATGTCAATTATTGAATCATTGGTGAGGCTGTTATTGGGCATTACACGCAGCACTTCTCTTTATTGTGTTAATGGAAATGAAGCCCATTGGATGATTTTTTTTTTTTATGCATTGGATGATTGATAATAAGCTTGTAAAGTAACTTATTTACATTTTTTAATAGTTGTTTAGGAATTAAGCATACATATCTGAATGGTCTTTTCTCTCTTGGCAGTTTGGGGAGGTAGATATTGATAGTTCATTGGTTGCTAGCCATTCTTCTGTTTCTGAGGACATTGTGATGGTTAACAATGGTTGCCTCTGTTGCACTGTGAGAGGAGACTTGGTTAAAATGCTTTTGAAGTTGGTGAAGAACAAGCGGGACAAGTTCGATCACATAGTTATAGAGACAACAGGTGAAGTTATTCCATGCAAGGTCATTCTTACCATATGTGAATAGTTACGTGCACTTTGTTCTACCTTTTCTCTGGTCATCTCTGCATAAGGATGCAATTACTTAATGCACACTTGCTGGACTTGATATTCCTAACGCTACTGCTCATTCTTAACCATGGTTGTTGATGCTTATGAAGTCAATATGATTCAGAGGGTTACTGTAGTCATGATCCACTTCATCTCCTTTTCTTTTTCTTTTGCTGCGTGTTCATTTTATGTAAAAAAAATTTCACCGACTTCATGGGCACATCTCACAAACACTACATTATGTGATTTTGATTTGAAGTCTGTGTATCAAGTTAAAGATAAGGACAGCATTGGAGTGAGAAGGCTACTGTTGACCCTTCAAAGAAGCTTCCTGTCTTCTATATAACCATTAACCCATCATGCTGAATAGCTTCAGTTTAGATGAAGTTTAGGTGTAGTTTCTTTTTGACCAAGGTTCGCAATATCGTACCGTACCGATATTTCGACCTGGGCTCGGTACCGGTACGGTACGGTATACCGAGCGGTATACCCAGGTGTACTGAGTACTGTAGTACTGCTATAGTGCTATAATACACTGCTGCAGTGCTACAGTACTCTCGGACCGGTAACAGTCGGTCCACGTACCGACAACCTGTCGGACCGGTACATACCGCCCGTACCGGGCGGTACGGCAGACCCTGCTTTTGACTATGATAAAAGAATATATGTTTCCAAAGTGAGATGCTGACTGGTTGATTCCATAAAAACACCAAATTTTCATGTGGCATCGACCCGTGAAGCATTCTAGGCTGACATACGAACATGAACTTGTGCTGATACACAGGTCACATTGCTCAGTTTCCATGCTCTAAGTACATCATGTAGCTATAATTAAGTTCTTAGTTGCTTACCTGTACATTCTTTTTTATATTGATATATATTTTTTTTTTGTGCAGGTCTTGCAAAACCTTCTCCTGTTATAGAAACTTTCTGCTCAGATGAATTGGTCGCACGATATGTGAAGCTTGATGGTGTTGTCACTTTGGTAGATTGTAAGCATGCTATGCGACATTTGGATGAAGTGAAACCAAGGTGGGTCGTAAATGAGGCAGTAGAACAAGTTGCATATGCAGACCGCATTATATTGAATAAGGTAATCGTATTTCAGCTGATAAGCTACTTTCTTCATTTAGCTAGCCATCAAAGATGTTTTAGCTTTTTCCTGAATTTATTCTTGCTTTTGCAGACAGATTTGGTCAATGAGGCTGAACTGGATGCACTAACTGACAGAATCAAGGTAAATTTTGTTCATGAACAAAACTTTCTCCAGCTAGCTTAATGTGTAATACTTTTAATATAATGATGTCATTTGTAACTGTTGCAGCTTATAAATGGGATGGCACAAATTAAACAAGCCAAACACAGCATTGTGGATATGGATTTTGTTCTGGGAATTGGTGGCTATGATTTAGACAGGTGTCTCTATATAAATCAGTTGTCCTTGAATTGATAGCTTTCTGAAGTTTAGCTTATCTGCTGTTGGCTTGCTAATTATATGGTTTCATTTAGCTAGGAGGTTTTGAGTTTTCATATTTTTGCAGAATTGAGACTGATGTTCAAGTGGAAGCCAGCCATGACAAGGGTCATCATTGTGGAAATGGACATGGTAGTGCCTTTTTTATGTAATAATGAAAACTTTCGTTATGACTGTATTTTGAAACGAGCTACAAGATAGTCACATATTAGTAGAAGAAGAGCATAGAGGTCATGTGGAAACTCTGGGGCACTAATTTCTAATAGTCATCGTCATTTGATAATCATAGAAACATAACCTTAAAGGTAGTCATGATATAAGTGTCATTTGCTATTCTGCATGTTCTTTATCTGGCATATAGGTTTCACTTTTGGAAATTATTCTCTCTGCTATAATGTTGTTGATTCAGTTGCTTGGTAAAGATAAAAGAAGCTATGAATACTATGAGCACTTATTTTCCAAATATCTCTCAATATTTGGCTGGGCAAATTGATTAAAGGCCATGGCCCATCATCACCAAGTTTCTTATGTAGATGTTCTGGGTAAAGATTAACTGAAGTCATTGGAAAGCATGAAAACAATACTTAATGTTTGTGTGATGCGATGTGAAGTAATTGTTTTTCTTTTTTCTTTTACTTGAGTCAGCTGCTAGAACCTGTAGTGCATTGGCTGTTTGTGATGGTTTCTTGTCGGGTTTTCTTCTTCCAGATCACCATGGGGAACATGGGGGACATCATCATGATCATGTGCATGATTCATCTGTGACCAGCGTCAGTATAGTTTCTGAGGGGACCCTGGATCTCGATGAGGTAGCTTTTAATCTCTTGCTGTATGTTAACTATATCTCTATGTATGCAGAGGATTTCAGTATTTATTTGTTTTAAACTAGTTAAAAACAATAACTCCTGTTTCTTTGACTTGCTTTTTGCTTCAGTTCTTGATCTTTCTGCATCAATCTTGCTGAAGTACATATGAATTATCTGTCTGTTGAAAAGTGAACATGAAGTTGTGATTGCTAACTAATTCAACTCTTAGGTTAACGATTGGCTTGAGAGACTTGTTGATGAAAAAGGGGAAGACTTGTACAGGATGAAAGGTGTTGTATCTGTAAATGACTCTACCGGTCGATTTGTCTTTCAGGTACTTGGTTCTCTTGCTTCCTACCCTGCATCCTAATTTATCCGCGCTTGCAGATGCGATATCATATGTTGATTTTCTCGGTTGCCACTTGGAACAACTTTCCCCAGCTGTTTCTGGGTTGCCACTTAAAACAACTTTGCCCAGCTGTTTCTTATCTGCTATCGTCATAATTTCTGTTCGTTGTACATATCTCAGGGGGTGCATTCTATGTTGGATGGATGTCCTGCCAAACCATGGGGACCAGATGAAAAGAGGATCAACAAACTGGTGTTCATAGGTAGAAACTTGGATGAAGCTGCTTTGCGGAAGGCTTTCAAAGGGTGTTTAATATGAGTGCATGATCCAAAGATGAAACAAGTAGTGTGTTCCTTAGGGTTAAGATTGGATTGTAAGTCTCAGTGGAGTGTTGGAAATATCTTACACAGCTCGAGAGAGAGAGCCTATTAATCATCTACGCGACATGATTGAATTGTAATGCTGACATATTACATAAACTTTACCAGATATTATTGGGACAACTCTCCTCATTCCATGCCTTTGACTTGGTTCAATTTGCCTCATCTTTTTCCTTCCTCCCCCTCTCCACACGAGAGAACAACTGTCTTAATCTTTTTAGCTTCGTATGTCGTTATTGTTCATCATGATCTGTTTTCCAGTGTGATCTCTCATCCACTGATCTACTATGACCCCATGAGCAGGTTCGCTGACATATGACACGATCACATACTTCATGATTGGAGTGGGACCCTCCCACAACTGTTCGGTGGCCAGCGAAAACAAACGCTGGAGAAGAGAGAAAGGAGACTGATCAAAGGCTGCAGAGGATGGCGCCGACTGGTGATGAGGACGACGGAGGGGGAATAGAATATTCCCAGCCCCGCCAAAGACGTCGCCTTGCTTTCCGGAAAGGGCCCACGCCGACATGGCACGCTCGGGTGCATGGCGGCACGAATCTTCCACTTCCCGGTCTCGGCTGCGAATATGCCGCCCCCGTCTCTGGCGTCCGCACGCGGCGCCCGCCTCACGTGCTCTCGCTTGTGCTCCTCCGCGGGATCGCCGTAGCCACCGACGCTTCTCGGGGGCCAAGCGCCAAAATCTCTCCTTTTCCGCTGGTGTTGACGTGCTCCGCGGTGCAGTGGAATATCCGAACCCCCCTCGGTGCGGTGGACGAAGTCGACATCTCTCACTCGTTTTGAAAGGGAAAGACTTTTGATGTCTTTATACTGCTTTCATCTCTTTCTTCGCTTCTCTTATCGTGTTGCGGGTTGTCAGATTCGTCGCCGAGAATCCTCCGGGAGTTCTTCTGCTCTCTCACTCTCTATTCTCCACACGAACACACTCGCATACATTCGTCATGAGGTTCGAGGATGGGATGATGAGGCACCACCGCACGCGATCGGCAGGAGCAGAAGCATCAGCCTACGAAGCTGCAGGGGCGACGCTGTCGAGAGATCCCAAGCCTCGACTGAGATGGACGCCCGAACTCCATGACCGGTTTGTGGACGCCGTCGCCAAGCTCGGTGGACCAGACAGTAAGTACTCCTCTGATCCTGTTCAGGCAGGATTAGGACATAATACACCTCCATGTCACAGCTTCTGATTCTTAGCATCATCACTGTGGTAGAGAACGTCTTTAAAGACTGATTCTTAGCCTGATTGAGTTAAGCAGCCCAATTCAAGTACTGCATCTGGTCAGATTATTCAATTATTACTGTGTGTTTTCGAGCTGATTCGTGATCATATAGCATTTGGCACCGGTGCCGCTTTGTCGTTCCTGATCGCCGACGTGAAAATTTCGCAGAGGCGACACCGAAATCGGTGCTTAGATTAATGGGCATGAAGGGATTGACGCTGTACCATCTGAAGAGTCACTTGCAGGTTCTGTTGATTGATCTATCCGTTCCAAAATCCTTGTTTCATCTTCTTCCGCTCTTCTTTTGCTCAAACTTGTGTTCCTTTATTGATCTCAGCCTGCATTTGCTACAGAAATATAGACTTGGAAGGCAAACTGGACGAGAGACGAAGGCGGAAACCTCCAGCAAAGGTATATATATTATATATACACACACACCCCTTAGTCAAGGATGCATTGCAAACTGGGTATACAATTTCTTGTTCCGAATTGGGGTTCTATGAGTACAGGAAGCAACCCAGCCGACACGAGCTATTCCGCTGATAGCAGTGTCTTCGGAGGACCAGAATCCGTAGGGTATGTTTTGTCCCTCGTTCTTCCCTCAACAGTTCACCATTGTTTATTGAGTGGAATTAGACGAGTACAGCCAAGGCGTCGTGCACACTCCACTAATTAAGATGATGATGATGGTACTGTTTGTATTTCCACTCATGGGCTGATCATAATCATGATCTGTGAAATCACACAGAGGAACTCCACTTGCTGAGGCAATACGGTATCAGTTGGAAGTGCAGAGGAAGATGAACGAGCAACTTGAGGTAAAGACCACTGGCACCATTCAGCAGTGTTACCTCATCGGATTCTCAAGGAAAGAACACGCATGGCAGGTACAAAAGAAGCTGCAAACGAGAATCGAGGCTCAAGGAAGATACTTGCAAGCGATATTAGAGAAAGCCCTCAACAGTCTGTCCCTCGACATGAACGCCTCTGCTAGCGTGGAAGCAACCAGCAGCTCCCAGCTCACAGATTGCAATCTGGCACTTTCAGGCTCGATGGACGATGCAACCAAAAACTCGACCTCGCTCAAGAGGAGTAACACTTCAGCCTTTCAGCTTCAGCGGGAGGGAAGACAGGAGCACGAGGACAGCAAGCTCGGCACCGATGCAGGCACAGTCCTCTTGGATCTGAATGCAAAAGGAAGCTACCAACTGTTTGGTGTTGCCAGTGGAAGCGAGTTGAGTCTGCGAATCCAACCACAGGGAATATAGGTGGTCAACTGCCACTAACTGGTAACGGTGTTCAAAAATCCTGGGCTCGAATTCTGTCTTCGTCAAAATAAAGCTCCATTCATGTCAAGAAAATTGCAGTGCTGACAGATAAAAATAGTTATGATGGGATTCTGCAATTTTGATTGTGTTAATCTTACAACACAGACTTCTCTGATCAATGGACTCCACCCACCTATTCGAATTTTGAGGAGTTCGCACTTACATATCCATTAAATCATCACCGAAGAACTAAATTTAGAGAGAATCCAACCCAATTCGATCATGCCGTTGACTTCTTTTGAGCTTTAATTGACGATTGACGAAGGAGAAAGAAAGTCCACGACGACTGTTAAAGAGCATCTAAGAAAATCCTGATTATAGTAAACGAAAAAAATTCATAGCGATGATGATGATGATGAGTTGAGGACTTAAAATAAGTGGATCAACGATATTATCATCGTATCAATATTTTATGTATATAATTTTATAGGATGAAGTTTTAAACTTTGAACTGATCAACAGATTAAATTTGTGCGTTATATGCATTGTAAATTAGTTGGACCGACATTTAGTTTATGGGCCAGTCGTTGTAGCTGTCTATTTCATTCTTTTCTCATGTTCTTTGTGTTCTCATGACATTAGGAAACTAAAATGCTTCGACACTTGCAACAACATTCAAAATCTTTATATCTTTAACTTTATACATTATATCTTCATCATTATAATGGTTTGGGTCTAATTATTTCTAAAGTGTGAATAGAATTTTACTTGATTAATTACATATTATCATCAATCTTATTAGCATCCTTGTATTTAAAAAACTTATATTATAATCTTTATAATTTTAAAAATAAAATAAATAATTTTTTCTAATATTGTCAGCTATATCGATGAAACACATAATGACACAATGTGTTGGATCGATATGAAAATAATAAAAAAATAATATCATCAAGAAAAATAAAATTATTTATTTTATTTTTAAAATTATAGGAATCTCAATATAATTTTTTTTAAGTATAAGAATCATAATATTAATAAAATCTAAGTATAAATAATAATATGTAATTAATACTTTTACATTCTCCAATATTATTATTACTTTTACAAGCTCCAGTGGCGCACTGAGGATGCTTTGATGTTCCTGATCACCTACGTAAATAATTCGCAGAGGAAACACCAATACCGGTGTTTAGATCAATGGGCATGAAGGGAATGACGCTGTACCATCTGAAAAATCACTTGCCGGTTCCTTTTCCTCCGTTTTCTGTTGATTGATCTATCCATCCATTCCAAAATCCTTCTTGTGAGTTCTTCGGCTCCCCTTATGCTCATTTGCTTTGCTACAGAAATATAGATTTGGAAGACAAACTGGACGAGAGGCGAAGGTAGAAACCAACAAAGCCGAGCAACAGCACCTTTCCTCCTTCAATTCCTACAGTAACAGACAGTCTGTCCCTCGACATGAACACGCCTCTGCTAACTTGGAAGCAACTCCCAGCACAGATCGCTAGTGATATTAGAGGAGGAGTCTGTACCTCCTCGACCAATGTTTCAGCTTCTTAAACACACTGTTCAAATCACAGCCAACTACTAAGCAAAAGCTTACCCTATCACAAGATAGCGAGTAATACACATGATCGAATAGGATGCTTCAGAGTTATGGTCTAACATGAAGATAGCAATCCTTGTTCCTCGTGCAAGGATCATCTACATAGCAATCGATGCCATCAGACTTATTTATGGCCCGTATTCCGCCGGCGAACTATCTACCTGTCGACAACGAGCAGCAATTTAGTGGTAACCGAGCGGTGCCGGTGAATCTTTGAGTTCCAATCCCTGGTAATGGATGTCCTGCAAACACAACGTCGTCACTCAATGACCGCAACAACTACAATAATGGCGTCGAAGAAGAAGACAGAGAATGAAGCGTACCGAAGCGAAGTGATTGACGTCACGATGGTGCGCCTCGTCCGCGCGGACGACCACGACCACATCCTTGAGAGTGGCGTCGGCGGGGAGACGCCAGTAGTCGATGGCGATGGAAGGGGCGGGGATGTTGTCGATCTTGCCGGCCTCCAGGTCCCTTAGGTACTCGGTGTAGGAGTGGATGGCCTCCTCCTCCAGGTAGCCGGTCACGCGATGGGCGAACTTGGGGGAGACGAGGTAGCCCAGGAAGTAGGCGTTGAAGAAGACGCCCTGCACCGCGAGGACGATGGCGCGCTCGTACCACCGCGGCTGCGCCACCTCCATGAAGGTCATCAGGTGCATCCGCTCGTTCTCCGCCTCCTCCAGCAGCGCGCGGATCCACCCGCCGCTCTGCTCGAAGCGGCGAAGGGAGCGGAGGTGGAGCAGCATGCCGCCGACCATCCCCGGCACAGCCGCCACCGTCTCCAACATCATCGCGCGGCAACCGTACCTCCTCTGTTTCAAACAAGCGCGGTAAGAATAGCGGCAACTACTGACGAATGAAGCTTGCAATCGTCTTGATGATCCCGAACGGCAAATACATCACGAATCGATGATAAGAGGAAGAACGACGGTGGCTTTAGGTCATCGAGGTTCCGATTTCTTGGGAAAGACGAACAGAGAAGAAGCGGCGTTATGTACCTGGAAGAAGATATCCGTGGGGACTCGGAGGGCTTTCACCATCCAGTACGCGATCTTGTCGAGGAGGGTCGCGGGAACGTGGTGCTTCTTCAGATCAATCGAGACATCCGCCTTGTACGTCTCCCATGGCTACGGAATCGATCGTACTCGATCAGATCATTAGGAACAAGATTCACCGAGAACGGCAACGAAGAAGAGATCATGGTCACTAACCCAATCAACGAACGGAATCGCTTACCATGAAGCAAGACCATCTCCAGGGGGTGCCGTCCACGTTGGTGATCTTGGAGGGCTGGACGCCCCAATAGCTCGCGGTCGCATCCTTCGCGGCGGCGGAAGGCTTCGCCTCGTCCTGCCCTCGGTCTCCACCAACAGCCGGAGTCGCCGTGGTGCTGGCCATCCGGACGGGGAAGAGGCGCTGGTGCAACGGGGCGGGCTCCGACGCAGTGGCCCGGGAAAGGAGTGACGAGCACGCCGGCCCTCCAGCAGCAGCGGCGCCGCGGACCGCGGAGGCGCCGGAGAAGAGGCGGGGCCCGAGGTGCCTGAGCAGCGTCGACCCGGCCATCCGAGAACTCACCATCATCATCTCAATCGAGACGCAACGAGAAGAAAAGTTGAGAGGGGAAGAGGAGACTGCTAGTCGCACCGGACGACGGGGACATTATATGGCAACAGCGGCGATCTGGTGGTGTTCGTGGTCTTCGTGTCGGTTCCCTGGAGTCTGTCACTCGCGAAACGTTTACCGCATACTAAATCCATCAATCGTAGCCGTTGATGGAAAGTCAATGGCCAGCAGCCGTCGACGAGGAAGCTGGCTGCGGGGGTGACCATGTTTGCGGTGACATACGGCGGAGGAGCGTATACGTTCCGAGATTGTTGGCAGTCTATTGGTGGCAGGCCGTTGCTAGGAAGCTTCCAGGAGGCCGACGGGGTTCCCATCAATTTACCGGATAAACCCTCCGTGTCAGAACGACAATGGTGGTAATTTGGTCATTTCAAGAGGCATGTTTTCTTGGGCCGCAAGGCAGAAGCCGCCCCCAAATGTAGGGAAACAGAGAGGGAGGGAGAGACACGGCGGAGCACGTGACTGTGTTGACTGTTGCTTTTCGGATTTTTTTTTTTATGAATTCGTATCATTAGACGCTTGAAACCATTTAATTGCAAAATATCCGTTCTTGATTTATCTTTGATAAGTAAAAAATAAACAGTATAATATATTTTGAAGATATAAAATAGTTTGGAACTTGCATACTCGAAAAGAATAAAAAACAATACGAGCATGTCCATCGTCCAAAGCAGATAATTTCTCACACACTTACGGGTCATACTGAACCGATCAAATATTAATTTATTAAATTAATACTAGAAGAAGGGTCTTAAGCCTTTTGGCTCTCCTAAACGAGGAAACATTGGTAAGAATATTTAATTCCATATTAGTCGAGAAGAAAGGAAATCAAAAGTTTTCGTCAAGTTTCTTTTATCTATAAAGGTGTCATTTAATGTTCATTAGCTTCCAAATCATAAAATTATATGGTACACTCACCGTTTAACTTAAAACAAATAATTCCTCGTGCCTCTACGCTATAATTGAGAGTGAGTTAGTCTTTTAATTGATTAATCTTTTATATATTAAAAAATATAAGATGAGATTTTTATTTTTTATAAGAATACCTTTTTATTCTTTTTTTTTCCGAGAGATATCCTTTTTCATTTTTTTCAATCAATCTTTTTTATCATATTCCATAAAATGGGTCCGACAAATCGTAATAATATAACTTTCTCTTTTCTGATTAATCGATTTATAAGTTTAAAACATAGTAATGTTATTCGAACGGATCGTAAATTAACTAACATAAAAATCTCTTTATTTGATATTAGATCATTTTTGTTCGTAGAGCAATAATAATATTTTTAAAAAATATATATATATTTTTATACAAATTTTGAGTCGATTTATCTCGATTATAATTTTTAAATAAAAATATAAAAAAAATCACTCTATATAAGGAATACTCAAAGGCTATTTTGTGAAGGGATATATTAGGATTACAATAAATAAAAGGGGACCCCTATTAGTAAAAACATAAAAAGAAGAGAAAAATTTTCCAATAATTAGTAAAATCATCTCTTGTTTTTTTATTATTATTTGTCTTAATTTTTTTATTCAACTAACAATTTCTATTTTTTCTTTTATTAAATGCCAGTAATAATAATAATAATAATAATAATAATAATAATAATAAAAGAGGAAATTGAGAAACGAGGGTTGAGCGTCACTGCTTTATCCGCTCGGCTGCAGTTGCCGAACCCGCTCCTCCCCCATCTCGTTCTCATTCTGCTCTCTCACCGGTCTCCGCCATGGCCTCCCTCTGTGTCTCCGCCCCCCTCAAGCACTCCTCCCTCCTCCCTCCTTCCTCTTTCTCCCTCTCTCCCAAAACCCTCCTTTCCCCCAGATCCCGCTCTCTCCGCTCTATATCCCCTCCTCCCCTCTCCCCCATCCGAGCCCTTGTCTCTTCCGCCTCCCCCGCGTCGAAGCCCTTCTCCCATGGCAGCCTCGAATCCCAGAGCTACTTCTCTTCTCCGCTGTCCTCCCCCTTCGATTCCTTCTCGCCGGCTTCGTCGGACCCGCAGACGCCGGCCGCGGCCATGAGGGGGGCGGAGTCCGACGTGATGGGGCTGTTGCTGCGGGAGCGGATCGTGTTCTTGGGGAGCAGCATCGACGACTTCGTGGCCGACGCCATCATCAGCCAGCTTCTTCTCCTCGACGCCCAGGACCACACCAAGGACATCCGCCTCTTCATCAACTCCGCCGGCGGCTCTCTCAGGTACACTCGTGGAACTCGAAGCGCTTGATTGTGGGGCTCCTCCTTCTTCTTATCTTTGTTTGTGGTTGGGCGATCTGGAGTCGGACATCTTCTTGTTTGAGTTTATGCGGCTTAAACCAAAACCTTTTTTCTTGCAATTTAATTGCTACTCTCTTTCAACTATGGGCTGTTCGAATGAAATTGACTTGCAAATAATTGAATACCGAGGAGATCTGTTCGACATTCATGTATAAGATGGTGAGATTGGCTGTAATTAGGGCAATGCGGCATGCTACTACTTGGATTGTGATGTCCAAAGCAACTTATTTTAGAAGTCAAACTTTCTTTGACGAATATGGTCCGTATAAGCAGGGAGTTGAAGCTAATTGATATAATTTGCATGATTCAATCATTGTTATAAATATTATAAATATTTAGCATTCTCTAAATAGGATACTAGAAAAATGACTTTCACCATATAGCTATTGTTGTTCTTATAACATATATACTTCATATCGATCTCTTCAGCAGAAGTTCTGCCGGTCTTGAAGAATATCTATTCTCTTGGTGATGACCTTGCAATGTAGAATGATTGGCTATTTGCTACATGGCAGGATATGGCTTTTCTGATTCATGGTGCATACGGTGTGAGCCTATGATCACATCTGCAGAGAGCAGTACAAAACCATGATTTGTTAATGTACCATTCTATCGACTAAAAATCTTTGTTACTGCTTCCTTCCCCTCTTGGATTTACAGGTGCTCTGGTTCTTTTCCTTGTGCAACATTTCTGTCGAACATTTAAGTGCTACCACTTTGTAATTTATGCACCTTTCCGTGGTGATTCTGACAGATCTAGGTTAGTTTGGTTGACCATTGCTAGTTTGATACATGCTGAAACTGAGGAATGCAAATCAATTTTATCTTCATGATTTCTTATGTACTTGTTATGTCTTCCCTTTATGATGAAGTGCAATATTTTCTTGAACTTGGTTCGCAAGTGCTATTTTAGGAATATAGATATATATATTTATTTTCCAGAATTGTTGTTTTGCATCAAGTTAAGGTGCAAACACTCTTTCTATTGTCAACCAGCCAACTGACGAATGTAAGAATGCTCTATAACTACAATGAACATAGAATAGTTCGATTCGAAAATCGATGGTTGAGCACTTTTGCCCTAGATCTTTTTTTAGGATTCCTATGTTGAATTTCTGAAAGTCTAACAAAAATCTGTTCTTGTTCAGCGATGGATTTTTTTAATGGGAAGAAGCTGAAGATTTTACTCACATAACTGTCATTTCCTTCGATAATATTCCACATCGTAATGCTTGACATAAATGTTTACTTTAGATTTAATCTGCTGCGCCTTCATGTTTTCCCTGTTACTTTGACTTTTAAGTTGATATTATCTACAGAATCATGTCTACTGCATATTTTTATAATGAGCTTAAGGCTGTGCTCTTTTCTCAGTGCTACCATGGCCGTTTATGATGTGGTTCAGCTTGTGAGAGCAGATGTCTCTACCATAGCACTTGGTTTTGCAGCATCTACGGCATCTATCATCCTCGGCGGTGGTACCAAGGGAAAGCGACTTGCGATGCCCAACACACGGATAATGATTCATCAGCCTCTTGGAGGAGCCAGTGGTCAAGCCTTGGATGTTGAGATTCAGGCCAAAGAGATTATGCATAACAAGGACAACGTTACCAGAATCATCTCAGGTTTTACTGGTCGCACCTTCAAACAAGTTGAGAAGGATATAGATAGGGATCGTTACATGTCACCTATCGAGGGTGTTGAGTATGGGATCATCGATGGTGTTATCGACCGGGACTCCATCATTTCCCTTATGCCGGTGCCAGACAAAGTGAAGCCCAAACTGAATTACGACGAGATGTACAAGGATCCTAAGAAATATTTTACACCAGAGGTTCCCGATGACGAGATATACTAGCTGAGTAGTTTTCTTTCCTTTCCTTTTTCTTCGGGTTGGTAACCATGGACATGTGTTTCTTTTTACATGTTACATTTTTGTTTTTGGTTTTCCGCTGCACCGATGCAGTGATGATATTAGCTGTTGTGAAGTTACCTCAGTGGATGATCTCTAGGCGGAAACATAAACTATGTTCAGTCAATTTGGCAAGTGATGTCTCTGCGATGTTTTATTGTGCAGTTCAAACTCTTCGTGGATCGTCTTTTGCTCCCAACAAATAAGAAAACTGTTTCAGGCTGGTGGTTCCGCTGCACGAGATGGATGATTATGTTATGCGAAAGAAGATTACAGGTCTTTTCCTGCCTGATGTGTTTGTTCTTTTATTTCTAAAACTATTTTATTTTAAGTGATTGAAATAATAAATGATTCTTTAGTAAACATCAATCTGAATAAATTCAAAAGTTTCATAATCTTGCAAATAAACGAATTTATAAACTATTTGCCAAGACAAAGTTCCCTGTAACCTCAACGCTTTCTGGATGCATAAACTCGACATCTCATAAGGCTGACATTAAAACAAATAATTGATAGATACGTACTTCCAAATACTATGAAACAATATACTTGATACGTACTTTAAAATACTGTAAACTTCAGATCTTATAAGGTGACATGAAAATAAACACTCAAGAGGTACTCCAAAATATAATATTGAACTGAATGATTATACGATAAAGTATCTAATATAGATCATTTATGTGTCTCAAAGTATCTAATATAGATCGTTTATGTGTCTCATCTCCCAACTAATCCCTCAACGTTATTATTGAAACATCTCAATAGAAACGTCTATATCTGACTATTCAATAATAATCCCTTAACTAGTTGAGTAGGGCAACAACTTGCAATATGCTCGTAAGCATCTACACCCGATGAGCGAGGTTCGAGAACACCTCGATGGAAACAAGTAGGTGACTCGAGTTCATCCCTAGGGATGAGGGGTTTAGGTCGTTGAATAAGCGCATGTGCCTCATCGGTGTCTGTCAAGGTGGACGTATCCACATATGAGTAGGAGAGCAATTGCCCCCCGGTAAAAGTGTTTTGGATCGAAGGCAGAGCCTCAGCACTTGAGCATTCGTTGAGACGATGGTAGGTGGACGTTGCTGCACCATCAAGCCCTCCTTATAGCACCAAACCATTAGAGATTGAAGTCTTAGTCAGCCCGATGTGGTTCGGACCTAATTATCTAAAGTGACTCCCGAGATGGATCTAAGATCGAGATGTTGAGCTCATGAGATGGAAGTATTATGCTCCCAAGATGGAGATATTGTGCTCTCAAGGTGAAAATATTATGCTTCCAAAGTAGAAGTGTTACGCTCCCGAGGTGACACCTGCACAAAAACCAAGGTCAGAAGAAATTTCCTGACCTGATCCTTCCAATACTCAAATTAGTAATCAAAGGTGCTAGATATGATATCATTCCTCATCTAAAAGGAAAAGAAAAAAAATTAAAATTATCTTCCTTATCATAAAAAAAATATATATTTTTTATTATTAAAAAAACCTTAAAATTACTTTAACTGAGAAAAAAAAATCGTGATCATCTCTCTTACCATAATGAACAAAAAATATATATATTTCTCTAATACGGATGGAAAATATCTTGAACGACATGTGAAGATTGCAAGTCAACCGCTGATAAATTCTCTATCATCATGATAAATAATGATCATCAATAGATTGCGTCATCAATCTTACACGATAACACTCAATCCCATGAGTCGAGCCGCATGTTTTCTCCATCATTTATACAATTTGCACTGGGAGACACAGAGACAAAGCCAGAGATGTCACATTATGAAAGAACCACTAAGTGTATGGTGTATTCAAATACAATTTTAAGAAAAGGGAAAAAAAAAAAAACACTTAGGTTGCATGTGGGAGAGGCATTAGCTCATCTGTTGTCAGATCTCCAAACAAATTTCCAAACATGATAACTCGAAGATCAGATCATTCATAATGGGGGACGACTAATGGCTTGTACAAATAGAAATATTAAAAAAAATATTTTTTTTTTTTATTTTACATATTTACATCAAGATGTCAATCAAGAAATCAATCGATAGAGTGCTTGTCGGCCTTCCGTGAAGTATATTGTGCAGAAAGCAATAGTAAGGACAGGAAGGCACTGGCAACAAATATTGCGTCGAACCAGCGATGGTAAAAATCAAACTGTATGTCACCTCCCAAAACATCAGTAATAATTAACCTGCCACCAACATCAACAGGATTTCATTAAATCATTTTACCATAACAAAAGTTGAACAAAAAGCAAGCTTCTCAATGAAAGATATGTTCAACATTTCTGGAACATTCTGGCAGGAATATAGATGCACAACATTCTGGA
The DNA here is from genome assembly GCF_036884655.1 of Musa acuminata AAA Group. NCBI lineage: Eukaryota > Viridiplantae > Streptophyta > Magnoliopsida > Zingiberales > Musaceae > Musa > Musa acuminata. The sequence goes on along the minus strand of NC_088343.1, from coordinate 1,904,594 downwards.
GCAAATGACGAAAAGACCCAGACTTGCTGATTGGCTTTTTTTTTTTTTTTTCCTTCTTATCCCAAACAAGATGAATAAATGTACATTGACAGAAATGTTAAGCTCTGTAGAGATCTGCAAGGTTGGCTTCCTCAAGATGTATAGAGGAGTTGCCATTACAAAGATGACTAGAGCTAGCCTTTGCAATTAGTTCTGATTTGAAGTTACAAAGAGGAAAAAGATTTAACCAACAAATAAAACCCAGAGAAAGACAATTACACAACAGTAATAGTCTAACCATTTGATCTTAATAAATGGGAGCAAAGAATAATTCTTCATAAACATATTGGTTGATGTGGGCTTATCTATAATATGCCTTGAGTGCTTCATGACTCGTGGATTATAATTCATATGATGCTATTACCATGAAAGCAATTTGAAGGGTCATGGAAGAGGCCCAACGTAAAATTGAAAAGAGCAAACAATCAATTTGAAGAAAGCCATATTTCTATAATCACCACAAAGTACTAGAACCTCTTGCATTCTTAATGGCACACTGAGGTAAGAAGTTTCAAAGTAGATATTAAGAGTTCCTTCATGCTCAAAGAAATTGGACTTCCAAGTGAGAACATTAAGAGTATAAGAACACGTTGTCAGATATTAAAAAGATTCGAATCTTTACTATGGTTTTCTCTATCCTATACCATTTTGCTTGGTCTCTGCAAGTATCACATACTGCAGAGTGAACATTTAGAGAGAAATAATAATAATAATAAAACTTTTTAAGTCAACTTTGTCCTTGTTAGCAACTCCCAGTACAAGCAAGTTTTATGTCAATGAATGAAAAAATGTGTAATAATTTACCGCAAAGTGAAGAATGAAAGAAAGATTATCTCAAAGGAACTGTAACATCACGAGATCCAGTACTTAGTTCACATTGCGATCACATTCTCGGACAACTTTCTAGTGAAGATAAGCATACCTGTATTCAGTTGCTAGACTTTTTCTAATAAGAAGGATCGATGACACGAAATACATGCCCATAATCTCAGACAGGAAAAGGACAACATTTGTAGATGATCCACTTCCAACTCTAGAAACTGCAAAGAAGAACTGCAAATAAAAGGATAAAAAGAGGTATCAGTCATATTGAAGGTCCAGTACAATCCCACAACACGAAAAAAAAAAACATGTCAATATGTTTTCCTTATAACAAGCCAGATTCATTTTCAGTTTTGATCAGAACATAAATGACGAAATGCAGCATAATATTCTATGTAAATGTAGCATAATATTCTACATTAATGAAATGTAGCATAATGTAACCATATTCATTTTCCTTATAAGCCTTATATTCTACATTTTATCCCTGGTTAGAACATAAATGAAAAGGGTTTATGTATGGTTAGAACATGAAAAAAGTTGTCTCCTCCGAAAAGAAAAGGAAGTTTACCTTCATGAGATTTGTTAAGAAGCCTCGGACAGAAATGACAATCAACATCCCAATGAATAGCAAAGATATATACTGTTAAATAAAAAGATGACACCAGCAAATGCAACATCAGTCCATACAACAAAAGAATATAGAGATGAAAATAATATAAAGGGAAATGAAGCAAGCTTTGGTTGTGCAATAATTGCTTAATAAATCAAAACCTTCTAGAAATTGCTGAATATATCGTCAAACAGATGACCATGATTTCCCAAGAAGAACAGAGGTTGAACACATTATTGATAGCTTTATAGTGTAATGGTTAAAGTCCAAAGTGCCATGAATGAGTTTTACACAATTGCCATAACAGATTAAAAAATAAGACAATTATAAAACCAAGTATGCTTTATGCTTTGGAATTCTCAGCAATTAGGAATTATATACAAAAAGTTTGTTGCTCAGATAAAGATGTTGTGGATATATGAGTTCACCAAAATTAATAGAAGAAAAATATTAACATTCACAAATAATTAGATATAACTCTTAAATGGTGAAAATCATTTAATATGATATGAACATGTCCAAACAAGATCTACCGATATCTTAGATGTACTGAGATCTAAGAAAACTTTATTAAAAGCAATAAAGGAGGCCCCATTGTTTTTAGTTTGACTAGCAATATTTTTCTAGCTGAAGCTCAACGGTCAAAAAGACACAGGTCCTTGACCCTAAATAGTTGGGACATTATGGCCTATTATCATAAAAATTGCTCATCTATAGGTGAAGACAAGGTCATTAACTAGGCTTCTGTTTGAATTTGCTCATACAAGATATAATGTGGCAAGGTATTCCACCCAATCATTCAACTGCAGCTACACAGCTGACATTTATACCAAAGAATATATTTGCAGCATGGTAAATAGGTTAGTCAAACTTTGTTTTTTAATAACTCAGACATCAGATGTCAAGATGTATAGTTGACCACTACAAGACCATAACATTTCACACAATGAGAGATCATGCAGCAAAATGGTATTTTTAAATTTCCAAGTAAAATTCACAGATTAGCCGATATCATCATTTGGAATACTGGACTACAACCTGTGACAGAAGAGCAGCATTGATTCCTATGTCAAACAATTGCAAGAATATACTGATCACCATTGTCACTGGATCCACAGAACCTGCCTGTCACATTGCAAGAAAGATGTAAATCTATCTACTAGAAGAACATACAAAAATGATCGTAATAAAATAAAAAGAAGTAATCAAACTGAAAAGTATCTAGTAGTAGAAAAATCAATTTAGGTCATAAAACAAATGGGAAGCTTGATACAAAGGTCATGTACAATCCATACCTCCTTAAAAACCACACTTTGTAGAGACTGCAAAAGAAAACCAAAAGGAATCAAACTAATGAAAGCAGTGCTACAGGAAAAAAAGAGAAGAAATTACTTATTTTAAAATGAATAGATACATAACAAAAAATAGCCATCAAAGATGTCAAATGTCACTATTTGGCATTTGAAATAAGATATACTAGATATTATGATGCAACAGCATCCAAATGAGACCAATGCATGCTCAAAGACTGTCATTTGCACATATTACTGGAACTCTCATCTTATACGTCTAGATATATGGAGCCTCATATGTGTCTTAATGGAGTCTCATGGATGCCAAGCTTCATGATCTATACGACCCTATTTTTCTCACTCTACATGTATAACATGTGCAGAGATTAGTAATTATAACTTTTTAGCTGTTCCCATGTTCCTGAATAGAGTTATGTAGGAAAACAAAGATACTGCATAAGAATTCACATTCATACATTCTCTTTTTTTACTGATTATATGAGACATTCGATCAAGATTATGCTTATTTCAACAGCAACAAGATGGATTTGTCAATTCCCTTCATACCTGTCCTTGGATTAAGATGCTCATTTAGTCCCTAGATTCCCTACTATGATGAAATGAGCAAGTTGTCTACATCATGTCGGATATATAGCAGTACTAAGTCACTAAGTACTAACTCCAATCATCTAAACATCACAAAACAGTAAGATATAAGCCATGGAAGAAAGAATGTTGGGGATAAAAAATGAAGGCTCAGATTTTCACAAGCAACCATCACCAATTGCATCCAAATAACACATAAGTCAGTTGATACCTTTATCATCTTGTAAACACAATAAACAGACAAAGCATAGCCCAACAAATTCTGCAGGTGCCCTTTCCAAGTCCGTGAATAAGCAGCTGCTACCTGAAAGTAGCATTAGTCAGACAGCCCAACAACAACGATGTAATAGGACAATATCATTAGACAATTCACATGACAAAGAATGACCAGCAGCAAGGTGAAAATTTAATCCAGAATATAAAGATATACAAACAGTGCAAAGTCAATGTATAGATTCTGAATTCATATTTTGTAATTAGAATATGTAAAATGGGAACTCCTGCAGTAACAATTGCAAAAATTTTACTGTTGGTGTTAAAAAAATGCAGTCTAAAGAACTTCCAGAAGTAATCTAAAGCAAAATTTTCATTGTTAAACCAATTAATTGAAAAGGACAATGAACATATATTATAGGTGGGCTGGGAACTGGCCCATTGGATTGATAAGTCAGTATTGGCTGGAACAAGCTAACGATCCAACATGATCAACCTGGGACTAACACGAAACATCTAGAGATAGCATCAAATAGGCTTGTGACAGGTCCAGATAAGCCCATCTCAGGTTGATTAGGATCCTGGCTTCCTGAATTTTGGGTTTTGTATGCCGTCTCATGTTGATCTGAATTAGCATCAATCAATTTCTGGAACCTTGTAATAAATGCACTACAAAGATGAAAATAACTTAGTGACGATTTCTAATATGAACCCCAAGGCCCATGAGGTGGCTTCATGTTGATTGTACTAGTCTCAAGTAAAAGAAATCATAATGGAAGTTACGTTGTAGCATAAGATGCATCATAACTGAACATCTTTGCTATAGAAATTGAAGGGCGGACCAACACTAAGTGATGGAAATCAGAAAAAAAAATACTGAACCATGTGTTGCTTGATAAAAGTCACCAACCCATTTGTTGGAGGTTCTAGAAAGCAGTTTTGTCAGCACCATGGTTCCAAAATGACCGAGGTGCTAGCCGCTTGCCTAGGTGCTCACTTGAGCAAAGCGAGATGCTCGACAATATAAAAATTGGAAGTTGCCTAGCACTGGGCTCAAGCATGTGCCATGGTTCCATCCAATATGATTTGGTTCAGGCACTCACCTAAGTTGCCTAACAATTGGGCTCAAGCATGCACCTGGACTGCACCCGATTAAAATTTAATAGGAAATATACTTCATGTAACGAATATTAACAACAAACCTTAGCCTTCCTAAGTTCATATATATCAAGGAACAACTGCTTTGAAAGCTCTTCCAAAGCTTGTACCTCTGCTTCCCAGGTTTTGATATCTTCAAAAGATTAGCAAAAGAATTAGGATAAAGATATTTCTACCAAGAACCAAAAAATATGCTATAAAACTGTCTACAAAAATCTATGAGAAAAAGATCAACAATTTTCTACCTAGTGTTCAAACTTGATAGATGCAATTCTTCTTTTCCAAATATCATAGTAAGAAACATATACCAACACAAGAGCAGACATAGACTCATAGAGAATTAGAGATAATATCCATCATAAACACATTCCTGATCAAGTGGTACGTAAGATATAAACCAACATAAAAAAATAACTCATTGATTAAAAGAAAAAACACTAAAGAAATTGACAAGTAAAAGATTTAAGGACTAGTTGTTTCCTTGATGACTCCAGATGATTGAGACTTGAAGGCCTGTTGTTGTTATTGTTGCATCCTTAATTATAAGACAAATGCCACAAAGGTAGCATCAAAAGTCAAAGGAACCAAATAGAGATAAGTTTGGTTATATTTCCTTTTTCTTTCATTGGAGATGTCCAACTTTATGCACATTTATTCAGTTCTACATTATTGAAATGCTTAAAAGGGAGATAGAAAACCTACAGAGGTATTATCTAATCGATAAAAGGTGGCACTGATTCAAGAAATGAGAATGCAACATTTTAAAGGACAATAATATTCATATTTCCTATATTACAAACTCAACGTCTTAGCAACAATAAATGCTATTTCATATACTGTTGACCATCAACTATCATATTAGTGCACTACACATGATGTGCACATATCCTCATCTGTTTCCACCAAGCCTCTTGCTTGCAACATTATAAATCTTACTCTTTGCTGCAACTGGTGCAACCAACTGTACAGTGTGCTCCCCACGTCTCAATTGTTCCCCAAAAAATTTAATGTAGTTACTGCTAATGATTCAACAAGTGTTTCCAGTCAGTTGTCAAAATGCCTGCAGCATTCGTAGGCTGTAACCACTGTGACAGTAACCACTGTGACAGCACAATGATGTATTTGACAAAATGCTGTTGCATCTAGAAAGACCTATACTGAAAATCTGGAGATCGTTTAGTCCGTGACCAACCTAAATCAAAAACATAAAGCTCATTATGGGCTTTAGTGCATAAGAAGCATGAGATCATTGAGGGCAAATTTGAACTTTAACTGATAAT